>NW_027478717.1:280599-654063 GCF_051014685.1 Ptiloglossa arizonensis
GATACGTTATGCGTTATACGTAATACGTTATACGTTATACGTTATGCGTTATACGTAATACGTTATACGTTATACGTTATACGTTATACGTCATACGTTATACGTCATACGTTATACGTTATACGTTATACGTTATACGTTATACGACATACGTTATTGTTTATACGTTATACGTTATACGTTATACGTTATACGACATACGTTATACGTTATACGTTATACGTTATACGTTATAGGTTATACGTTATACGTCATAGATTATACGTTATACGTTATACGTTATACGTTATACGTTATACGTTATACGTTATACGTTATACGTTATACGTTATACGTTATACGTTATACGTTATACGTTATACGTTATACGTTATACGTTATACGTCATACGTTATACGTTATACGTGATAAGTTATACGTTACATGCTATACGTTATACATTATACGTTATACGTTGTACGTAATACGTTATACGTTATTCGTGATACGTTATACGTTATACGTTATACGTTATACGTTATACGTTATACGTTATACGTTATACGTTATACGTCATACGTTATACGTCATACGTTATTCGTTATACGTTATACGTTATACGTTATACGCTATACGTTATACGTTATACGTTATACGTTATTCTTTATACGTTATACGTTATACGTTATACGTTATACGTCATACGTTATACGTTATACGTTATACGTTATACGTTATACGTTATACGTTATACGTTATACGTGAAACGTTATACGTTATACGTTATACGTTATTCGTTATACGTTATACGTTATACGTTATAGGTTATACGTTATACGTTATACGTTATACGTTATGCGTTATACGTTATACGTTATACGTTATACGTTATTCTTTATACGTTATACGTTATACGTTATACGTTATACGTTATACGACCTACGTTATTCTTTATACGTTATACGTTATACGTTATACGTTATACGACATACGTCATACGTTATACGTTATACGTTATACGTTATAGGTTATACGTTATACGTCATAGATTATACGTTATACGTTATACGTTATACGTTATACGTTATACGTTATACGTTATACGTTATACGTTATACGTTATGCGTTATACGTTATACGTTATACGTTACACGTATTATGTAATGCGTCATACGTTTTACGTTATTCGTTATACGTTTTTCGTTACAAGTTATACGTTATACGTTATACGTTATACGTTATACGTTATACGTTATACGTGAAACGTTATACGTTATAAGTTATACGTTGTACGTTATACGTTATACGTTATACGTTATACGTTCTACGTTATACGTTATACGTTATACGTTAGACGTTATACGTTATACGTCATACGTTATACGTTATACGTTATACGTTATACGTTATACGTTATACGTTATACGTTATACGTTATACGTTGTACGTTATACGTTATACGTTATACGTTATACGTTATACGTTATACGTTATACGTTATACGTTATACGTGATAAGTTATACGTTACATGCTATACGTTATACGTTATACGTTATACGTTATACGTTGTACGTTATACGTTATACGTTATACGTTACACGTTATACGTTATACGTTATACGTCATACGTTATACGTCATACGTTATTCGTTATACGTTATGCGTTATACGTTATACGTTATACGTTATACGTTATTCTTTATACGTTATACGTTATACGTTATACGTTATACGTCATACGTTGTACGTTATACGTTATACGTTATACGTTATACGTTATACGTTATACGTTATACGTTATTCTTTATACGTTATACGTTATACGTTATACGTTATACGACCTACGTTATTCTTTATACGTTATACGTTATACGTTATACGTTATACGACATACGTTATACGTTATACGTTACACGTTATACGTTATAGGTTATACGTTATACGTCATAGATTATACGTTATACGTTATACGTTATACGTTGTACGTTATACGTTATACGTTATACGTTATACGTTATACGTTATACGTTATACGTTATACGTTATACGTTATACGTTATACGTTATACGTTATTCTTTATACGTTATACGTTATACGTTATACGTTATACGACCTACGTTATTCTTTATACGTTATACGTTATACGTTATACGTTATACGTTATACGTTATACGTTATACGTGAAACGTTATAGGTTATACGTTATACGTTATTCGTTATACGTTATACGTTATACGTTATGCGTTATACGTAATACGTTATACGTTATACGTTATACGTTATAAGTCATACGTTATACGTCATACGTTATACGTTATACGTTATACGTTATACGTTATACGTTATACGTTATACGTTATACGTTATTCTTTATACGTTATACGTTATACGTTATACGTTATACGACCTACGTTATTCTTTACACGTTATACGTTATACGTTATACGTTATACGACATACGTCATACGTTATACGTTATACGTTATACGTTATAGGTTATACGTTATACGTCATAGATTATACGTTATACGTTATACGTTATACGTTATACGTTATACGTTATACGTTATACGTTATACGTTATACGTTATGCGTTATACGTTATACGTTATACGTTACACGTATTATGTAATGCGTCATACGTTTTACGTTATTCGTTATACGTTTTTCGTTACAAGTTATACGTTATACGTTATACGTTATACGTTATACGTTATACGTTATACGTGAAACGTTATACGTTATAAGTTATACGTTGTACGTTATACGTTATACGTTATACGTTATACGTTCTACGTTATACGTTATACGTTATACGTTAGACGTTATACGTTATACGTCATACGTTATACGTTATACGTTATACGTTATACGTTATACGTTATACGTTATACGTTATACGTTATACGTTGTACGTTATACGTTATACGTTATACGTTATACGTTATACGTTATACGTTATACGTTATACGTTATACGTGATAAGTTATACGTTACATGCTATACGTTATACGTTATACGTTATACGTTATACGTTGTACGTTATACGTTATACGTTATACGTTATACGTTATACGTTATACGTTATACGTCATACGTTATACGTCATACGTTATTCGTTATACGTTATGCGTTATACGTTATACGTTATACGTTATACGTTATTCTTTATACGTTATACGTTATACGTTATACGTTATACGTCATACGTTGTACGTTATACGTTATACGTTATACGTTATACGTTATACGTTATACGTTATACGTTATTCTTTATACGTTATACGTTATACGTTATACGTTATACGACCTACGTTATTCTTTATACGTTATACGTTATACGTTATACGTTATACGACATACGTTATACGTTATACGTTACACGTTATACGTTATAGGTTATACGTTATACGTCATAGATTATACGTTATACGTTATACGTTATACGTTGTACGTTATACGTTATACGTTATACGTTATACGTTATACGTTATACGTTATACGTTATACGTTATACGTTATACGTTATACGTTATACGTTATTCTTTATACGTTATACGTTATACGTTATACGTTATACGACCTACGTTATTATTTATACGTTATACGTTATACGTTATACGTTATACGTTATACGTTATACGTTATACGTGAAACGTTATAGGTTATACGTTATACGTTATTCGTTATACGTTATACGTTATACGTTATGCGTTATACGTAATACGTTATACGTTATACGTTATACGTTATAAGTCATACGTTATACGTCATACGTTATACGTTATACGTTATACGTTATACGTTATACGTTATATGTTATACGTTATTCTTTATACGTTATACGTTATACGTTATACGTTATACGACATACGTTATTCTTTATACGTTATACGTTATACGTTATACGTTATACGACATACGTTATACGTTATACGTTATACGTTATACGTTATACGTTATACGTTATACGTTATACGTTATACGTTATACGTTATACGTTATACGTTATACTTAATACGTTATACGTTATACGTTATGCGTTATACGTAATACGTTATACGTTATACGTTATACGTTATACGTCATACGTTATACGTCATACGTTATACGTTATACGTTATACGTTATACGTTATACGTTATACGTTATACGTTATACGTTATACGTTATATGTTATACGTTATTCTTTATACGTTATACGTTATACGTTATACGTTATACGACATACGTTATTCTTTATACGTTATACGTTATACGTTATACGTTATACGACATACGTTATACGTTATACGTTATACGTTATACGTTATAGGTTATACGTTATACGTTATACGTCATACGTTATACGTCATACGTTATTCGTTATACGTTATACGTTATACGTTATACGTTATACGTTATACGTTATTCTTTATACGTTATACGTTATACGTTATACGTTATACGTTATACGTTGTACGTTATACGTTGTACGTTATACGTTATACGTTATACGTTATACGTTATACGTTATACGTTATACGTTATACGTTATACGTTATACGTTATACGTCATACGTTATACGTTATACGTTATACGTTATACGTTATACGTTATACGTTATACGTTATACGTTATACGTTGTACGTTATACGTTATACGTTATACGTTATACGTTATACGTGATACGTTATACGTTATACGTTATACGTTATACGTCATACGTTATACGTCATACGTTATTCGTTATACGTTATACGTTATACGTTATACGTTATACGTTATACGTTATACGTTATTCTTTATACGTTATACGTTATACGTTATACGTTATACGTCATACGTTATACGTTATACGTTATACGTTATACGTTATACGTTATACGTATTACGTTATACGTGAAACGTTATACGTTATACGTTATACGTTATACGTTATACGTTATACGTTATACGTTATACGTTGTACGTTATACGTTGTACGTTATACGTTATACGTTATACGTTATACGTTATACGTTATACGTTATACGTTATACGTTATACGTTATACGTTATACGTTATACGTTATACGTTATACGTTATACGTTGTACGTTATACGTTATACGTTATACGTTATACGTTATACGTTATACGTTATACGTTATACGTGATAAGTTATACGTTACATGCTATACGTTATACGTTATACGTTATACGTTATACGTTGTACGTTATACGTTATACGTTATACGTTATACGTTATACGTTATACGTTATACGTTATACGTCATACGTTATACGTCATACGTTATTCGTTATACGTTATGCGTTATACGTTATACGTTATACGTTATACGTTATTCTTTATACGTTATACGTTATACGTTATACGTTATACGTCATACGTTGTACGTTATACGTTATACGTTATACGTTATACGTTATACGTTATACGTTATACGTTATACGTTATACGTTATACGTTATACGTTATACGTTATACGTTATACGTTATACGTTATACGTTATACGTTATACGTTATACGTTATACGTTATACGTTATACGTTATACGTTATACGTTATACGTTATACGTTATACGTTATACGTTATACGTTATACGTTATACGTTATACGTTATACGTTATACGTTATACGTTATACGTTATACGTTATACGTTATACGTAATACGTTATACGTTATACGTTATGCGTTATACGTAATACGTTATACGTTATACGTTATACGTTATACGTCATACGTTATACGTCATACGTTATACGTTATACGTTATACGTTATACGTTATACGACATACGTTATTGTTTATACGTTATACGTTATACGTTATACGTTATACGACATACGTTATACGTTATACGTTATACGTTATACGTTATAGGTTATACGTTATACGTCATAGATTATACGTTATACGTTATACGTTATACGTTATACGTTATACGTTATACGTTATACGTGAAACGTTATACGTTATAAGTTATACGTTATACGTTATACGTTATACGTTATACGTTATACGTTATACGTTATACGTTATACGTTATACGTTATACGTTATACGTTATACGTTATACGTTATACGTTATACGTTATACGTTATACGTCATACGTTATACGTTATACGTTATACGTTATACGTTATACGTTATACGTTATACGTTATACGTTTTACGTTATACGTGAAACGTTATACGTTATACGTTATACGTTATTCGTTATACGTTATACGTTATACGTTATACGTTATACGTTATACGTTATACGTTATACGTTATATGTTATACGTTATACGTTATACGTTATACGTCATACGTTATACGTTATACGTTATACGTTATACGTTATACGTTATACGTTATACGTTATACGTTATACGTTATACGTTATACGTTATACGTTATACGTTATACGTTATACGTTATACGTGATAAGTTATACGTTACATGCTATACGTTATACGTTATACGTTATACGTTATACGTTGTACGTTATACGTTATACGTTATACGTTATACGTTATACGTTATACGTTATACGTCATACGTTATACGTCATACGTTATTCGTTATACGTTATGCGTTATACGTTATACGTTATACGTTATACGTTATTCTTTATACGTTATACGTTATACGTTATACGTTATACGTTATACGTCATACGTTGTACGTTATGCGTTATACGTAATACGTTATACGTTATACGTTATACGTTATACGTTATACGTTATACGTTATACGTTATACGTTATACGTTATACGTTATACGACATACGTTATACGTTATACGTTATGCGTTATACGTTATACGTTATACGTTATACGTTATACGTTATACGTTATACGTTATACGTTATACGTTATACGTAATACGTTATACGTTATACGTTATACGTTATACGTAATACGTTATACGTTATTCGTTATACGTTATACGTCATACGTTATACGTCATACGTTATACGTTATACGTTATACGTTATACGTTATACGTTATACGTTATACGTTATACGTTGTACGTTATTCGTTATACGTTATACGTTATACGTTATACGTTATACGTTATACGTTATACGTTATACGTTATACGTTATACGTTATACGTTATACGTTGTACGTTATACGTTATACGTTATACGTTATACGTTATACGTTATACGTTATACGTCATACGTTATACGTCATACGTTATTCGTTATACGTTATGCGTTATACGTTATACGTTATACGTTATACGTTATTCTTTATACGTTATACGTTATACGTTATACGTTATACGTCATACGTTGTACGTTATACGTTATACGTTATACGTTATACGTTATACGTCATACGTTATACGTCATACGTTATTCGTTATACGTTATGCGTTATACGTTATACGTTATACGTTATACGTTATTCTTTATACGTTATACGTTATACGTTATACGTTATACGTCATACGTTGTACGTTATACGTTATACGTTATACGTTATACGTTATACGTTATACGTTATACGTTATTCTTTATACGTTATACGTTATACGTTATACGTTATACGACCTACGTTATTCTTTATACGTTATACGTTATACGTTATACGTTATACGACATACGTTATACGTTATACGTTACACGTTATACGTTATAGGTTATACGTTATACGTCATAGATTATACGTTATACGTTATACGTTATACGTTGTACGTTATACGTTATACGTTATACGTTATACGTTATACGTTATACGTTATACGTTATACGTTATACGTTATACGTTATACGTTATACGTTATTCTTTATACGTTATACGTTATACGTTATACGTTATACGACCTACGTTATTCTTTATACGTTATACGTTATACGTTATACGTTATACGTTATACGTTATACGTTATACGTGAAACGTTATAGGTTATACGTTATACGTTATTCGTTATACGTTATACGTTATACGTTATGCGTTATACGTAATACGTTATACGTTATACGTTATACGTTATAAGTCATACGTTATACGTCATACGACCTACGTTATTCTTTATACGTTATACGTTATACGTTATACGTTATACGTTATACGTTATACGTTATACGTGAAACGTTATAGGTTATACGTTATACGTTATTCGTTATACGTTATACGTTATACGTTATGCGTTATACGTAATACGTTATACGTTATACGTTATACGTTATAAGTCATACGTTATACGTCATACGTTATACGTTATACGTTATACGTTATACGTTATACGTTATATGTTATACGTTATTCTTTATACGTTATACGTTATACGTTATACGTTATACGACATACGTTATTCTTTATACGTTATACGTTATACGTTATACGTTATACGACATACGTTATACGTTATACGTTATACGTTATACGTTATACGTTATACGTTATTCTTTATACGTTATACGTTATACGTTATACGTTATACGTCATACGTTATACGTTATACGTTATACGTTATACGTTATACGTTATACGTATTACGTTATACGTGAAACGTTATACGTTATACGTTATACGTTATACGTTATACGTTATACGTTATACGTTATACGTTGTACGTTATACGTTGTACGTTATACGTTATACGTTATACGTTATACGTTATACGTTATACGTTATACGTTATACGTTATACGTTATACGTTATACGTTATACGTTATACGTTATACGTTATACGTTATACGTTATACGTTGTACGTTATACGTTATACGTTATACGTTATACGTTATACGTTATACGTTATACGTTATACGTGATAAGTTATACGTTACATGCTATACGTTATACGTTATACGTTATACGTTATACGTTGTACGTTATACGTTATACGTTATACGTTATACGTTATACGTTATACGTTATACGTCATACGTTATACGTCATACGTTATTCGTTATACGTTATGCGTTATACGTTATACGTTATACGTTATACGTTATTCTTTATACGTTATACGTTATACGTTATACGTTATACGTCATACGTTGTACGTTATACGTTATACGTTATACGTTATACGTTATACGTTATACGTTATACGTTATACGTTATACGTTATACGTTATACGTTATACGTTATACGTTATACGTTATACGTTATACGTTATACGTTATACGTTATACGTTATACGTTATACGTTATACGTTATACGTTATACGTTATACGTTATACGTTATACGTTATACGTTATACGTTATACGTTATACGTTATACGTTATACGTTATACGTTATACGTTATACGTAATACGTTATACGTTATACGTTATGCGTTATACGTAATACGTTATACGTTATACGTTATACGTTATACGTCATACGTTATACGTCATACGTTATACGTTATACGTTATACGTTATACGTTATACGACATACGTTATTGTTTATACGTTATACGTTATACGTTATACGTTATACGACATACGTTATACGTTATACGTTATACGTTATACGTTATAGGTTATACGTTATACGTCATAGATTATACGTTATACGTTATACGTTATACGTTATACGTTATACGTTATACGTTATACGTGAAACGTTATACGTTATAAGTTATACGTTATACGTTATACGTTATACGTTATACGTTATACGTTATACGTTATACGTTATACGTTATACGTTATACGTTATACGTTATACGTTATACGTTATACGTTATACGTTATACGTTATACGTCATACGTTATACGTTATACGTTATACGTTATACGTTATACGTTATACGTTATACGTTATACGTTTTACGTTATACGTGAAACGTTATACGTTATACGTTATACGTTATTCGTTATACGTTATACGTTATACGTTATACGTTATACGTTATACGTTATACGTTATACGTTATATGTTATACGTTATACGTTATACGTTATACGTCATACGTTATACGTTATACGTTATACGTTATACGTTATACGTTATACGTTATACGTTATACGTTATACGTTATACGTTATACGTTATACGTTATACGTTATACGTTATACGTTATACGTGATAAGTTATACGTTACATGCTATACGTTATACGTTATACGTTATACGTTATACGTTGTACGTTATACGTTATACGTTATACGTTATACGTTATACGTTATACGTTATACGTCATACGTTATACGTCATACGTTATTCGTTATACGTTATGCGTTATACGTTATACGTTATACGTTATACGTTATTCTTTATACGTTATACGTTATACGTTATACGTTATACGTTATACGTCATACGTTGTACGTTATGCGTTATACGTAATACGTTATACGTTATACGTTATACGTTATACGTTATACGTTATACGTTATACGTTATACGTTATACGTTATACGTTATACGACATACGTTATACGTTATACGTTATACGTTATACGTTATACGTTATACGTTATACGTTATACGTTATACGTTATACGTTATACGTTATACGTTATACGTAATACGTTATACGTTATACGTTATGCGTTATACGTAATACGTTATACGTTATACGTTATACGTTATACGTCATACGTTATACGTCATACGTTATACGTTATACGTTATACGTTATACGTTATACGTTATACGTTATACGTTATACGTTATTCGTTATACGTTATACGTTATACGTTATACGTTATACGTTATACGTTATACGTTATACGTCATACGTTGTACGTTATGCGTTATACGTAATACGTTATACGTTATACGTTATACGTTATACGTTATACGTTATACGTTATACGTTATACGTTATTCGTTATACGTTATACGTTATACGTTATACGTTATACGTTATACGTTATACGTTATACGTTATATGTTATACGTTATACGTTATACGTTATACGTCATACGTTATACGTTATACGTTATACGTTATACGTTATACGTTATACGTTATACGTTATACGTTATACGTTATACGTTATACGTTATACGTTATACGTTATACGTTATACGTTATACGTTATACGTGATAAGTTATACGTTACATGCTATACGTTATACGTTATACGTTATACGTTATACGTTGTACGTTATACGTTATACGTTATACGTTATACGTTATACGTTATACGTTATACGTCATACGTTATACGTCATACGTTATTCGTTATACGTTATGCGTTATACGTTATACGTTATACGTTATACGTTATTCTTTATACGTTATACGTTATACGTTATACGTTATACGTTATACGTCATACGTTGTACGTTATGCGTTATACGTAATACGTTATACGTTATACGTTATACGTTATACGTTATACGTTATACGTTATACGTTATACGTTATACGTTATACGTTATACGACATACGTTATACGTTATACGTTATACGTTATACGTTATACGTTATACGTTATACGTTATACGTTATACGTTATACGTTATACGTTATACGTTATACGTAATTCGTTATACGTTATACGTTATGCGTTATACGTAATACGTTATACGTTATACGTTATACGTTATACGTCATACGTTATACGTCATACGTTATACGTTATACGTTATACGTTATACGTTATACGACATACGTTATTGTTTATACGTTATACGTTATACGTTATACGTTATACGACATACGTTATACGTTATACGTTATACGTTATACGTTATAGGTTATACGTTATACGTCATAGATTATACGTTATACGTTATACGTTATACGTTATACGTTATACGTTATACGTTATACGTGAAACGTTATACGTTATAAGTTATACGTTATACGTTATACGTTATACGTTATACGTTATACGTTATACGTTATACGTTATACGTTATACGTTATACGTTATACGTTATACGTTATACGTTATACGTTATACGTTATACGTTATACGTTATACGTCATACGTTATACGTTATACGTTATTCTTTATACGTTATACGTTATACGTTATACGTTATACGTTATACGTTGTACGTAATACGTTATACGTTATTCGTGATACGTTATACGTTATACGTCATACGTTATACGTCATACGTTATTCGTTATACGTTATACGTTATACGTTATACGTTATACGTTATACGTTATTCTTTATACGTTATACGTTATACGTTATACGTTATACGTTATACGTTATACGTTATACGTTATACGTTATACGTTATACGTTATACGTTATACGTTATTCGTTATACGTTATACGTTATACGTTATACGTTATACGTTATACGTTATACGTTATACGTTATATGTTATACGTTATACGTTATACGTTATACGTCATACGTTATACGTTATACGTTATACGTTATACGTTATACGTTATACGTTATACGTTATACGTTATACGTTATACGTTATACGTTATACGTTATACGTTATACGTTATACGTTATACGTGATAAGTTATACGTTACATGCTATACGTTATACGTTATACGTTATACGTTATACGTTGTACGTTATACGTTATACGTTATACGTTATACGTTATACGTTATACGTTATACGTCATACGTTATACGTCATACGTTATTCGTTATACGTTATGCGTTATACGTTATACGTTATACGTTATACGTTATTCTTTATACGTTATACGTTATACGTTATACGTTATACGTTATACGTCATACGTTGTACGTTATGCGTTATACGTAATACGTTATACGTTATACGTTATACGTTATACGTTATACGTTATACGTTATACGTTATACGTTATACGTTATACGTTATACGACATACGTTATACGTTATACGTTATACGTTATACGTTATACGTTATACGTTATACGTTATACGTTATACGTTATACGTTATACGTTATACGTTATACGTAATACGTTATACGTTATACGTTATGCGTTATACGTAATACGTTATACGTTATACGTTATACGTTATACGTCATACGTTATACGTCATACGTTATACGTTATACGTTATACGTTATACGTTATACGACATACGTTATTGTTTATACGTTATACGTTATACGTTATACGTTATACGACATACGTTATACGTTATACGTTATACGTTATACGTTATAGGTTATACGTTATACGTCATAGATTATACGTTATACGTTATACGTTATACGTTATACGTTATACGTTATACGTTATACGTGAAACGTTATACGTTATAAGTTATACGTTATACGTTATACGTTATACGTTATACGTTATACGTTATACGTTATACGTTATACGTTATACGTTATACGTTATACGTTATACGTTATACGTTATACGTTATACGTTATACGTTATACGTCATACGTTATACGTTATACGTTATTCTTTATACGTTATACGTTATACGTTATACGTTATACGTTATACGTTGTACGTAATACGTTATACGTTATTCGTGATACGTTATACGTTATACGTCATACGTTATACGTCATACGTTATTCGTTATACGTTATACGTTATACGTTATACGTTATACGTTATACGTTATTCTTTATACGTTATACGTTATACGTTATACGTTATACGTTATACGTTGTACGTTATACGTTGTACGTTATACGTTATACGTTATACGTTATACGTTATACGTTATACGTTATACGTTATACGTTATACGTCATACGTTATACGTTATACGTTATACGTTATACGTTATACGTTATACGTTATACGTTATACGTTATACGTTGTACGTTATGCGTTATACGTAATACGTTATACGTTATACGTTATACGTTATACGTTATACGTTATACGTTATACGTTATACGTTATACGTTATACGACATACGTTATACGTTATACGTTATACGTTATTCTTTATACGTTATACGTTATACGTTATACGTTATTCGTTATACGTTATGCGTTATACGTTATACGTTATACGTTATACGTTATTCTTTATACGTTATACGTTATACGTTATACGTTATACGTTATACGTCATACGTTGTACGTTATGCGTTATACGTAATACGTTATACGTTATACGTTATACGTTATACGTTATACGTTATACGTTATACGTTATACGTTATACGTTATACGTTATACGTTATACGTGATAAGTTATACGTTACATGCTATACGTTATACGTTATACGTTATACGTTATACGTTATACGTTATACGTTATACGTTACACGTATTATGTAATGCGTCATACGTTTTACGTTATTCGTTATACGTTTTTCGTTACAAGTTATACGTTATACGTTATACGTTATACGTTATACGTTATACGTGAAACGTTATACGTTATACGTTATACGTTATTCGTTATACGTTATACGTTATACGTTATACGTTATACGTTATACGTTATACGTTATACGTTATATGTTATACGTTATACGTTATACGTTATACGTCATACGTTATACGTTATACGTTATACGTTATACGTTATACGTTATACGTTATACGTTATACGTTATACGTTATACGTTATACGTTATACGTTATACGTTATACGTTATACGTTATACGTGATAAGTTATACGTTACATGCTATACGTTATACGTTATACGTTATACGTTATACGTTATACGTTGTACGTTATACGTTATACGTTATACGTTATACGTTATACGTTATACGTTATACGTCATACGTTATACGTCATACGTTATTCGTTATACGTTATGCGTTATACGTTATACGTTATACGTTATACGTTATTCTTTATACGTTATACGTTATACGTTATACGTTATACGTTATACGTCATACGTTGTACGTTATGCGTTATACGTAATACGTTATACGTTATACGTTATACGTTATACGTTATACGTTATACGTGAAACGTTATACGTTATAAGTTATACGTTATACGTTATACGTTATACGTTATACGTTATACGTTATACGTTATACGTTATACGTTATACGTTATACGTTATACGTTATACGTTATACGTTATACGTTATACGTTATACGTTATACGTCATACGTTATACGTTATACGTTATTCTTTATACGTTATACGTTATACGTTATACGTTATACGTTATACGTTGTACGTAATACGTTATACGTTATTCGTGATACGTTATACGTTATACGTCATACGTTATACGTCATACGTTATTCGTTATACGTTATACGTTATACGTTATACGTTATACGTTATACGTTATACGTTATACGTTATACGTTATACGTTATACGACATACGTTATTGTTTATACGTTATACGTTATACGTTATACGTTATACGTTATACGTTATACGTTATACGTTATACGTTATACGTTATACGTTATACGTAATACGTTATACGTTATACGTTATACGTGAAACGTTATACGTTATAAGTTATACGTTATACGTTATACGTTATACGTTATACGTTATACGTTATACGTTATACGTTATACGTTATACGTTATACGTTATACGTTATACGTTATACGTTATACGTTATACGTTATACGTTATACGTTATACGTTATACGACATACGTTATACGTTATACGTTATACGTTATACGTTATAGGTTATACGTTATACGTCATAGATTATACGTTATACGTTATACGTTATACGTTATACGTTATACGTTATACGTTATACGTGAAACGTTATACGTTATAAGTTATACGTTATACGTTATACGTTATACGTTATACGTTATACGTTATACGTTATACGTTATACGTTATACGTTATACGTTATACGTTATACGTTATACGTTATACGTTATACGTTATACGTTATACGTTATACGTCATACGTTATACGTTATACGTTATTCTTTATACGTTATACGTTATACGTTATACGTTATACGTTATACGTTGTACGTAATACGTTATACGTTATTCGTGATACGTTATACGTTATACGTCATACGTTATACGTCATACGTTATTCGTTATACGTTATACGTTATACGTTATACGTTATACGTTATACGTTATTCTTTATACGTTATACGTTATACGTTATACGTTATACGTTATACGTTGTACGTTATACGTTGTACGTTATACGTTATACGTTATACGTTATACGTTATACGTTATACGTTATACGTTATACGTTATACGTCATACGTTATACGTTATACGTTATACGTTATACGTTATACGTTATACGTTATACGTTATACGTTATACGTTGTACGTTATACGTTATACGTTATACGTTATACGTTATACGTTATACGTTATACGTTATACGTTATACGTCATACGTTATACGTCATACGTTATTCGTTATACGTTATACGTTATACGTTATACGTTATACGTTATACGTTATACGTTATACGTTATTCTTTATACGTTATACGTTATACGTTATACGTTATACGTCATACGTTATACGTTATACGTTATACGTTATACGTTATACGTTATACGTTTTACGTTATACGTGAAACGTTATACGTTATACGTTATACGTTATTCGTTATACGTTATACGTTATACGTTATACGTTATACGTTATACGTTATACGTTATACGTTATACGTTATACGTTATACGTTATACGTTATACGTTATACGTCATACGTTATACGTTATACGTTATACGTTATACGTTATACGTTATACGTCATACGTTGTACGTTATACGTTATACGTTATACGTTATACGTTATACGTTATACGTTATACGTTATACGTTATACGTTATACGTTATACGTTATACGTTATACGTTATACGTTATTCTTTATACGTTATACGTTATACGTTATACGTTATACGACCTACGTTATTCTTTATACGTTATACGTTATACGTTATACGTTATACGCCATACGTCATACGTTATACGTTATACGTTATACGTTATACGTTATACGTTATACGTCATAGATTATACGTTATACGTTATACGTTATACGTTATACGTTATACGTTATACGTTATACGTTATACGTTATACGTTATGCGTTATACGTTATACGTTATACGTTACACGTATTATGTAATGCGTCATACGTTTTACGTTATTCGTTATACGTTTTTCGTTACAAGTTATACGTTATACGTTATACGTTATACGTTATACGTTATACGTGAAACGTTATACGTTATAAGTTATACGTTGTACGTTATACGTTATACGTTATACGTTATACGTTATACGTTATACGTTATACGTTATACGTTATACGTTATACGTTATACGTCATAGATTATACGTTATACGTTATACGTTATACGTTATACGTTATACGTTATACGTTATACGTTATACGTTATGCGTTATACGTTATACGTTATACGTTACACGTATTATGTAATGCGTCATACGTTTTACGTTATTCGTTATACGTTTTTCGTTACAAGTTATACGTTATACGTTATACGTTATACGTTATACGTTATACGTGAAACGTTATACGTTATAAGTTATACGTTGTACGTTATACGTTATACGTTATACGTTATACGTTATACGTTATACGTTATACGTTATACGTTAGACGTTATACGTTATACGTCATACGTTATACGTTATACGTTATACGTTATACGTTATACGTTATACGCCATACGTCATACGTTATACGTTATACGTTATACGTTATAGGTTATACGTTATACGTCATAGATTATACGTTATACGTTATACGTTATACGTTATACGTTATACGTTATACGTTATACGTTATACGTTATACGTTATACGTGATAAGTTATACGTTACATGCTATACGTTATACGTTATACGTTATACGTTATACGTTGTACGTTATACGTTATACGTTATACGTTATACGTTATACGTTATACGTTATACGTCATACGTTATACGTCATACGTTATTCGTTATACGTTATGCGTTATACGTTATACGTTATACGTTATACGTTATTCTTTATACGTTATACGTTATACGTTATACGTTATACGTCATACGTTGTACGTTATACGTTATACGTTATACGTTATACGTTATACGTTATACGTTATACGTTATACGTTATACGTTATACGTTATACGTTATACGTTATACGTTATACGTTATACGTTATTCTTTATACGTTATACGTTATACGTTATACGTTATACGACCTACGTTATTCTTTATACGTTATACGTTATACGTTATACGTTATACGCCATACGTCATACGTTATACGTTATACGTTATACGTTATAGGTTATACGTTATACGTCATAGATTATACGTTATACGTTATACGTTATACGTTATACGTTATACGTTATACGTTATACGTTATACGTTATGCGTTATACGTTATACGTTATACGTTACACGTATTATGTAATGCGTCATACGTTTTACGTTATTCGTTATACGTTTTTCGTTACAAGTTATACGTTATACGTTATACGTTATACGTTATACGTTATACGTGAAACGTTATACGTTATAAGTTATACGTTGTACGTTATACGTTATACGTTATACGTTATACGTTATACGTTATACGTTATACGTTATACGTTATACGTTATACGTTATACGTCATAGATTATACGTTATACGTTATACGTTATACGTTATACGTTATACGTTATACGTTATACGTTATACGTTATACGTTATGCGTTATACGTTATACGTTATACGTTACACGTATTATGTAATGCGTCATACGTTTTACGTTATTCGTTATACGTTTTTCGTTACAAGTTATACGTTATACGTTATACGTTATACGTTATACGTTATACGTGAAACGTTATACGTGAAACGTTATACGTTATAAGTTATACGTTGTACGTTATACGTTATACGTTATACGTTATACGTTATACGTTATACGTTATACGTTATACGTTAGACGTTATACGTTATACGTCATACGTTATACGTTATACGTTATACGTTATACGTTATACGTTATACGTTATACGTTATACGTTATACGTTATACGTTATACGTTATACGTTATACGTTATACGTTATACGTTATACGTTATACGTTATACGTTATACGTTATACGTTATACGTTATACGTTATACGTTATACGTGATAAGTTATACGTTACATGCTATACGTTATACGTTATACGTTATACGTTATACGTTGTACGTTATACGTTATACGTTATACGTTATACGTTATACGTTATACGTTATACGTCATACGTTATACGTCATACGTTATTCGTTATACGTTATGCGTTATACGTTATACGTTATACGTTATACGTTATTCTTTATACGTTATACGTTATACGTTATACGTTATACGTCATACGTTGTACGTTATACGTTATACGTTATACGTTATACGTTATACGTTATACGTTATACGTTATACGTTATACGTTATTCTTTATACGTTATACGTTATACGTTATACGACCTACGTTATTCTTTATACATTATACGTTATACGTTATACGTTATACGTTATACGTTATACGTTATACGTTATACGTTATACGTTATACGTTATGCGTTATACGTAATACGTTATACGTTATACGTTATACGTTATAAGTCATACGTTATACGTCATACGTTATACGTTATACGTTATACGTTATACGTTATACGTTATATGTAATACGTTATTCTTTATACGTTATACGTTATACGTTATACGTTATACGACATACGTTATTCTTTATACGTTATACGTTATACGTTATACGACATACGTTATTCTTTATACGTTATACGTTATACGTTATACGTTATACGACATACGTTATACGTTATACGTTATACGTTATACGTTATAGGTTATACGTTATACGTCATAGATTATACGTTATACGTTATACGTTATACGTTATACGTTATACGTTATACGTTATACGTTATACGTTATACGTTATACGTTATACGTGCAACGTTATACGTTATAAGTTATACGTTATACGTTATACGTTATACGTTATACGTTATACGTTATACGTTATACGTTATACGTTATACGTTATACGTTATACGTTATACGTTATACGTTATACGTTATACGTTATACGCTATACGTTATACGTTATACGTTATACGTTATACGTGATAAGTTATACGTTACATGCTATACGTTATACGTTATACGTTATACGTTGTACGTAATACGTTATACGTTATTCGTGATACGTTATACGTTATACGTCATACGTTATACGTCATACGTTATTCGTTCTACGTTATACGTTATACGTTATACGTTATACGTTATACGTTATTCTTTATACGTTATACGTTATACGTTATACGTTATACGTTATACGTTGTACGTTATACGTTATACGTTATACGTTATACGTTATAAGTCATACGTTATACGTCATACGTTATACGTTATACGTTATACGTTATACGTTATACGTTATATGTTATACGTTATTCTTTATACGTTATACGTTATACGTTATACGTTATACGACATACGTTATTCTTTATACGTTATACGTTATACGTTATACGACATACGTTATTCTTTATACGTTATACGTTATACGTTATACGTTATACGACATACGTTATACGTTATACGTTATACGTTATACGTTATACGTTATAGGTTATACGTTATACGTCATAGATTATACGTTATACGTTATACGTTATACGTTATACGTTATACGTTATACGTTATACGTTATACGTTATACGTGAAACGTTATACGTTATAAGTTATACGTTATACGTTATACGTTATACTTTATACGTTATACGTTATACGTTATACGTTATACGTTATACGTTATACGTTATACGTTATACGTTATACGTTATACGTTATACGCTATACGTTATACGTTATACGTTATACGTTATACGTGATAAGTTATACGTTACATGCTATACGTTATACGTTATACGTTATACGTTGTACGTAATACGTTATACGTTATACGTTATACGTTATACGTTATACGTTATTCTTTATACGTTATACGTTATACGTTATACGTTATACGTTATACGTCATACGTTATACGTTATACGTTATACGTTATACGTTATACGTTATACGTTATACGTTATACGTTATACGTTATGCGTTATACGTAATACGTTATACGTTATACGTTATACGTTATACGTTATACGTTATACGTTATACGTTATACGTTATACGTTATACGTTATACGCTATACGTTATACGTTATACGTTATACGTTATACGTGATAAGTTATACGTTACATGCTATACGTTATACGTTATACGTTATACGTTGTACGTAATACGTTATACGTTATTCGTGATACGTTATACGTTATACGTCATACGTTATACGTCATACGTTATTCGTTATACGTTATACGTTATACGTTATACGTTATACGTTATACGTTATTCTTTATACGTTATACGTTATACGTTATACGTTATACGTTATACGTTGTACGTTATACGTTGTACGTTATACGTTATACGTTCTACGTTATACGTTATACGTTATACGTTATACGTTATACGTTATACGTTATACGTCATACGTTATACGTTATACGTTACACGTTATAGGTTATACGTTATACGTTATACGTTATACGTTATACGTTGTACGTTATACGTTATACGTTATACGTTATACGTTATACGTTATACGTTATACGTTATACGTCATACGTTATACGTCATACGTTATACGTTATACGTTATACGTTATACGTTATACGTTATACGTTATACGTCATACCTTATACGTCATACGTTATTCGTTATACGTTATGCGTTATACGTTATACGTTATACGTTATACGTTATTCTTTATACGTTATACGTTATACGTCATACGTTATACGTCATACGTTATACGTTATACGTTATACGTTATACGTTATACGTTATACGTTATACGTCATACGTTATACGTTATACGTTATACGTTATACGTTATACGTTATACGTTATACGTTATACGTTATACGTTGTACGTTATACGTTATACGTTATACGTTATACGTTATACGTTATACGTTATACGTCATACGTTATACGTCATACGTTATTCGTTATACGTTATACGTTATACGTTATACGTTATACGTTATACGTTATTCTTTATACGTTATACGTTATACGTTATACGTTATACGTCATACGTTATACGTTATACGTTATACGTTATACGTTATACGTTGTACGTTATACGTTGTACGTTATACGTTATACGTTATACGTTATACGTTATACGTTATACGTTATACGTTATACGTTATACGTTATACGTCATACGTTATACGTCATACGTTATACGTTATACGTTATACGTTATACGTTATACGTTATACGTTATACGTTGTACGTTATACGTTTTACGTTATACGTTATACGTTATACGTTATACGTTATACGTTATACGTTATACGTTATACGTTATACGTCATACGTTATACGTCATACGTTATTCGTTATACGTTATACGTTATACGTTATACGTTATACGTTATACGTTATTCTTTATACGTTATACGTTATACGTTATACGTTATACGTCATACGTTATACGTTATACGTTATACGTTATACGTTATACGTTATACGTTATACGTTATACGTGAAACGTTATACGTTATACGTTATACGTTATTCGTTATACGTCATACGTTATACGTTATACGTTATACGTTATACGTTATACGTTATACGTTATACGTTATACGTTATACGTTATACGTTATACGTTATACGTTATACGTCATACCTTATACGTCATACGTTATTCGTTATACGTTATGCGTTATACGTTATACGTTATACGTTATACGTTATTCTTTATACGTTATACGTTATACGTTATACGTTATACGTCATACGTTGTACGTTATACGTTATACGTTATACGTTATACGTTATACGTTATACGTTATACGTTATACGTTATACGTGAAACGTTATACGTGAAACGTTATACGTTATTCGTTATACGTCATACGTTATACGTTATACGTTATACGTTATACGTTATACGTTATACGTTATACGTTATACGTTATACGTTATACGTTATACGTTATACGTTATACGTTATACGTTATACGTTATACGTTATACGTTAGACGTTATACGTCATACGTTATACGTTATACGTTATACGTTATACGTTATACGTTATACGTTATACGTTATACGTTATACGTTATACGTTATACGTAATACGACATACGTTATACGTTATACGTTATACGTTATACGTTATACGTTATACGTTATACGTTATACGTTATACGTTATACGTTATACGTTATACGTTATACGTAATACGTTATACGTTATACGTTATGCGTTATACGTAATACGTTATACGTTATACGTTATACGTTATACGTCATACGTTATACGTCATACGTTATACGTTATACGTTATACGTTATACGTTATACGACATACGTTATTGTTTATACGTTATACGTTATACGTTATACGTTATACGACATACGTTATACGTTATACGTTATACGTTATACGTTATAGGTTATACGTTATACGTCATAGATTATACGTTATACGTTATACGTTATACGTTATACGTTATACGTTATACGTTATACGTGAAACGTTATACGTTATAAGTTATACGTTATACGTTATACGTTATACGTTATACGTTATACGTTATACGTTATACGTTATACGTTATACGTTATACGTTATACGTTATACGTTATACGTTATACGTTATACGTTATACGTTATACGTTATACGTCATACGTTATACGTTATACGTTATTCTTTATACGTTATACGTTATACGTTATACGTTATACGTTATACGTTGTACGTAATACGTTATACGTTATTCGTGATACGTTATACGTTATACGTCATACGTTATACGTCATACGTTATTCGTTATACGTTATACGTTATACGTTATACGTTATACGTTATACGTTATTCTTTATACGTTATACGTTATACGTTATACGTTATACGTTATACGTTGTACGTTATACGTTGTACGTTATACGTTATACGTTATACGTTATACGTTATACGTTATACGTTATACGTTATACGTTATACGTTATACGTCATACGTTATACGTTATACGTTATACGTTATACGTTATACGTTATACGTTATACGTTATACGTTATACGTTGTACGTTATACGTTATACGTTATACGTTATACGTTATACGTTATACGTTATACGTTATACGTTATACGTCATACGTTATACGTCATACGTTATTCGTTATACGTTATACGTTATACGTTATACGTTATACGTTATACGTTATACGTTATTCTTTATACGTTATACGTTATACGTTATACGTTATACGTCATACGTTATACGTTATACGTTATACGTTATACGTTATACGTTATACGTTTTACGTTATACGTGAAACGTTATACGTTATACGTTATACGTTATTCGTTATACGTTATACGTTATACGTTATACGTTATACGTTATACGTTATACGTTATACGTTATACGTTATACGTTATACGTTATACGTTATACGTTATACGTCATACGTTATACGTTATACGTTATACGTTATACGTTATACGTTATACGTTATACGTTATACGTTATACGTTATACGTTATACGTTATACGTTATACGTTATACGTTATACGTTATACGTTATACGTGATAAGTTATACGTTACATGCTATACGTTATACGTTATACGTTATACGTTATACGTTGTACGTTATACGTTATACGTTATACGTTATACGTTAAACGTTATACGTTATACGTCATACGTTATACGTCATACGTTATTCGTTATACGTTATGCGTTATACGTTATACGTTATACGTTATACGTTATTCTTTATACGTTATACGTTATACGTTATACGTTATACGTTATACGTCATACGTTGTACGTTATACGTTATACGTTATACGTTATACGTTATACGTTATACGTTATACGTTATACGTTATACGTTATACGTTATACGTTATACGTTATACGTTATACGTTATTCTTTATACGTTATACGTTATACGTTATACGTTATACGACCTACGTTATTCTTTATACGTTATACGTTATACGTTATACGTTATACGCCATACGTCATACGTTATACGTTATACGTTATACGTTATAGGTTATACGTTATACGTCATAGATTATACGTTATACGTTATACGTTATACGTTATACGTTATACGTTATACGTTATACGTTATACGTTATACGTTATGCGTTATACGTTATACGTTATACGTTACACGTATTATGTAATGCGTCATACGTTTTACGTTATTCGTTATACGTTTTTCGTTACAAGTTATACGTTATACGTTATACGTTATACGTTATACGTTATACGTGAAACGTTATACGTTATAAGTTATACGTTGTACGTTATACGTTATACGTTATACGTTATACGTTATACGTTATACGTTATACGTTATACGTTATACGTTATACGTTATACGTCATAGATTATACGTTATACGTTATACGTTATACGTTATACGTTATACGTTATACGTTATACGTTATACGTTATGCGTTATACGTTATACGTTATACGTTACACGTATTATGTAATGCGTCATACGTTTTACGTTATTCGTTATACGTTTTTCGTTACAAGTTATACGTTATACGTTATACGTTATACGTTATACGTTATACGTGAAACGTTATACGTTATAAGTTATACGTTGTACGTTATACGTTATACGTTATACGTTATACGTTATACGTTATACGTTATACGTTATACGTTAGACGTTATACGTTATACGTCATACGTTATACGTTATACGTTATACGTTATACGTTATACGTTATACGCCATACGTCATACGTTATACGTTATACGTTATACGTTATAGGTTATACGTTATACGTCATAGATTATACGTTATACGTTATACGTTATACGTTATACGTTATACGTTATACGTTATACGTTATACGTTATACGTTATACGTGATAAGTTATACGTTACATGCTATACGTTATACGTTATACGTTATACGTTATACGTTGTACGTTATACGTTATACGTTATACGTTATACGTTATACGTTATACGTTATACGTCATACGTTATACGTCATACGTTATTCGTTATACGTTATGCGTTATACGTTATACGTTATACGTTATACGTTATTCTTTATACGTTATACGTTATACGTTATACGTTATACGTCATACGTTGTACGTTATACGTTATACGTTATACGTTATACGTTATACGTTATACGTTATACGTTATACGTTATACGTTATACGTTATACGTTATACGTTATACGTTATACGTTATACGTTATTCTTTATACGTTATACGTTATACGTTATACGTTATACGACCTACGTTATTCTTTATACGTTATACGTTATACGTTATACGTTATACGCCATACGTCATACGTTATACGTTATACGTTATACGTTATAGGTTATACGTTATACGTCATAGATTATACGTTATACGTTATACGTTATACGTTATACGTTATACGTTATACGTTATACGTTATACGTTATGCGTTATACGTTATACGTTATACGTTACACGTATTATGTAATGCGTCATACGTTTTACGTTATTCGTTATACGTTTTTCGTTACAAGTTATACGTTATACGTTATACGTTATACGTTATACGTTATACGTGAAACGTTATACGTTATAAGTTATACGTTGTACGTTATACGTTATACGTTATACGTTATACGTTATACGTTATACGTTATACGTTATACGTTATACGTTATACGTTATACGTCATAGATTATACGTTATACGTTATACGTTATACGTTATACGTTATACGTTATACGTTATACGTTATACGTTATACGTTATGCGTTATACGTTATACGTTATACGTTACACGTATTATGTAATGCGTCATACGTTTTACGTTATTCGTTATACGTTTTTCGTTACAAGTTATACGTTATACGTTATACGTTATACGTTATACGTTATACGTGAAACGTTATACGTGAAACGTTATACGTGAAACGTTATACGTTATAAGTTATACGTTGTACGTTATACGTTATACGTTATACGTTATACGTTATACGTTATACGTTATACGTTATACGTTAGACGTTATACGTTATACGTCATACGTTATACGTTATACGTTATACGTTATACGTTATACGTTATACGTTATACGTTATACGTTATACGTTATACGTTATACGTTATACGTTATACGTTATACGTTATACGTTATACGTTATACGTTATACGTTATACGTTATACGTTATACGTTATACGTTATACGTGATAAGTTATACGTTACATGCTATACGTTATACGTTATACGTTATACGTTATACGTTGTACGTTATACGTTATACGTTATACGTTATACGTTATACGTTATACGTTATACGTCATACGTTATACGTCATACGTTATTCGTTATACGTTATGCGTTATACGTTATACGTTATACGTTATACGTTATTCTTTATACGTTATACGTTATACGTTATACGTTATACGTCATACGTTGTACGTTATACGTTATACGTTATACGTTATACGTTATACGTTATACGTTATACGTTATACGTTATACGTTATTCTTTATACGTTATACGTTATACGTTATACGACCTACGTTATTCTTTATACATTATACGTTATACGTTATACGTTATACGTTATACGTTATACGTTATACGTTATTCTTTATACGTTATACGTTATACGTTATACGTTATACGACCTACGTTATTCTTTATACGTTATACGTTATACGTTATACGTTATACGACCTACGTTATTCTTTATACGTTATACGTTATACTTTATACGTTATACGTTATACGTTATTCTTCATACGTTATACGTTATACGTTATACGTTATACGTCATACGTTATACGTTATACGTTATACGTTATACGTTATACGTTATACGTTATACGTTATACGTTATGCGTTATACGTAATACGTTATACGTTATACGTTATACGTTATAAGTCATACGTTATACGTCATACGTTATACGTTATACGTTATACGTTATACGTTATACGTTATATGTAATACGTTATTCTTTATACGTTATACGTTATACGTTATACGTTATACGACATACGTTATTCTTTATACGTTATACGTTATACGTTATACGACATACGTTATTCTTTATACGTTATACGTTATACGTTATACGTTATACGACATACGTTATACGTTATACGTTATACGTTATACGTTATAGGTTATACGTTATACGTCATAGATTATACGTTATACGTTATACGTTATACGTTATACGTTATACGTTATACGTTATACGTTATACGTTATACGTTATACGTTATACGTGCAACGTTATACGTTATAAGTTATACGTTATACGTTATACGTTATACGTTATACGTTATACGTTATACGTTATACGTTATACGTTATACGTTATACGTTATACGTTATACGTTATACGTTATACGTTATACGTTATACGCTATACGTTATACGTTATACGTTATACGTTATACGTGATAAGTTATACGTTACATGCTATACGTTATACGTTATACGTTATACGTTGTACGTAATACGTTATACGTTATTCGTGATACGTTATACGTTATACGTCATACGTTATACGTCATACGTTATTCGTTCTACGTTATACGTTATACGTTATACGTTATACGTTATACGTTATTCTTTATACGTTATACGTTATACGTTATACGTTATACGTTATACGTTGTACGTTATACGTTATACGTTATACGTTATACGTTATAAGTCATACGTTATACGTCATACGTTATACGTTATACGTTATACGTTATACGTTATACGTTATATGTTATACGTTATTCTTTATACGTTATACGTTATACGTTATACGTTATACGACATACGTTATTCTTTATACGTTATACGTTATACGTTATACGACATACGTTATTCTTTATACGTTATACGTTATACGTTATACGTTATACGACATACGTTATACGTTATACGTTATACGCTATACGTTATAGGTTATACGTTATACGTCATAGATTATACGTTATACGTTATACGTTATACGTTATACGTTATACGTTATACGTTATACGTTATACGTTATACGTGAAACGTTATACGTTATAAGTTATACGTTATACGTTATACGTTATACTTTATACGTTATACGTTATACGTTATACGTTATACGTTATACGTTATACGTTATACGTTATACGTTATACGTTATACGTTATACGCTATACGTTATACGTTATACGTTATACGTTATACGTGATAAGTTATACGTTACATGCTATACGTTATACGTTATACGTTATACGTTGTACGTAATACGTTATACGTTATACGTTATACGTTATACGTTATACGTTATTCTTTATACGTTATACGTTATACGTTATACGTTATACGTTATACGTCATACGTTATACGTTATACGTTATACGTTATACGTTATACGTTATACGTTATACGTTATACGTTATACGTTATGCGTTATACGTAATACGTTATACGTTATACGTTATACGTTATACGTTATACGTTATACGTTATACGTTATACGTTATACGTTATACGCTATACGTTATACGTTATACGTTATACGTTATACGTGATAAGTTATACGTTACATGCTATACGTTATACGTTATACGTTATACGTTGTACGTAATACGTTATACGTTATTCGTGATACGTTATACGTTATACGTCATACGTTATACGTCATACGTTATTCGTTATACGTTATACGTTATACGTTATACGTTATACGTTATACGTTATTCTTTATACGTTATACGTTATACGTTATACGTTATACGTTATACGTTGTACGTTATACGTTGTACGTTATACGTTATACGTTCTACGTTATACGTTATACGTTATACGTTATACGTTATACGTTATACGTTATACGTCATACGTTATACGTTATACGTTACACGTTATAGGTTATACGTTATACGTTATACGTCATACGTTATACGTTGTACGTTATACGTTATACGTTATACGTTATACGTTATACGTTATACGTTATACGTTATACGTCATACGTTATACGTCATACGTTATACGTTATACGTTATACGTTATACGTTATACGTTATACGTTATACGTCATACCTTATACGTCATACGTTATTCGTTATACGTTATGCGTTATACGTTATACGTTATACGTTATACGTTATTCTTTATACGTTATACGTTATACGTCATACGTTATACGTCATACGTTATACGTTATACGTTATACGTTATACGTTATACGTTATACGTTATACGTCATACGTTATACGTTATACGTTATACGTTATACGTTATACGTTATACGTTATACGTTATACGTTATACGTTGTACGTTATACGTTATACGTTATACGTTATACGTTATACGTTATACGTTATACGTCATACGTTATACGTCATACGTTATTCGTTATACGTTATACGTTATACGTTATACGTTATACGTTATACGTTATTCTTTATACGTTATACGTTATACGTTATACGTTATACGTCATACGTTATACGTTATACGTTATACGTTATACGTTATACGTTGTACGTTATACGTTGTACGTTATACGTTATACGTTATACGTTATACGTTATACGTTATACGTTATACGTTATACGTTATACGTTATACGTCATACGTTATACGTCATACGTTATACGTTATACGTTATACGTTATACGTTATACGTTATACGTTATACGTTGTACGTTATACGTTTTACGTTATACGTTATACGTTATACGTTATACGTTATACGTTATACGTTATACGTTATACGTTATACGTCATACGTTATACGTCATACGTTATTCGTTATACGTTATACGTTATACGTTATACGTTATACGTTATACGTTATTCTTTATACGTTATACGTTATACGTTATACGTTATACGTCATACGTTATACGTTATACGTTATACGTTATACGTTATACGTTATACGTTATACGTTATACGTGAAACGTTATACGTTATACGTTATACGTTATTCGTTATACGTCATACGTTATACGTTATACGTTATACGTTATACGTTATACGTTATACGTTATACGTTATACGTTATACGTTATACGTTATACGTTATACGTTATACGTCATACCTTATACGTCATACGTTATTCGTTATACGTTATGCGTTATACGTTATACGTTATACGTTATACGTTATTCTTTATACGTTATACGTTATACGTTATACGTTATACGTCATACGTTGTACGTTATACGTTATACGTTATACGTTATACGTTATACGTTATACGTTATACGTTATACGTTATACGTGAAACGTTATACGTGAAACGTTATACGTTATTCGTTATACGTCATACGTTATACGTTATACGTTATACGTTATACGTTATACGTTATACGTTATACGTTATACGTTATACGTTATACGTTATACGTTATACGTTATACGTTATACGTTATACGTTATACGTTATACGTTATACGTTATACGTCATACGTTATACGTTATACGTTATACGTTATACGTTATACGTTATACGTTATACGTTATACGTCATACGTTATACGTTATACGTTATACGTTATACGTTATACGTTGTACGTTATACGTTGTACGTTATACGTTATACGTTATACGTTATACGTTATACGTTATACGTTATACGTTATACGTTATACGTTATACGTTATACGTTATACGTTATACGTTATACGTTATACGTTATACGTTATACGTTATACGTTATACGTTATACGTTATACGTTATACGTTATACGTTATACGTTATACGTTATACGTCATACCTTATACGTCATACGTTATTCGTTATACGTTATGCGTTATACGTTATACGTTATACGTTATACGTTATTCTTTATACGTTATACGTTATACGTTATACGTTATACGTCATACGTTGTACGTTATACGTTATACGTTATACGTTATACGTTATACGTTATACGTTATACGTTATACGTTATACGTGAAACGTTATACGTGAAACGTTATACGTTATTCGTTATACGTCATACGTTATACGTTATACGTTATACGTTATACGTTATACGTTATACGTTATACGTTATACGTTATACGTTATACGTTATACGTTATACGTTATACGTTATACGTTATACGTTATACGTTATACGTTATACGTTATACGTCATACGTTATACGTTATACGTTATACGTTATACGTTATACGTTATACGTTATACGTTATACGTCATACGTTATACGTTATACGTTATACGTTATACGTTATACGTTGTACGTTATACGTTGTACGTTATACGTTATACGTTATACGTTATACGTTATACGTTATACGTTATACGTTATACGTTATACGTTATACGTTATACGTTATACGTTATACGTTATACGTTATACGTTATACGTTATACGTTATACGTTATACGTTATACGTTATACGTTATACGTTATACGTTATACGTTATACGTGATAAGTTATACGTTACATGCTATACGTTATACGTTATACGTTATACGTTATACGTTGTACGTTATACGTTATACGTTATACGTTATACGTTATACGTTATACGTTATACGTCATACGTTATACGTCATACGTTATTCGTTATACGTTATGCGTTATACGTTATACGTTATACGTTATACGTTATACGTTATCCGTTATACGTTATACGTTATACGTTATACGTCATACGTTATACGTCATACGTTATTCGTTATACGTTATACGTTATACGTTATACGTTATACGTTATACGTTATTCTTTATACGTTATACGTTATACGTTATACGTTATACGTCATACGTTATACGTTATACGTTATACGTTATACGTTATACGTCATACGTTATTCGTTATACGTCATGCGTTATACGTTATACGTTATGCGATATACGTTATACGTTATACGTTACACGTATTATGTAATGCGTCATACGTTTTACGTTATTCGTTATACGTTTTTCGTTACAAGTTATACGTTATACGTTGTACGTTATACGTTATACGTGAAACGTTATACGTTATAAGTTATACGTTGTACGTTATACGTTATACGTTATACGTTATACGTTATACGTTACACGTTATACGTTATACGTTATACGTTATACGTTAGACGTTATACGTTATACGTCATACGTTATACGTTATACGTTATACGTTATACGTTATACGTTATACGTTATACGTTATACGTTATACGTTATACGTTATACGTTATACGTTATACGTTATACGTTATACGTTATACGTTATACGTTATACGTGATAAGTTATACGTTACATGCTATACGTTATACGTTATACGTTATACGTGATAAGTTATACGTTACATGCTATACGTTCTACGTTATACGTTATACGTTGTACGTTATACGTTATACGTTATTCGTGATACGTTATACGTTATACGTCATTCGTTATACGTCATACGTTATTCGTTATACGTTATACGTTATACGTTATACGTTATACGTTATACGTTATACGTTATTCTTTATACGTTATACGTTATACGTTATACGTTATACGACCTACGTTATTCTTTATACGTTATACGTTATACGTTATACGTTATACGACATACGTTATACGTTATACGTTATACGTTATACGTTATAGGTTATACGTTATACGTCATAGATTATACGTTATACGTTATACGTTATACGTTATACGTTATACGTTATACGTTACACGTATTATGTAATGCGTCATACGTTTTACGTTATTCGTTATACGTTTTTCGTTACAAGTTATACGTTATACGTTATACGTTATACGTTATACGTGAAACGTTATACGTTATAAGTTATACGTTGTACGTTATACGTTAGACGTTATACGTTATACGTTATACGTTATACGTTATAAGTTATACGTTGTACGTTATACGTTATACGTTATACGTTATACGTTATACGTTATACGTTATACGTTATACGTTATACGTTATACGTTATACGTTATACGTTATACGTTATACGTTATACGTTATACGTTATACGTTATACGTTATACGTTATACGTTATACGTTATACGTTATACGTTATACGTTATACGTTATACGTTATACGTTATACGTTATACGTTATACGTTATACGTTATACGTTATACGTTATACGTTATACGTTATACGTTATACGTTATACGTTATACGTGATAAGTTATACGTTACATGCTATACGTTCTACGTTATACGTTATACGTTGTACGTTATACGTTATACGTTATTCGTGATACGTTATACGTTATACGTCATTCGTTATACGTCATACGTTATTCGTTATACGTTATACGTTATACGTTATACGTTATACGTTATACGTTATTCTTTATACGTTATACGTTATACGTTATACGTTATACGCTATACGTTATACGTTATACGTTATACGTTATACGTTAGACGTTATACGTTATACGTTATACGTTATACGTTATACGTTATACGTTATACGTTATACGTTATACGTTATACGTTATACGTTATACGTTATACGTTATACGTTATACGTTATACGTTATACGTTATACGTTATACGTTATACGTTATACGTTATACGTTATACGTGATAAGTTATACGTTACGTGCTATACGTTATACGTTATACGTTATACGTTATACGTTGTACGTTATACGTTACACGTTATATGTTATACGTTATACGTTATACGTTATACGTTGTACGATATACGTTATACGTTATACGTTATACGTTATGCGTTATACGTTATACGTTATACATTATACGTTATACGTTATACGTTATACGTTGTACGTTATACGTTATACGTTATACGTTATACGTTATACGTTATACGTTATACGTTATACGTTATACGTAATTCGTAATACGTTATACCTGATACGTTATACGTTCTACGTTATACGTTATACGTTATACGTTATTCGTTATACGTTATGCGTTATACGTTATACGTTATACGTTATACGTTATTCTTTATACGTTATACGTTATACGTTATACGTTATACGCCATACGTTGAACGTTATACGTTATACGTTATACGTTATACGCTATACGTTATACGTTATACTTTATACGTTATACGTTATACGTTAGACGTTATACGTTATACGTTATACGTTATACGTTATACGTTATACGTTATACGTTATACGTTATGCGTTATACGTTATACGTTATACGTTATACGTTATACGTTATACGTAATACGTTATACGTTATACGTTATGCGTTATACGTAATACGTTATACGTTATACGTTATACGTTATACGTCATACGTTATACGTCATACGTTATACGTTATATGTTATACGTTATTCTTTATACGTTATACGTTATACGTTATACGTTATACGACATACGTTATTCTTTATACGTTATACGTTATACGTTATACGTTATACGACATACGTTATACGTTATACGTTATACGTTATACGTTATACGTTATAGGTTATACGTTATACGTCATAGATTATACGTTATACGTTATACGTTATACGTTATACGTTATACGTTATACGTTATACGTGAAACGTTATACGTTATAAGTTATACGTTATACGTAATACGTTATACGTTATACGTTATGCGTTATACGTAATACGTTATACGTTATACGTTATACGTTATACGTCATACGTTATACGTCATACGTTATACGTTATACGTTATACGTCATACGTTATACGTTATACGTTATACGTTATACGTTATATGTTATACGTTATTCTTTATACGTTATACGTAATACGTTATACGTTATACGTTATACGTTATACGTCATACGTTATACGTCATACGTTATACGTTATACGTTATACGTTATACGTTATACGTTATACGTTATACGTTATATGTTATACGTTATTCTTTATACGTTATACGTTATACGTTATACGTTATACGACATACGTTATTCTTTATACGTTATACGTTATACGTTATACGTTATACGACATACGTTATACGTTATACGTTATACGTTATACGTTATACGTTATAGGTTATACGTTATACGTCATAGATTATACGTTATACGTTATACGTTATACGTTATACGTTATACGTTATACGTTATACGTGAAACGTTATACGTTATAAGTTATACGTTATACGTTATACGTTATACGTTATACGTTATACGTTATACGTTATACGTTATACGTTATACGTTATACGTTATACGTTATACGTTATACGTTATACGTTATACGTTATACGTTATACGTTATACGTTATACGTTATACGTTATACGTTATACGTTATACGTTATACGTTATACGTTATACGTTATACGTGATAAGTTATACGTTACATGCTATACGTTATACGTTATACGTTATACGTTGTACGTAATACGTTATACGTTATTCGTGATACGTTATACGTTATACGTCATACGTTATACGTCATACGTTATTCGTTATACGTTATACGTTATACGTTATACGTTATACGTTATACGTTATACGTTATTCTTTATACGTTATACGTTATACGTTATACGTTATACGTTATACGTTGTACGTTATACGTTGTACGTTATACGTTATACGTTATACGTTATACGTTATACGTTATACGTTATACGTTATACGTTATACGTTATACGTCATACGTTATACGTTATACGTTATACGTTATACGTTATACGTTATACGTTATACGTTATACGTTATACGTTATACGTTATACGTTATACGTTATACGATATACGTTATACGTTATACGTTATACGTTATACGTCATACGTTATACGTCATACGTTATTCGTTATACGTTATACGTTATACGTTATACGTTATACGTTATACGTTATTCTTTATACGTTATACGTTATACGTTATACGTTATACGTCATACGTTATACGTTACACGTTATACGTTATCCGTTATACGTAATACGTTATACGTTATACGTGAAACGTTATACGTTATACGTTATACGTTATTCGTTATACGTCATACGTTATACGTTATACGTTATACGTTATACGTTATACGTTATACGTTATACGTTATACGTTATACGTTATACGTTATACGTTATACGTTATACGTTATACGTTATACGTTATACGTTATACGTTATACGTTATACGTTATACGTTATACGTGATAAGTTATACGTTACATGCTATACGTTATACGTTATACGTTATACGTTATACGTTGTACGTTATACGTTATACGTTATACGTTATACGTTATGCGTTATACGTAATACGTTATACGTTATACGTTATACGTTATACGTCATACGTTATACGTCATACGTAATACGTTATACGTTATACGTTATACGTTATACGTTATACGTTATATGTTATATGTTATACGTTATTCTTTATACGTTATACGTTATACGTTATACGTTATACGACATACGTTATTCTTTATACGTTATACGTTATACGTTATACGTTATACGTTATACGTTATACGTTATACGTTATACGTTATACGTTTTACGTAATACGTTATACGTTATACTTTATGCGTTATACGTAATACGTTATACGTTATACGTTATACGTTATACGTCATACGTTATACGTCATACGTTATACGTTATACGTTATACGTTATACGTTATACGTTATACGTTATACGTTATTCTTTATACGTTATACGTTATACGTTATACGTTATACGACATACGTTATTCTTTATACGTTATACGTTATACGTTATACGTTATACGTTATACGTCATACGTAATACGTTATACGTTATACGTTATACGTTATACGACATACGTTATTCTTTATACGTTATACGTTATACGTTATACGTTATACGACATACGTTATTGTTTATACGTTATACGTTATACGTTATACGTTATACGACATACGTTATACGTTATACGTTATACGTTATACGTTATACGTTATACGTTATACGTTATACGTTATACGTTATACGTTATACGTTATACGTTATACGTTATAGGTTATACGTTATACGTCATAGATTATACGTTATACGTTATACGTTATACGTTATACGTTATACGTTATACGTTATACGTTATACGTTATTCTTTATACGTTATACGTTATACGTTATACGTTATACGACCTACGTTATTCTTTATACGTTATACGTTATACGTTATACGTTATACGACATACGTCATACGTTATACGTTATACGTTATACGTTATAGGTTATACGTTATACGTCATAGATTATACGTTATACGTTATACGTTATACGTTATACGTTATACGTTATACGTTATACGTTATACGTTATACGTTATACGTTATGCGTTATACGTTATACGTTATACGTTACACGTATTATGTAATGCGTCATACGTTTTACGTTATTCGTTATACGTTTTTCGTTACAAGTTATACGTTATACGTTATACGTTATACGTTATACGTTATACGTGAAACGTTATACGTTATAAGTTATACGTTGTACGTTATACGTTATACGTTATACGTTATACGTTCTACGTTATACGTTATACGTTATACGTTAGACGTTATACGTTATACGTCATACGTTATACGTTATACGTTATACGTTATACGTTATACGTTATACGTTATACGTTATACGTTATACGTTGTACGTTATACGTTATACGTTATACGTTATGCGTTATACGTTATACGTTATACGTTATACGTTATACGTTATACGTAATACGTTATACGTTATACGTTATGCGTTATACGTAATACGTTATACGTTATACGTTATACGTTATACGTTATACGTTATACGTTATACGTTATACGTTATACGTTAAATGTTATACGTTATTCTTTATACGTTATACGTAATACGTTATACGTTATACGTTATACGTTATACGTCATACGTTATACGTCATACGTTATACGTTATACGTTATACGTTATACGTTATACGTTATACGTTATACGTTATATGTTATACGTTATTCTTTATACGTTATACGTTATACGTTATACGTTATACGACATACGTTATTCTTTATACGTTATACGTTATACGTTATACGTTATACGACATACGTTATACGTTATACGTTATACGTTATACGTTATACGTTATAGGTTATACGTTATACGTCATAGATTATACGTTATACGTTATACGTTATACGTTATACGTTATACGTTATACGTTATACGTGAAACGTTATACGTTATAAGTTATACGTTATACGTTATACGTTATACGTTATACGTTATACGTTATACGTTATACGTTATACGTTATACGTTATACGTTATACGTTATACGTTATACGTTATACGTTATACGTTATACGTTATACGTTATACGTTATACGTTATACGTTATACGTTATACGTTATACGTTATACGTTATACGTGATAAGCTATACGTTATACGTTATACGTTATACGATATACGTTATACGCTATACGTTATACGTTATACGTTATACGTTATACGTTATACGTTATACGTTATACGTTATACGTCATACGTTATACGTTATACGTTATACGTTATACGTTATACGTTATACGATATACGTTATACGTTATACGTTATACGTAATACGTTATACGTTATACGTTATACGTTATACGTTATACGTTATACGTTATACGATATACGATATACGTTACACGTTATCCTTTATACGTTATACGTTATACGTTATACGTTATACGTTATACGTTATACGTTATACGTTATACGTTATACGTTATACGTTATACGTTATACGTCATACGTTATACGTTATACGTTATACGTTATACGTTATACGTTATACGATATACGTTATACGTTATACGTTATACGTAATACGTTATACGTTATACGTTATACGTTATACGTTATACGTTATACGTTATACGATATACGATATACGTTACACGTTATCCTTTATACGTTATACGTTATACGTTATACGTTATACGTTATACGTTATACGTTATACGTTATACGTTATACGTTATGCGTTATACGTTATACGTCATACGTTATACGTTATGCGTTATACGTTATACGTTATACGTTATACGATATACGTTATACGTTATACGATATACGCTATACGTTATACGTTATACGTTATACGTTATACGTTATACGTTATACGTTATACGTTATACGTTATACGTTATACGATATACGATATACGTTACACGTTATCCTTTATACGTTATACGTTATACGTTATACGTTATACGTTATACGTTATACGTTATACGTTATACGTTATACGTTATACGTTATACGTTATACGTTATACGTTATGCGTTATACGTAATACGTTATACGTTATACGTTATACGTTATACGTCATACGTTATACGTCATACGTAATACGTTATACGTTATACGTTATACGTTATACGTTATACGTTATACGTTATATGTTATACGTTATACGTTATACGACATACGTTATTCTTTATACGTTATACGTTATACGTTATACGTTATACGTTATACGTTATACGTTATACGTTATACGTTATACGTTTTACGTAATACGTTATACGTTATACTTTATGCGTTATGCGTAATACGTTATACGTTATACGTTATACGTTATACGTCATACGTTATACGTCATACGTTATACGTTATACGTTATACGTTATACGTTATACGTTATACGTTATACGTTATTCTTTATACGTTATACGTTATACGTTATACGTTATACGACATACGTTATTCTTTATACGTTATACGTTATACGTTATACGTTATACGTTATACGTCATACGTTATACGTTATACGTTATACGTCATACGTAATACGTTATACGTTATACGTTATACGTTATACGACATACGTTATTCTTTATACGTTATACGTTATACGTTATACGTTATACGACATACGTTATTGTTTATACGTTATACGTTATACGTTATACGTTATACGACATACGTTATACGTTATACGTTATACGTTATACGTTATACGTTATACGTTATACGTTATACGTTATACGTTATACGTTATACGTTATACGTTATACGTTATACGTTATACGTTATACGTGATAAGTTATACGTTACATGCTATACGTTATACGTTATACGTTATACGTTGTACGTAATACGTTATACGTTATTCGTGATACGTTATACGTTATACGTCATACGTTATACGTCATACGTTATTCGTTATACGTTATACGTTATACGTTATACGTTATACGTTATACGTTATTCTTTATACGTTATACGTTATACGTTATACGTTATACGTTAAACGTTGTACGTTATACGTTGTACGTTATACGTTATACGTTGTACGTTATACGACATACGTTATACGTTATACGTTATACGTTATACGTTATAGGTTATACGTTATACGTCATAGATTATACGTTATACGTTATACGTTATACGTTATACGTTATACGTTATACGTTATACGTGAAACGTTATACGTGATAAGTTATACGTTATACGTTATACGTTATACGTTATACGTTATACGTTATACGTTATACGTTATACGTTATACGTCATACGTTATACGTTATACGTTATACGTTATACGTTATACGACATACGTTATTGTTTATACGTTATACGACATACGTTATACGTTATACGTTATACGTTATACGTTATACGTTATAGGTTATACGTTATACGTCATAGATTATACGTTATACGTTATACGTTATACGTTATACGTTATACGTTATACGTTATACGTGAAACGTTATACGTTATAAGTTATACGTTATACGTTATACGTTATACGTTATACGTTATACGTTATACGTTATACGTTATACGTTATACGTTATACGTTATACGTTATACGTTATACGTTATACGTTATACGTTATACGTTATACGTTATACGTTATACGTTATACGTTATACGTTATACGTTATACGTTATACGTTATACGTGATAAGTTATACGTTACATGCTATACGTTATACGTTATACGTTATACGTTGTACGTAATACGTTATACGTTATTCGTGATACGTTATACGTTATACGTCATACGTTATACGTCATACGTTATTCGTTATACGTTATACGTTATACGTTATACGTTATACGTTATACGTTATTCTTTATACGTTATACGTTATACGTTATACGTTATACGTTGTACGTTATACGTTGTACGTTATACGTTATACGTTATACGTTATACGTTATACGTTATACGTTATACGTTATACGTTATACGTTATACGTCATACGTTATACGTTATACGTTATACGTTATACGTTATACGTTATACGTTATACGTTATACGTTATACGTTATACGTTATACGTTATACGTTATACGTTATACGTTATACGTTATACGTTATACGTTATACGTTATACGTCATACGTTATACGTCATACGTTATTCGTTATACGTTATACGTTATACGTTATACGTTATACGTTATACGTTATTCTTTATACGTTATACGTTATACGTTATACGTTATACGTCATACGTTATACGTTACACGTTATACGTTATCCGTTATACGTAATACGTTATACGTTATACGTGAAACGTTATACGTTATACGTTATACGTTATATGTTATACGTTATTCTTTATACGTTATACGTAATACGTTATACGTTATACGTTATACGTTATACGTCATACGTTATACGTCATACGTTATACGTTATACGTTATACGTTATACGTTATACGTTATACGTTATACGTTATACGTTATATGTTATACGTTATTCTTTATACGTTATACGTTATACGTTATACGTTATACGACATACGTTATTCTTTATACGTTATACGTTATACGTTATACGTTATACGACATACGTTATACGTTATACGTTATACGTTATACGTTATACGTTATAGGTTATACGTTATACGTCATAGATTATACGTTATACGTTATACGTTATACGTTATACGTTATACGTTATACGTTATACGTGAAACGTTATACGTTATAAGTTATACGTTATACGTTATACGTTATACGTTATACGTTATACGTTATACGTTATACGTTATACGTTATACGTTATACGTTATACGTTATACGTTATACGTTATACGTTATACGTTATACGTTATACGTTATACGTTATACGTTATACGTTATACGTTATACGTTATACGTTATACGTTATACGTTATACGTGATAAGTTATACGTTACATGCTATACGTTATACGTTATACGTTATACGTTGTACGTAATACGTTATACGTTATTCGTGATACGTTATACGTTATACGTCATACGTTATACGTCATACGTTATTCGTTATACGTTATACGTTATACGTTATACGTTATACGTTATACGTTATTCTTTATACGTTATACGTTATACGTTATACGTTATACGTTATACGTTGTACGTTATACGTTGTACGTTATACGTTATACGTTATACGTTATACGTTATACGTTATACGTTATACGTTATACGTTATACGTTATACGTCATACGTTATACGTTATACGTTATACGTTATACGTTATACGTTATACGTTATACGTTATACGTTATACGTTATACGTTATACGTTATACGTTATACGTTATACGTTATACGTTATACGTTATACGTTATACGTCATACGTTATACGTCATACGTTATTCGTTATACGTTATACGTTATACGTTATACGTTATACGTTATACGTTATTCTTGATACGTTATACGTTATACGTTATACGTTATACGTCATACGTTATACGTTACACGTTATACGTTATCCGTTATACGTAATACGTTATACGTTATACGTGAAACGTTATACGTTATACGTTATACGTTATTCGTTATACGTCATACGTTATTCTTTATACGTTATACGTTATACGTTATACGTTATACGTTATACGTTGTACGTTATACGTTGTACGTTATACGTTATACGTTATACGTTATACGTTATACGTTATACGTTATACGTTATACGTTATACGTTATACGTCATACGTTATACGTTATACGTTATACGTTATACGTTATACGTTATACGTTATACGTTATACGTTATACGTTATACGTTATACGTTATACGTTATACGTTATACGTTATACGTTATACGTTATACGTTATACGTCATACGTTATACGTCATACGTTATTCGTTATACGTTATACGTTATACGTTATACGTTATACGTTATACGTTATTCTTGATACGTTATACGTTATACGTTATACGTTATACGTCATACGTTATACGTTACACGTTATACGTTATCCGTTATACGTAATACGTTATACGTTATACGTGAAACGTTATACGTTATACGTTATACGTTATTCGTTATACGTCATACGTTATACGTTATACGTTATACGTTATACGTTATACGTTATACGTTATACGTTATACGTTATACGTTATACGTTATACGTTATACGTTATACGTTATACGTTATACGTTATACGTTATACGTTATACGTTATACGTTATACGTTATACGTGATAAGTTATACGTTACATGCTATACGTTATACGTTATACGTTATACGTTATACGTTGTACGTTATACGTTATACGTTATACGTTATACGTTATGCGTTATACGTAATACGTTATACGTTATACGTTATACGTTATACGTCATACGTGATACGTCATACGTAATACGTTATACGTTATACGTTATACGTTATACGTTATACGTTATACGTTATATGTTATACGTTATTCTTTATACGTTATACGTTATACGTTATACGTTATACGACATACGTTATTCTTTATACGTTATACGTTATACGTTATACGTTATACGTTATACGTTATACGTTATACGTTATACGTTATACGTTATACGTAATACGTTATACGTTATACGTTATGCGTTATACGTAATACGTTATACGTTATACGTTATACGTTATACGTTATACGTTATACGTGATAAGTTATACGTTACATGCTATACGTTATACGTTATACGTTATACGTTGTACGTAATACGTTATACGTTATTCGTGATACGTTATACGTTATACGTCATACGTTATACGTCATTCGTTATTCGTTATACGTGAAACGTTATACGTTATACGTTATACGTTATTCGTTATACGTTATACGTTATACGTTATACGTTATACGTTATACGTTATACGTTATACGTTATACGTTATACGTTATACGTTATACGTTATACGTTATACGTTATACGTTATACGTTATACGTTATACGTTATACGTTATACGTTATACGTTATACGTTATACGTTATACGTTATACGTTATACGTTATACGTTATACGTTATACGTTATACGTGATAAGTTATACGTTACATGCTATACGTTATACGTTATACGTTATACGTTATACGTTGTACGTTATACGTTATACGTTATACGTTATACGTTATACGTTATACGTTATACGTCATACGTTATACGTCATACGTTATTCGTTATACGTTATGCGTTATACGTTATACGTTATACGTTATACGTTATTCTTTATACGTTATACGTTATACGTTATACGTTATACGTCATACGTTGTACGTTATACGTTATACGTTATACGTTATACGTTATACGTTATACGTTATACGTTATACGTTATACGTTATACGTTATACGTTATACGTTATACGTTATTCTTTATACGTTATACGTTATACGTTATACGTTATACGACCTACGTTATTCTTTATACGTTATACGTTATACGTTATACGTTATACGTTATACGACATACGTCATACGTTATACGTTATACGTTATACGTTATAGGTTATACGTTATACGTCATAGATTATACGTTATACGTTATACGTTATACGTTATACGTTATACGTTATACGTTATACGTTATACGTTATACGTTATGCGTTATACGTTATACGTTATACGTTACACGTATTATGTAATGCGTCATACGTTTTACGTTATTCGTTATACGTTTTTCGTTACAAGTTATACGTTATACGTTATACGTTATACGTTATACGTTATACGTGAAACGTTATACGTTATAAGTTATACGTTGTACGTTATACGTTATACGTTATACGTTATACGTTCTACGTTATACGTTGTACGTTATACGTTATACGTTATACGTTATGCGTTATACGTTATACGTTATACGTTATACGTTATACGTTATACGTAATACGTTATACGTTATACGTTATGCGTTATACGTAATACGTTATACGTTATACGTTATACGTTATACGTCATACGTTATACGTCATACGTTATACGTTATACGTTATACGTCATACGTTATACGTTATACGTTATACGTTATACGTTATATGTTATACGTTATTCTTTATACGTTATACGTAATACGTTATACGTTATACGTTATACGTTATACGTCATACGTTATACGTCATACGTTATACGTTATACGTTATACGTTATACGTTATACGTTATACGTTATACGTTATATGTTATACGTTATTCTTTATACGTTATACGTTATACGTTATACGTTATACGACATACGTTATTCTTTATACGTTATACGTTATACGTTATACGTTATACGACATACGTTATACGTTATACGTTATACGTTATACGTTATACGTTATAGGTTATACGTTATACGTCATAGATTATACGTTATACGTTATACGTTATACGTTATACGTTATACGTTATACGTTATACGTGAAACGTTATACGTTATAAGTTATACGTTATACGTTATACGTTATACGTTATACGTTATACGTTATACGTTATACGTTATACGTTATACGTTATACGTTATACGTTATACGTTATACGTTATACGTTATACGTTATACGTTATACGTTATACGTTATACGTTATACGTTATACGTTATACGTTATACGTTATACGTTATACGTGATAAGTTATACGTTACATGCTATACGTTATACGTTATACGTTATACGTTGTACGTAATACGTTATACGTTATTCGTGATACGTTATACGTTATACGTCATACGTTATACGTCATACGTTATTCGTTATACGTTATACGTTATACGTTATACGTTATACGTTATACGTTATACGTTATTCTTTATACGTTATACGTTATACGTTATACGTTATACGTTATACGTTGTACGTTATACGTTGTACGTTATACGTTATACGTTATACGTTATACGTTATACGTTATACGTTATACGTTATACGTTATACGTTATACGTCATACGTTATACGTTATACGTTATACGTTATACGTTATACGTTATACGTTATACGTTATACGTTATACGTTATACGTTATACGTTATACGTTATACGATATACGTTATACGTTATACGTTATACGTTATACGTCATACGTTATACGTCATACGTTATTCGTTATACGTTATACGTTATACGTTATACGTTATACGTTATACGTTATTCTTTATACGTTATACGTTATACGTTATACGTTATACGTCATACGTTATACGTTACACGTTATACGTTATCCGTTATACGTAATACGTTATACGTTATACGTGAAACGTTATACGTTATACGTTATACGTTATTCGTTATACGTCATACGTTATACGTTATACGTTATACGTTATACGTTATACGTTATACGTTATACGTTATACGTTATACGTTATACGTTATACGTTATACGTTATACGTTATACGTTATACGTTATACGTTATACGTTATACGTTATACGTTATACGTTATACGTTATACGTGATAAGTTATACGTTACATGCTATACGTTATACGTTATACGTTATACGTTATACGTTGTACGTTATACGTTATACGTTATACGTTATACGTTATGCGTTATACGTAATACGTTATACGTTATACGTTATACGTTATACGTCATACGTTATACGTCATACGTAATACGTTATACGTTATACGTTATACGTTATACGTTATACGTTATACGTTATATGTTATACGTTATTCTTTATACGTTATACGTTATACGTTATACGTTATACGACATACGTTATTCTTTATACGTTATACGTTATACGTTATACGTTATACGTTATACGTTATACGTTATACGTTATACGTTATACGTTTTACGTAATACGTTATACGTTATACTTTATGCGTTATACGTAATACGTTATACGTTATACGTTATACGTTATACGTCATACGTTATACGTCATACGTTATACGTTATACGTTATACGTTATACGTTATACGTTATACGTTATACGTTATTCTTTATACGTTATACGTTATACGTTATACGTTATACGACATACGTTATTCTTTATACGTTATACGTTATACGTTATACGTTATACGTTATACGTCATACGTAATACGTTATACGTTATACGTTATACGTTATACGACATACGTTATTCTTTATACGTTATACGTTATACGTTATACGTTATACGACATACGTTATTGTTTATACGTTATACGTTATACGTTATACGTTATACACATACGTTATACGTTATACGTTATACGTTATACGTTATACGTTATCGTTATACGTTATACGTTATACGTTATACGTTATACGTTATACGTTATACGTTATAGGTTATACGTTATACGTCATAGATTATACGTTATACGTTATACGTTATACGTTATACGTTATACGTTATACGTTATACGTTATACGTTATTCTTTATACGTAATACGTTATACGTTATACGTTATACGACCTACGTTATTCTTTATACGTTATACGTTATACGTTATACGTTATACGACATACGTCATACGTTATACGTATACGTTATACGTTATAGGTTATACGTTATACGTCATAGATTATACGTTATACGTTATACGTTATACGTTATACGTTATACGTTATACGTTATACGTTATACGTTATACGTTATACGTTATGCGTTATACGTTATACGTTATACGTTACACGTATTATGTAATGCGTCATACGTTTTACGTTATTCGTTATACGTTTTTCGTTACAAGTTATACGTTATACGTTATACGTTATACGTTATACGTTATACGTGAAACGTTATACGTTTATAAGTTATACGTTGTACGTTATACGTTATACGTTATACGTTATACGTTCTACGTTATACGTTATACGTTATACGTTAGACGTTATACGGTTATACGTCATACGTTATACGTTATACGTATACGTTATACGTTATACGTTATACGTTAACGTTATACGTTATACGTTGTACGTTATACGTTATACGTTATACGTTATGCGTTATACGTTATACGTTATACGTTATACGTTATACGTTATACGTAATACGTTATACGTTATACGTTATGCGTTATACGTAATACGTTATACGTTATACGTTATACGTTATACGTTATACGTTATACGTTATACGTTATACGTTATACGTTAAATGTTATACGTTATTCTTTATACGTTATACGTAATACGTTATACGTTATACGTTATACGTTATACGTCATACGTTATACGTCATACGTTATACGTTATACGTTATACGTTATACGTTATACGTTATACGTTATACGTTATATGTTATCGTTATTCTTTATACGTATACGTTATACGTTATACGTTATACGACATACGTTATTCTTTATACGTTATACGTTATACGTTATACGTTATACGACATACGTTATACGTTATACGTTTATACGTTATACGTTATACGTTATAGGTTATACGTTATACGTCATAGATTATACGTTATACGTTATACGTTATACGTTATACGTTATACGTTATACGTTATACGTGAAACGTTATACGTTATAAGTTATACGTTATACGTTATACGTTATACGTTATACGTTATACGTTATACGTTATACGTTATACGTTATACGTTATACGTTATACGTTATACGTTATACGTTATACGTTATACGTTATACGTTATACGTTATACGTTATACGTTATACGTTATACGTTATACGTTATACGTTATACGTTATACGTGATAAGTTATACGTTATACGTTATACGTTATACGATATACGTTATACGCTATACGTTATACGTTATACGTTATACGTTATACGTTATACGTTATACGTTATACGTTTATACGTCATACGTTATACGTTATACGTTATACGTTATACGTTATACGTTATACGATATACGTTATACGTTATACGTTATACGTAATACGTTATACGTTATACGTTATACGTTATACGTTATACGTTATACGTTATACGATATACGATATACGTTACACGTTATCCTTTATACGTTATACGTTATACGTTATACGTTATACGTTATACGTTATACGTTATACGTTATACGTTATACGTTATACGTTATACGTTATACGTCATACGTTATACGTTATACGTTATACGTTATACGTTATACGTTATACGATATACGTTATACGTTATACGTTATACGTAATACGTTATACGTTATACGTTATACGTTATACGTTATACGTTATACGTTATACGATATACGATATACGTTACACGTTATCCTTTATACGTTATACGTTATACGTTATACGTTATACGTTATACGTTATACGTTATACGTTATACGTTATACGTTATGCGTTATACGTTATACGTCATACGTTATACGTTATGCGTTATACGTTATACGTTATACGTTATACGATATACGTTATACGTTATACGATATACGCTATACGTTATACGTTATACGTTATACGTTATACGTTATACGTTATACGTTATACGTTATACGTTATACGTTATACGATATACGATATACGTTACACGTTATCCTTTATACGTTATACGTTATACGTTATACGTTATACGTTATACGTTATACGTTATACGTTATACGTTATACGTTATACGTTATACGTTATACGTTATACGTTATGCGTTATACGTAATACGTTATACGTTATACGTTATACGTTATACGTCATACGTTATACGTCATACGTAATACGTTATACGTTATACGTTATACGTTATACGTTATACGTTATACGTTATATGTTATACGTTATTCTTTATACGTTATACGTTATACGTTATACGTTATACGACATACGTTATTCTTTATACGTTATACGTTATACGTTATACGTTATACGTTATACGTTATACGTTATACGTTATACGTTATACGTTTTACGTAATACGTTATACGTTATACTTTATGCGTTATACGTAATACGTTATACGTTATACGTTATACGTTATACGTCATACGTTATACGTCATACGTTATACGTTATACGTTATACGTTATACGTTATACGTTATACGTTATACGTTATTCTTTATACGTTATACGTTATACGTTATACGTTATACGACATACGTTATTCTTTATACGTTATACGTTATACGTTATACGTTATACGTTATACGTCATACGTAATACGTTATACGTTATACGTTATACGTTATACGACATACGTTATTCTTTATACGTTATACGTTATACGTTATACGTTATACGACATACGTTATTGTTTATACGTTATACGTTATACGTTATACGTTATACGACATACGTTATACGTTATACGTTATACGTTATACGTTATACGTTATACGTTATACGTTATACGTTATACGTTATACGTTATACGTTATACGTTATACGTTATACGTTATACGTTATACGTGATAAGTTATACGTTACATGCTATACGTTATACGTTATACGTTATACGTTGTACGTAATACGTTATACGTTATTCGTGATACGTTATACGTTATACGTCATACGTTATACGTCATACGTTATTCGTTATACGTTATACGTTATACGTTATACGTTATACGTTATACGTTATTCTTTATACGTTATACGTTATACGTTATACGTTATACGTTAAACGTTGTACGTTATACGTTGTACGTTATACGTTATACGTTGTACGTTATACGTTATACGTTATGCGTTATACGTAATACGTTATACGTTATACGTTATACGTTATACGACATACGTTATACGTTATACGTTATACGTTATACGTTATACGTTATACGTTATACGTTATACGTTATACGTTATACGTTATACGTTATACGTTATACGTTATACGTAATACGTTATACGTTATACGTTATGCGTTATACGTAATACGTTATACGTTATACGTTATACGTTATACGTCATACGTTATACGTCATACGTTATACGTTATACGTTATACGTTATACGTTATACGACATACGTTATTGTTTATACGTTATACGTTATACGTTATACGTTATACGACATACGTTATACGTTATACGTTATACGTTATACGTTATAGGTTATACGTTATACGTCATAGATTATACGTTATACGTTATACGTTATACGTTATACGTTATACGTTATACGTTATACGTTATACGTGAAACGTTATACGTGATAAGTTATACGTTATACGTTATACGTTATACGTTATACGTTATACGTTATACGTTATACGTTATACGTTATACGTTATACGTTATACGTTATACGTTATACGTTATACGTTATACGTTATACGTTATACGTCATACGTTATACGTTATACGTGATAAGTTATACGTTACATGCTATACGTTATACGTTATACGTTATACGTTGTACGTAATACGTTATACGTTATTCGTGATACGTTATACGTTATACGTTATACGTTATACGTTATACGTTATACGTTATACGTTATACGTTATACGTCATACGTTATACGTCATACGTTATTCGTTATACGTTATACGTTATACGTTATACGTTATACGTTATACGTTATACGTTATACGTTATTCTTTATACGTTATACGTTATACGTTATACGTTATACGTCATACGTTATACGTTATACGTTATACGTTATACGTTATACGTTATACGTTATACGTTATACGTGAAACGTTATACGTTATACGTTATACGTTATTCGTTATACGTTATACGTTATACGTTATACGTTATACGTTATACGTTATACGTTATACGTTATACGTTATACGTTATACGTTATACGTTATACGTTATACGTTATACGTTATACGTTATACGTTATACGTTATACGTTATACGTTATACGTTATACGTTATACGTTATACGTTATACGTTATACGTTATACGTTATACGTTATACGTGATAAGTTATACGTTACATGCTATACGTTATACGTTATACGTTATACGTTATACGTTGTACGTTATACGTTATACGTTATACGTTATACGTTATACGTTATACGTTATACGTTATACGTCATACGTTATACGTCATACGTTATTCGTTATACGTTATGCGTTATACGTTATACGTTATACGTTATACGTTATTCTTTATACGTTATACGTTATACGTTATACGTTATACGTCATACGTTGTACGTTATACGTTATACGTTATACGTTATACGTTATACGTTATACGTTATACGTTATACGTTATACGTTATACGTTATACGTTATACGTTATTCTTTATACGTTATACGTTATACGTTATACGTTATACGTTATACGTTATACGTTATACGACCTACGTTATTCTTTATACGTTATACGTTATACGTTATACGTTATACGACATACGTCATACGTTATACGTTATACGTTATACGTTATAGGTTATACGTTATACGTCATAGATTATACGTTATACGTTATACGTTATACGTTATACGTTATACGTTATACGTTATACGTTATACGTTATACGTTATGCGTTATACGTTATACGTTATACGTTACACGTATTATGTAATGCGTCATACGTTTTACGTTATTCGTTATACGTTTTTCGTTACAAGTTATACGTTATACGTTATACGTTATACGTTATACGTTATACGTGAAACGTTATACGTTATAAGTTATACGTTGTACGTTATACGTTATACGTTATACGTTATACGTTCTACGTTATACGTTATACGTTATACGTTATACGTTATACGTTATACGTTATACGTTATACGTTATACGTTATACGTTATACGTGATAAGTTATACGTTACATGCTATACGTTATACGTTATACGTTATACGTTGTACGTAATACGTTATACGTTATTCGTGATACGTTATACGTTATACGTCATACGTTATACGTCATACGTTATTCGTTATACGTTATACGTTATACGTTATACGTTATACGTTATACGTTATTCTTTATACGTTATACGTTATACGTTATACGTTATACGTTAAACGTTGTACGTTATACGTTGTACGTTATACGTTATACGTTGTACGTTATACGTTATACGTTATGCGTTATACGTAATACGTTATACGTTATACGTTATACGTTATACGACATACGTTATACGTTATACGTTATACGTTATACGTTATACGTTATACGTTATACGTTATACGTTATACGTTATACGTTATACGTTATACGTTATACGTAATACGTTATACGTTATACGTTATGCGTTATACGTAATACGTTATACGTTATACGTTATACGTTATACGTCATACGTTATACGTCATACGTTATACGTTATACGTTATACGTTATACGTTATACGACATACGTTATTGTTTATACGTTATACGTTATACGTTATACGTTATACGACATACGTTATACGTTATACGTTATACGTTATACGTTATAGGTTATACTTTATACGTCATAGATTATACGTTATACGTTATACGTTATACGTTATACGTTATACGTTATACGTTATACGTTATACGTGAAACGTTATACGTTATAAGTTATACGTTATACGTTATACGTTATACGTTATACGTTATACGTTATACGTTATACGTTATACGTTGTACGTTATACGTTATACGTTATACGTTATACGTTATACGTTATACGTTATACGTTATACGTTATACGTCATACGTTATACGTTATACGTGATAAGTTATACGTTACATGCTATACGTTATACGTTATACGTTATACGTTGTACGTAATACGTTATACGTTATTCGTGATACGTTATACGTTATACGTTATACGTTATACGTTATACGTTATACGTTATACGTTATACGTTATACGTCATACGTTATACGTCATACGTTATTCGTTATACGTTATACGTTATACGTTATACGTTATACGTTATACGTTATACGTTATACGTTATTCTTTATACGTTATACGTTATACGTTATACGTTATACGTCATACGTTATACGTTATACGTTATACGTTATACGTTATACGTTATACGTTATACGTTATACGTGAAACGTTATACGTTATACGTTATACGTTATTCGTTATACGTTATACGTTATACGTTATACGTTATACGTTATACGTTATACGTTATACGTTATACGTTATACGTTATACGTTATACGTTATACGTTATACGTTATACGTTATACGTTATACGTTATACGTTATACGTTATACGTTATACGTTATACGTTATACGTTATACGTTATACGTTATACGTTATACGTTATACGTTATACGTTATACGTTATACGTTATACGTTATACGTGATAAGTTATACGTTACATGCTATACGTTATACGTTATACGTTATACGTTATACGTTGTACGTTATACGTTATACGTTATACGTTATACGTTATACGTTATACGTTATACGTCATACGTTATACGTCATACGTTATTCGTTATACGTTATGCGTTATACGTTATACGTTATACGTTATACGTTATTCTTTATACGTTATACGTTATACGTTATACGTTATACGTCATACGTTGTACGTTATACGTTATACGTTATACGTCATACGTTATACGTTATACGTTATACGTTATACGTTATACGTTATACGTTATACGTTATACGTTATACGTTATACGTTATACGTTATTCTTTATACGTTATACGTTATACGTTATACGTTATACGACCTACGTTATTCTTTATACGTTATACGTTATACGTTATACGTTATACGACATACGTCATACGTTATACGTTATACGTTATACGTTATAGGTTATACGTTATACGTCATAGATTATACGTTATACGTTATACGTTATACGTTATACGTTATACGTTATACGTTATACGTTATACGTTATACGTTATACGTTATGCGTTATACGTTATACGTTATACGTTACACGTATTATGTAATGCGTCATACGTTTTACGTTATTCGTTATACGTTTTTCGTTACAAGTTATACGTTATACGTTATACGTTATACGTTATACGTTATACGTGAAACGTTATACGTTATAAGTTATACGTTGTACGTTATACGTTATACGTTATACGTTATACGTTCTACGTTATACGTTATACGTTATACGTTAGACGTTATACGTTATACGTCATACGTTATACGTTATACGTTATACGTTATACGTTATACGTTATACGTTATACGTTATACGTTATACGTTGTACGTTATACGTTACATGCTATACGTTATACGTTATACGTTATACGTTATACGTTGTACGTTATACGTTATACGTTATACGTTATACGTTATACGTTATACGTTATACGTCATACGTTATACGTCATACGTTATTCGTTATACGTTATGCGTTATACGTTATACGTTATACGTTATACGTTATTCTTTATACGTTATACGTTATACGTTATACGTTATACGTCATACGTTGTACGTTATACGTTATACGTTATACGTTATACGTTATACGTTATACGTTATACGTTATACGTTATACGTTATTCTTTATACGTTATACGTTATACGTTATACGTTATACGTTATTCTTTATACGTTATACGTTATACGTTATACGTTATACGACCTACGTTATTCTTTATACGTTATACGTTATACGTTATACGTTATACGACATACGTCATACGTTATACGTTATACGTTATACGTTATAGGTTATACGTTATACGTCATAGATTATACGTTATACGTTATACGTTATACGTTATACGTTATACGTTATACGTTATACGTTATACGTTATACGTTATACGTTATGCGTTATACGTTATACGTTATACGTTACACGTATTATGTAATGCGTCATACGTTTTACGTTATTCGTTATACGTTTTTCGTTACAAGTTATACGTTATACGTTATACGTTATACGTTATACGTTATACGTGAAACGTTATACGTTATAAGTTATACGTTGTACGTTATACGTTATACGTTATACGTTATACGTTCTACGTTATACGTTATACGTTATACGTTAGACGTTATACGTTATACGTCATACGTTATACGTTATACGTTATACGTTATACGTTATACGTTATACGTTATACGTTATACGTTATACGTTGTACGTTATACGTTACATGCTATACGTTATACGTTATACGTTATACGTTATACGTTGTACGTTATACGTTATACGTTATACGTTATACGTTATACGTTATACGTTATACGTCATACGTTATACGTCATACGTTATTCGTTATACGTTATGCGTTATACGTTATACGTTATACGTTATACGTTATTCTTTATACGTTATACGTTATACGTTATACGTTATACGTCATACGTTGTACGTTATACGTTATACGTTATACGTTATACGTTATACGTTATACGTTATACGTTATACGTTATACGTTATTCTTTATACGTTATACGTTATACGTTATACGTTATACGACCTACGTTATTCTTTATACGTTATACGTTATACGTTATACGTTATACGACATACGTTATACGTTATACGTTACACGTTATACGTTATAGGTTATACGTTATACGTGAAACGTTATACGTTATACGTTATACGTTATACGTTGTACGTTATACGTTATACGTTATACGTTATACGTTATACGTTATACGTTATACGTTATACGTTATACGTTATACGTTATACGTTATACGTTATTCTTTATACGTTATACGTTATACGTTATACGTTATACGACCTACGTTATTCTTTATACGTTATACGTTATACGTTATACGTTATACGTTATACGTTATACGTGAAACGTTATAGGTTATACGTTATACGTTATTCGTTATACGTTATACGTTATACGTTATGCGTTATACGTAATACGTTATACGTTATACGTTATACGTTATAAGTCATACGTTATACGTCATACGTTATACGTTATACGTTATACGTTATACGTTATACGTTATATGTTATACGTTATTCTTTATACGTTATACGTTATACGTTATACGTTATACGACATACGTTATTCTTTATACGTTATACGTTATACGTTATACGTTATACGACATACGTTATACGTTATACGTTATACGTTATACGTTATACGTTATACGTTATACGTTATACGTTATACGTTATACGTTATACGTTATACGTTATACGTTATACTTAATACGTTATACGTTATACGTTATGCGTTATACGTAATACGTTATACGTTATACGTTATACGTTATACGTCATACGTTATACGTCATACGTTATACGTTATACGTTATACGTTATACGTTATACGTTATACGTTAAACGTTATATGTTATACGTTATTCTTTATACGTTATACGTTATACGTTATACGTTATACGACATACGTTATTCTTTATACGTTATACGTTATACGTTATACGTTATACGACATACGTTATACGTTATACGTTATACGTTATACGTTATAGGTTATACGTTATACGTCATAGATTATACGTTATACGTTATACGTTATACGTTATACGTTATACGTTATACGTTATACGTTATACGTTATACGTTATACGTGAAACGTTATACGTTATAAGTTATACGTTATACGTTATACGTTATACGTTATACGTTATACGTTATACGTTATACGTTATACGTTATACGTTATACGTTATACGTTATACGTCATACGTTATACGTTATACGTTATACGTTATACGCTATACGTTATACGTTATACGTTATACGTTATACGACATACGTTATACGTTATACGTTATACGTTATACGTTATACGTTATACGTTATACGTTATACGTTATACGTTATACGTTATACGTTATACGTTATACGTAATACGTTATACGTTATACGTTATGCGTTATACGTAATACGTTATACGTTATACGTTATACGTTATACGTCATACGTTATACGTCATACGTTATACGTTATACGTTATACGTTATACGTTATACGACATACGTTATTGTTTATACGTTATACGTTATACGTTATACGTTATACGACATACGTTATACGTTATACGTTATACGTTATACGTTATAGGTTATACGTTATACGTCATAGATTATACGTTATACGTTATACGTTATACGTTATACGTTATACGTTATACGTTATACGTGAAACGTTATACGTTATAAGTTATACGTTATACGTTATACGTTATACGTTATACGTTATACGTTATACGTTATACGTTATACGTTATACGTTATACGTTATACGTTATACGTTATACGTTATACGTTATACGTTATACGTTATACGTTATACGTTATACGTTATACGTTATACGTTATACGTTATACGTTATACGTCATACGTTATACGTTATACGTTATTCTTTATACGTTATACGTTATACGTTATACGTTATACGTTATACGTTGTACGTAATACGTTATACGTTATTCGTGATACGTTATACGTTATACGTCATACGTTATACGTCATACGTTATTCGTTATACGTTATACGTTATACGTTATACGTTATACGTTATACGTTATTCTTTATACGTTATACGTTATACGTTATACGTTATACGTTATACGTTGTACGTTATACGTTGTACGTTATACGTTGTACGTTATACGTTATACGTTATACGTTATACGTTATACGTTATACGTTATACGTTATACGTTATACGTTATACGTCATACGTTATACGTTATACGTTATACGTTATACGTTATACGTTATACGTTATACGTTCTACGTTATACGTTGTACGTTATACGTTATACGTTATACGTTATACGTTATACGTTATACGTTATACGTTATACGTTATACGTTATACGTCATACGTTATACGTCATACGTTATTCGTTATACGTTATACGTTATACGTTATACGTTATACGTTATACGTTATACGGTATACGTTATTCTTTATACGTTATACGTTATACGTTATACGTTATACGTCATACGTTATACGTTATACGTTATACGTTATACGTTATACGTTATACGTTTTACGTTATACGTGAAACGTTATACGTTATACGTTATACGTTATTCGTTATACGTTATACGTTATACGTTATACGTTATACGTTATACGTTATACGTTATACGTTATACGTTATACGTTATACGTTATACGTTATACGTTATACGTTATACGTTATACGTTATACGTTATACGTTATACGTTATACGTTATACGTTATACGTTATACGTTATACGTTATACGTTATACGTTATACGTTATACGTTATACGTGATAAGTTATACGTTACATGCTATACGTTATACGTTATACGTTATACGTTATACGTTGTACGTTATACGTTATACGTTATACGTTATACGTTATACGTTATACGTTATACGTCATACGTTATACGTCATACGTTATTCGTTATACGTTATACGTCATACGTTATTCGTTATTCTTTATACGTTATACGTTATACGTTATACGTTATACGTCATACGTTGTACGTTATACGTTATACGTTATACGTTATACGTTATACGTTATACGTTATACGTTATACGTTATTCTTTATACGTTATACGTTATACGTTATACGTTATACGACCTACGTTATTCTTTATACGTTATACGTTATACGTTATACGTTATACGACATACGTTATACGTTATACGTTACACGTTATACGTTATAGGTTATACGTTATACGTGAAACGTTATACGTTATACGTTATACGTTATACGTTGTACGTTATACGTTATACGTTATACGTTATACGTTATACGTTATACGTTATACGTTATACGTTATACGTTATACGTTATACGTTATACGTTATTCTTTATACGTTATACGTTATACGTTATACGTTATACGACCTACGTTATTCTTTATACGTTATACGTTATACGTTATACGTTATACGTTATACGTTATACGTGAAACGTTATAGGTTATACGTTATACGTTATTCGTTATACGTTATACGTTATACGTTATGCGTTATACGTAATACGTTATACGTTATACGTTATACGTTATAAGTCATACGTTATACGTCATACGTTATACGTTATACGTTATACGTTATACGTTATACGTTATATGTTATACGTTATTCTTTATACGTTATACGTTATACGTTATACGTTATACGACATACGTTATTCTTTATACGTTATACGTTATACGTTATACGTTATACGACATACGTTATACGTTATACGTTATACGTTATACGTTATACGTTATACGTTATACGTTATACGTTATACGTTATACGTTATACGTTATACGTTATACGTTATACTTAATACGTTATACGTTATACGTTATGCGTTATACGTAATACGTTATACGTTATACGTTATACGTTATACGTCATACGTTATACGTCATACGTTATACGTTATACGTTATACGTTATACGTTATACGTTATACGTTAAACGTTATATGTTATACGTTATTCTTTATACGTTATACGTTATACGTTATACGTTATACGACATACGTTATTCTTTATACGTTATACGTTATACGTTATACGTTATACGACATACGTTATACGTTATACGTTATACGTTATACGTTATAGGTTATACGTTATACGTCATAGATTATACGTTATACGTTATACGTTATACGTTATACGTTATACGTTATACGTTATACGTTATACGTTATACGTGAAACGTTATACGTTATAAGTTATACGTTATACGTTATACGTTATACGTTATACGTTATACGTTATACGTTATACGTTATACGTTATACGTTATACGTTATACGTTATACGTTATACGTTATACGTTATACGTTATACGTTATACGTTATACGTTATACGTTATACGTTATACGACATACGTTATACGTTATACGTTATACGTTATACGTTATACGTTATACGTTATACGTTATACGTTATACGTTATACGTTATACGTTATACGTTATACGTAATACGTTATACGTTATACGTTATGCGTTATACGTAATACGTTATACGTTATACGTTATACGTTATACGTCATACGTTATACGTCATACGTTATACGTTATACGTTATACGTTATACGTTATACGACATACGTTATTGTTTATACGTTATACGTTATACGTTATACGTTATACGACATACGTTATACGTTATACGTTATACGTTATACGTTATAGGTTATACGTTATACGTCATAGATTATACGTTATACGTTATACGTTATACGTTATACGTTATACGTTATACGTTATACGTTATACGTTATACGTGAAACGTTATACGTTATAAGTTATACGTTATACGTTATACGTTATACGTTATACGTTATACGTTATACGTTATACGTTATACGTTATACGTTATACGTTATACGTTATACGTTATACGTTATACGTTATACGTTATACGTTATACGTTATACGTTATACGTTATACGTTATACGTTATACGTTATACGTCATACGTTATACGTTATACGTTATTCTTTATACGTTATACGTTATACGTTATACGTTATACGTTATACGTTGTACGTAATACGTTATACGTTATTCGTGATACGTTATACGTTATACGTCATACGTTATACGTCATACGTTATTCGTTATACGTTATACGTTATACGTTATACGTTATACGTTATACGTTATTCTTTATACGTTATACGTTATACGTTATACGTTATACGTTATACGTTGTACGTTATACGTTGTACGTTATACGTTGTACGTTATACGTTATACGTTATACGTTATACGTTATACGTTATACGTTATACGTTATACGTTATACGTTATACGTCATACGTTATACGTTATACGTTATACGTTATACGTTATACGTTATACGTTATACGTTCTACGTTATACGTTGTACGTTATACGTTATACGTTATACGTTATACGTTATACGTTATACGTTATACGTTATACGTTATACGTTATACGTCATACGTTATACGTCATACGTTATTCGTTATACGTTATACGTTATACGTTATACGTTATACGTTATACGTTATACGGTATACGTTATTCTTTATACGTTATACGTTATACGTTATACGTTATACGTCATACGTTATACGTTATACGTTATACGTTATACGTTATACGTTATACGTTTTACGTTATACGTGAAACGTTATACGTTATACGTTATACGTTATTCGTTATACGTTATACGTTATACGTTATACGTTATACGTTATACGTTATACGTTATACGTTATACGTTATACGTTATACGTTATACGTTATACGTTATACGTTATACGTTATACGTTATACGTTATACGTCATACGTTATACGTTATACGTTATACGTTATACGCTATACGTTATACGTTATACGTTATACGTTATACGACATACGTTATACGTTATACGTTATACGTTATACGTTATACGTTATACGTTATACGTTATACGTTATACGTTATACGTTATACGTTATACGTTATACGTAATACGTTATACGTTATACGTTATGCGTTATACGTAATACGTTATACGTTATACGTTATACGTTATACGTCATACGTTATACGTCATACGTTATACGTTATACGTTATACGTTATACGTTATACGACATACGTTATTGTTTATACGTTATACGTTATACGTTATACGTTATACGACATACGTTATACGTTATACGTTATACGTTATACGTTATAGGTTATACGTTATACGTCATAGATTATACGTTATACGTTATACGTTATACGTTATACGTTATACGTTATACGTTATACGTGAAACGTTATACGTTATAAGTTATACGTTATACGTTATACGTTATACGTTATACGTTATACGTTATACGTTATACGTTATACGTTATACGTTATACGTTATACGTTATACGTTATACGTTATACGTTATACGTTATACGTTATACGTTATACGTTATACGTTATACGTTATACGTTATACGTTATACGTTATACGTCATACGTTATACGTTATACGTTATTCTTTATACGTTATACGTTATACGTTATACGTTATACGTTATACGTTGTACGTAATACGTTATACGTTATTCGTGATACGTTATACGTTATACGTCATACGTTATACGTCATACGTTATTCGTTATACGTTATACGTTATACGTTATACGTTATACGTTATACGTTATTCTTTATACGTTATACGTTATACGTTATACGTTATACGTTATACGTTGTACGTTATACGTTGTACGTTATACGTTGTACGTTATACGTTATACGTTATACGTTATACGTTATACGTTATACGTTATACGTTATACGTTATACGTTATACGTCATACGTTATACGTTATACGTTATACGTTATACGTTATACGTTATACGTTATACGTTCTACGTTATACGTTGTACGTTATACGTTATACGTTATACGTTATACGTTATACGTTATACGTTATACGTTATACGTTATACGTTATACGTCATACGTTATACGTCATACGTTATTCGTTATACGTTATACGTTATACGTTATACGTTATACGTTATACGTTATACGGTATACGTTATTCTTTATACGTTATACGTTATACGTTATACGTTATACGTCATACGTTATACGTTATACGTTATACGTTATACGTTATACGTTATACGTTTTACGTTATACGTGAAACGTTATACGTTATACGTTATACGTTATTCGTTATACGTTATACGTTATACGTTATACGTTATACGTTATACGTTATACGTTATACGTTATACGTTATACGTTATACGTTATACGTTATACGTTATACGTTATACGTTATACGTTATACGTTATACGTTATACGTTATACGTTATACGTTATACGTTATACGTTATACGTTATACGTTATACGTTATACGTTATACGTTATACGTGATAAGTTATACGTTACATGCTATACGTTATACGTTATACGTTATACGTTATACGTTGTACGTTATACGTTATACGTTATACGTTATACGTTATACGTTATACGTTATACGTCATACGTTATACGTCATACGTTATTCGTTATACGTTATACGTCATACGTTATTCGTTATTCTTTATACGTTATACGTTATACGTTATACGTTATACGTCATACGTTGTACGTTATACGTTATACGTTATACGTTATACGTTATACGTTATACGTTATACGTTATACGTTATTCTTTATACGTTATACGTTATACGTTATACGTTATACGACCTACGTTATTCTTTATACGTTATACGTTATACGTTATACGTTATACGACATACGTTATACGTTATACGTTACACGTTATACGTTATAGGTTATACGTTATACGTGAAACGTTATACGTTATACGTTATACGTTATACGTTGTACGTTATACGTTATACGTTATACGTTATACGTTATACGTTATACGTTATACGTTATACGTTATACGTTATACGTTATACGTTATACGTTATTCTTTATACGTTATACGTTATACGTTATACGTTATACGACCTACGTTATTCTTTATACGTTATACGTTATACGTTATACGTTATACGTTATACGTTATACGTGAAACGTTATAGGTTATACGTTATACGTTATTCGTTATACGTTATACGTTATACGTTATGCGTTATACGTAATACGTTATACGTTATACGTTATACGTTATAAGTCATACGTTATACGTCATACGTTATACGTTATACGTTATACGTTATACGTTATACGTTATATGTTATACGTTATTCTTTATACGTTATACGTTATACGTTATACGTTATACGACATACGTTATTCTTTATACGTTATACGTTATACGTTATACGTTATACGACATACGTTATACGTTATACGTTATACGTTATACGTTATACGTTATACGTTATACGTTATACGTTATACGTTATACGTTATACGTTATACGTTATACGTTATACTTAATACGTTATACGTTATACGTTATGCGTTATACGTAATACGTTATACGTTATACGTTATACGTTATACGTCATACGTTATACGTCATACGTTATACGTTATACGTTATACGTTATACGTTATACGTTATACGTTAAACGTTATATGTTATACGTTATTCTTTATACGTTATACGTTATACGTTATACGTTATACGACATACGTTATTCTTTATACGTTATACGTTATACGTTATACGTTATACGACATACGTTATACGTTATACGTTATACGTTATACGTTATAGGTTATACGTTATACGTCATAGATTATACGTTATACGTTATACGTTATACGTTATACGTTATACGTTATACGTTATACGTTATACGTTATACGTGAAACGTTATACGTTATAAGTTATACGTTATACGTTATACGTTATACGTTATACGTTATACGTTATACGTTATACGTTATACGTTATACGTTATACGTTATACGTTATACGTTATACGTTATACGTTATACGTTATACGTTATACGTTATACGTTATACGTTATACGTTATACGACATACGTTATACGTTATACGTTATACGTTATACGTTATACGTTATACGTTATACGTTATACGTTATACGTTATACGTTATACGTTATACGTTATACGTAATACGTTATACGTTATACGTTATGCGTTATACGTAATACGTTATACGTTATACGTTATACGTTATACGTCATACGTTATACGTCATACGTTATACGTTATACGTTATACGTTATACGTTATACGACATACGTTATTGTTTATACGTTATACGTTATACGTTATACGTTATACGACATACGTTATACGTTATACGTTATACGTTATACGTTATAGGTTATACGTTATACGTCATAGATTATACGTTATACGTTATACGTTATACGTTATACGTTATACGTTATACGTTATACGTGAAACGTTATACGTTATAAGTTATACGTTATACGTTATACGTTATACGTTATACGTTATACGTTATACGTTATACGTTATACGTTATACGTTATACGTTATACGTTATACGTTATACGTTATACGTTATACGTTATACGTTATACGTTATACGTTATACGTTATACGTTATACGTTATACGTTATACGTCATACGTTATACGTTATACGTTATTCTTTATACGTTATACGTTATACGTTATACGTTATACGTTATACGTTGTACGTAATACGTTATACGTTATTCGTGATACGTTATACGTTATACGTCATACGTTATACGTCATACGTTATTCGTTATACGTTATACGTTATACGTTATACGTTATACGTTATACGTTATTCTTTATACGTTATACGTTATACGTTATACGTTATACGTTATACGTTGTACGTTATACGTTGTACGTTATACGTTGTACGTTATACGTTATACGTTATACGTTATACGTTATACGTTATACGTTATACGTTATACGTTATACGTTATACGTCATACGTTATACGTTATACGTTATACGTTATACGTTATACGTTATACGTTATACGTTCTACGTTATACGTTGTACGTTATACGTTATACGTTATACGTTATACGTTATACGTTATACGTTATACGTTATACGTTATACGTTATACGTCATACGTTATACGTCATACGTTATTCGTTATACGTTATACGTTATACGTTATACGTTATACGTTATACGTTATACGGTATACGTTATTCTTTATACGTTATACGTTATACGTTATACGTTATACGTCATACGTTATACGTTATACGTTATACGTTATACGTTATACGTTATACGTTTTACGTTATACGTGAAACGTTATACGTTATACGTTATACGTTATTCGTTATACGTTATACGTTATACGTTATACGTTATACGTTATACGTTATACGTTATACGTTATACGTTATACGTTATACGTTATACGTTATACGTTATACGTTATACGTTATACGTTATACGTTATACGTTATACGTTATACGTTATACGTTATACGTTATACGTTATACGTTATACGTTATACGTTATACGTTATACGTTATACGTTATACGTGATAAGTTATACGTTACATGCTATACGTTATACGTTATACGTTATACGTTATACGTTGTACGTTATACGTTATACGTTATACGTTATACGTTATACGTTATACGTTATACGTCATACGTTATACGTCATACGTTATTCGTTATACGTTATGCGTTATACGTTATACGTTATACGTTATACGTTATTCTTTATACGTTATACGTTATACGTTATACGTTATACGTCATACGTTGTACGTTATACGTTATACGTTATACGTTATACGTTATACGTTATACGTTATACGTTATACGTTATACGTTATACGTTATACGTTATACGTTATACGTTATACGTTATACGTTATACGTTATTCTTTATACGTTATACGTTATACGTTATACGTTATACGACCTACGTTATTCTTTATACGTTATACGTTATACGTTATACGTTATACGCCATACGTCATACGTTATACGTTATACGTTATACGTTATAGGTTATACGTTATACGTCATAGATTATACGTTATACGTTATAAGTTATACGTTATACGTTATACGTTATACGTTATACGTTATACGTTATACGTTATGCGTTATACGTTATACGTTATACGTTACACGTATTACGTAATGCGTCATACGTTTTACGTTATTCGTTATACGTTTTTCGTTACAAGTTATACGTTATACGTTATACGTTATACGTTATACGTTATACGTGAAACGTTATACGTTATAAGTTATACGTTGTACGTTATACGTTATACGTTATACGTTATACGTTATACGTTATACGTTATACGTTATACGTTAGACGTTATACGTTATACGTCATACGTTATACGTTATACGTTATACGTTATACGTTATACGTTATACGTTATACGTTATACGTTATACGTTATACGTTATACGTTATACGTTATACGTTATACGTTATACGTTATACGTTATACGTTATACGTTATACGTTATACGTTATACGTGATAAGTTATACGTTACATGCTATACGTTATACGTTATACGTTATACGTTATACGTTGTACGTTATACGTTATACGTTATACGTTATACGTTATACGTTATACGTTATACGTCATACGTTATACGTCATACGTTATTCGTTATACGTTATGCGTTATACGTTATACGTTATACGTTATACGTTATTCTTTATACGTTATACGTTATACGTTATACGTTATACGTCATACGTTGTACGTTATACGTTATACGTTATACGTTATACGTTATACGTTATACGTTATACGTTATACGTTATACGTTATTCTTTATACGTTATACGTTATACGTTATACGACCTACGTTATTCTTTATACATTATACCTTATACGTTATACGTTATACGTTATACGTTATACGTTATACGTTATACGTTATTCTTTATACGTTATACGTTATACGTTATACGTTATACGACCTACGTTATTCTTTATACGTTATACGTTATACGTTATACGTTATACGACCTACGTTATTCTTTATACGTTATACGTTATACTTTATACGTTATACGTTATACGTTATTCTTTATACGTTATACGTTATACGTTATACGTTATACGTCATACGTTATACGTTATACGTTATACGTTATACGTTATACGTTATACGTTATACGTTATACGTTATGCGTTATACGTAATACGTTATACGTTATACGTTATACGTTACAAGTCATACGTTATACGTCATACGTTATACGTTATACGTTATACGTTATACGTTATACGTTATATGTTATACGTTATTCTTTATACGTTATACGTTATACGTTATACGTTATACGACATACGTTATTCTTTGTACGTTATACGTTATACGTTATACGACATACGTTATTCTTTATACGTTATACGTTATACGTTATACGTTATACGACATACGTTATACGTTATACGTTATACGTTATACGTTATAGGTTATACGTTATACGTCATAGATTATACGTTATACGTTATACGTTATACGTTATACGTTATACGTTATACGTTATACGTTATACGTTATACGTGAAACGTTATACGTTATAAGTTATACGTTATACGTTATACGTTATACGTTATACGTTATACGTTATACGTTATACGTTATACGTTATACGTTATACGTTATACGTTATACGTTATACGTTATACGTTATACGCTATACGTTATACGTTATACGTTATACGTTATACGTTATACGTGATAAGTTATACGTTACATGCTATACGTTATACGTTATACGTTATACGTTGTACGTAATACGTTATACGTTATTCGTGATACGTTATACGTTATACGTCATACGTTATACGTCATACGTTATTCGTTATACGTTATACGTTATACGTTATACGTTATACGTTATACGTTATTCTTTATACGTTATACGTTATACGTTATACGTTATACGTTATACGTTGTACGTTATACGTTATACGTTATACGTTATACGTTATAAGTCATACGTTATACGTCATACGTTATACGTTATACGTTATACGTTATACGTTATACGTTATATGTTATACGTTATTCTTTATACGTTATACGTTATATGTTATACGTTATACGACATACGTTATTCTTTATACGTTATACGTTATACGTTATACGACATACGTTATTCTTTATACGTTATACGTTATACGTTATACGTTATACGACATACGTTATACGTTATACGTTATACGTTATACGTTATAGGTTATACGTTATACGTCATAGATTATACGTTATACGTTATACGTTATACGTTATACGTTATACGTTATACGTTATACGTTATACGTTATACGTTATACGTGAAACGTTATACGTTATAAGTTATACGTTATACGTTATACGTTATACGTTATACGTTATACGTTATACGTTATACGTTATACGTTATACGTTATACGTTATACGTTATACGTTATACGTTATACGTTATACGCTATACGTTATACGTTATACGTTATACGTTATACGTGATAAGTTATACGTTACATGCTATACGTTATACGTTATACGTTATACGTTGTACGTAATACGTTATACGTTATTCGTGATACGTTATACGTTATACGTCATACGTTATACGTCATACGTTATTCGTTATACGTTATACGTTATACGTTATACGTTATACGTTATACGTTATTCTTTATACGTTATACGTAATACGTTATACGTTATACGTTATACGTCATACGTTATACGTTATACGTTATACGTTATACGTTATACGTGGAACGTTATACGTTATAAGTTATACGTTATACGTTATACGTTATACGTTATACGTTATTCTTTATACGTTATACGTTATACGTTATACGTTATACGTCATACGTTATACGTTATACGTTATACGTTATACGTTATACGTTATACGTTATACGTTATACGTTATGCGTTATACGTAATACGTTATACGTTATACGTTATACGTTATAAGTCATACGTTATACGTCATACGTTATACGTTATACGTTATACGTTATACGTTATACGTTATATGTTATACATTATTCTTTATACGTTATACGTTATACGTTATACGTTATACGACATACGTTATTCTTTATACGTTATACGTTATACGTTATACGACATACGTTATTCTTTATACGTTATACGTTATACGTTATACGTTATACGTTATACGACATACGTTATACGTTATACGTTATACGTTATACGTTATAGGTTATACGTTATACGTCATAGATTATACGTTATACGTTATACGTTATACGTTATACGTTATACGTTATACGTTATACGTTATACGTTATACGTGAAACGTTATACGTTATAAGTTATACGTTATACGTTATACGTTATACGTTATACGTTATACGTTATACGTTATACGTTATACGTTATACGTTATACGTTATACGTTATACGTTATACGTTATACGTTATACGCTATACGTTATACGTTATACGTTATACGTTATACGTGATAAGTTATACGTTACATGCTATACGTTATACGTTATACGTTATACGTTGTACGTAATACGTTATACGTTATTCGTGATACGTTATACGTTATACGTCATACGTTATACGTCATACGTTATTCGTTATACGTTATACGTTATACGTTATACGTTATACGTTATACGTTATTCTTTATACGTTATACGTTATACGTTATACGTTATACGTTATACGTTGTACGTTATACGTTATACGTTATACGTTATACGTTATAAGTCATACGTTATACGTCATACGTTATACGTTATACGTTATACGTTATACGTTATACGTTATATGTTATACGTTATTCTTTATACGTTATACGTTATACGTTATACGTTATACGACATACGTTATTCTTTATACGTTATACGTTATACGTTATACGACATACGTTATTCTTTATACGTTATACGTTATACGTTATACGTTATACGACATACGTTATACGTTATACGTTATACGTTATACGTTATAGGTTATACGTTATACGTCATAGATTATACGTTATACGTTATACGTTATACGTTATACGTTATACGTTATACGTTATACGTTATACGTTATACGTTATACGTGAAACGTTATACGTTATAAGTTATACGTTATACGTTATACGTTATACGTTATACGTTATACGTTATACGTTATACGTTATACGTTATACGTTATACGTTATACGTTATACGTTATACGTTATACGTTATACGTTATACGCTATACGTTATACGTTATACGTTATACGTTATACGTGATAAGTTATACGTTACATGCTATACGTTATACGTTATACGTTATACGTTGTACGTAATACGTTATACGTTATTCGTGATACGTTATACGTTATACGTCATACGTTATACGTCATACGTTATTCGTTATACGTTATACGTTATACGTTATACGTTATACGTTATACGTTATTCTTTATACGTTATACGTTATACGTTATACGTTATACGTTATACGTCATACGTTATACGTTATACGTTATACGTTATACGTTATACGTTATACGTTATACGTTATACGTTATGCGTTATACGTAATACGTTATACGTTATACGTTATACGTTATAAGTCATACGTTATACGTCATACGTTATACGTTATACGTTATACGTTATACGTTATACGTTATATGTTATACGTTATACGTTATACGTTATACGTGAAACGTTATACGTTATAAGTTATACGTTATACGTTATACGTTATACGTTATACGTTATACGTTATACGTTATACGTTATACGTTATACGTTATACGTTATACGTTATACGTTATTCTTTATACGTTATACGTTATACGTTATACGTTATACGTTATACGTTGTACGTTATACGTTGTACGTTATACGTTATACGTTCTACGTTATACGTTATACGTTATACGTTATACGTTATACGTTATACGTTATACGTCATACGTTATACGTTATACGTTACACGTTATAGGTTATACGTTATACGTTATACGTTATACGTTATACGTTGTACGTTATACGTTATACGTTATACGTTATACGTTATACGTTATACGTTATACGTTATACGTCATACGTTATACGTCATACGTTATTCGTTATACGTTATACGTTATACGTTATACGTTATACGTTATACGTTATTCTTTATACGTTATACGTTATACGTTATACGTTATACGTGAAACGTTATACGTTATACGTTATACGTTATTCGTTATACGTTATACGTTATACGTTATACGTTATACGTTATACGTTATACGTTATACGTTATACGTCATACGTTATACGTCATACGTTATTCGTTATACGTTATGCGTTATACGTTATACGTTATACGTTATACGTTATACGTTATACGTTATACGTTATACGTTATACGTTATACGTCATACGTTATACGTCATACGTTATTCGTTATACGTTATACGTTATACGTTATACGTTATACGTTATACGTTATTCTTTATACGTTATACGTTATACGTTATACGTTATACGTCATACGTTATACGTTATACGTATACGTTATACGTTGTACGTTATACGTTGTACGTTATACGTTATACGTTATACGTTATACGTTATACGTTTATACGTTATACGTTATACGTTATACGTTATACGTCATACGTTATACGTTATACGTTATACGTTATACGTTATACGTTATACGTTATACGTTATACGTTATACGTTGTACGTTATACGTATATCGTTATACGTTATACGTTATACGTTATACGTTATACGTTATACGTTATACGTTATACGTTATACGTCATACGTTATACGTCATACGTTATTCGTTATACGTTATACGTTATACGTTATACGTTATACGTTATACGTTATTCTTTATACGTTATACGTTATACGTTATACGTTATACGTCATACGTTATACGTTATACGTTATACGTTATACGTTATACGTTATACGTTATACGTTATACGTGAAACGTTATACGTTATACGTTTTACGTTATTCGTTATACGTCATACGTTATACGTATACGTTATACGTTATACGTTATACGTTATACGTTATACGTTATACGTTATACGTTATACGTTATACGTTATACGTTATACGTTATACGTCATACCTTATACGTCATACGTTATTCGTTATACGTTTATGCGTTATACGTTATACGTTATACGTTATACGTTATTCTTTATACGTTATACGTTATACGTTATACGTTATACGTCATACGTTGTACGTTATACGTTATACGTTATACGTTATACGTTATACGTTATACGTTATACGTTATACGTTATACGTGAAACGTTATACGTTATACGTTATACGTATTCGCTATACGTCATACGTTATACGTTATACGTTATACGTTATACGTTATACGTTATACGTTATACGTTATACGTTATACGTTATACGTTATACGTTATACGTTATACGTTATACGTTATACGTTATACGTTATACGTTATACGTTATACGTTATACGTCATACGTTATACGTTATACGTTATACGTTATACGTTATACGTTATACGTTATACGTTATACGTCATACGTTATACGTTATACGTTATACGTTATACGTTATACGTTGTACGTTATACGTTGTACGTTATACGTTATACGTTATACGTTATACGTTATACGTTATACGTTATACGTTATACGTTATACGTTATACGTTATACGTTATACGTTATACGTTATACGTTATACGTTAACGTTATACGTTATACGTTATACGTTATACGTTATACGTTATACGTTATACGTTATACGTGATAAGTTATACGTTATACGTTATACGTTATACGTGATAAGTTATACGTTACATGCTATACGTTATACGTTATACGTTATACGTTATACGTTGTACGTTATACGTTATACGTTATACGTTATACGTTATACGTTATACGTTATACGTCATACGTTATACGTCATACGTTATTCGTTATACGTTATGCGTTATACGTTATACGTTATACGTTATACGTTATACGTTATACGTTATACGTTATACGTTATACGTTATACGTCATACGTTATACGTCATACGTTATTCGTTATACGTTATACGTTATACGTTATACGTTATACGTTATACGTTATTCTTTATACGTTATACGTTATACGTTATACGTTATACGTCATACGTTATACGTTATACGTTATACGTTATACGTTATACGTCAAACGTTATTCGTTATACGTCATGCGTTATACGTTATACGTTATGCGTTATACGTTATACGTTATACGTTACACGTATTATGTAATGCGTCATACGTTTTACGTTATTCGTTATACGTTTTTCGTTACAAGTTATACGTTATACGTTGTACGTTATACGTTATACGTGAAACGTTATACGTTATAAGTTATACGTTGTACGTTATACGTTATACGTTATACGTTATACGTTATACGTTATACGTTATACGTTATACGTTATACGTTAGACGTTATACGTTATACGTCATACGTTATACGTTATACGTTATACGTTATACGTTATACGTTATACGTTATACGTTATACGTTATACGTTATACGTTATACGTTATACGTTATACGTTATACGTTATACGTTATACGTTATACGTGATAAGTTATACGTTACATGCTATACGTTATACGTTATACGTTATACGTGATAAGTTATACGTTACATGCTATACGTTCTACGTTATACGTTATACGTTGTACGTTATACGTTATACGTTATTCGTGATACGTTATACGTTATACGTCATTCGTTATACGTCATACGTTATTCGTTATACGTTATACGTTATACGTTATACGTTATACGTTATACGTTATACGTTATTCTTTATACGTTATACGTTATACGTTATACGTTATACGACCTACGTTATTCTTTATACGTTATACGTTATACGTTATACGTTATACGACATACGTTATACGTTATACGTTATACGTTATACGTTATAGGTTATACGTTATACGTCATAGATTATACGTTATACGTTATACGTTATACGTTATACGTTATACGTTATACGTTATACGTTATACGTTATACGTTATACGTTATACGTTATACGTTATACGTTATACGTTATACGTTATACGTTATACGTTATACGTGATAAGTTATACGTTACATGCTATACGTTCTACGTTATACGTTATACGTTGTACGTTATACGTTATACGTTATTCGTGATACGTTATACGTTATACGTCATTCGTTATACGTCATACGTTATTCGTTATACGTTATACGTTATACGTTATACGTTATACGTTATACGTTATTCTTTATACGTTATACGTTATACGTTATACGTTATACGTTATACGTTATACGTTATACGTGATAAGTTATACGTTACGTGCTATACGTTATACGTTATACGTTATACGTTATACGTTGTACGTTATACGTTATACGTTATACGTTATACGTTATTCGTTATACGTTATACGTTATACGTTATACGTTATACGTTATACGTTATACGTTATACGTTATACGTTATACGTTATACGTTATACGTTATACGTTATACGTTATACGTTATACGTTATACGTTATACGTTATACGTTATACGTTAGACGTTATACGTTATACGTTATACGTTATACGTTATACGTTATACGTTATACGTTATACGTTATACGTTATACGTTATACGTTATACGTTATACGTTATACGTTATACGTTATACGTTATACGTTATACGTTATACGTTATACGTTATACGTTATACGTTATACGTTATACGTTATACGTTATACGTGATAAGTTATACGTTACGTGCTATACGTTATACGTTATACGTTATACGTTATACGTTGTACGTTATACGTTATACGTTATACGTTATACGTTATACGTTATACGTTATACGTTGTACGATATACGTTATACGTTATACGTTATACGTTATGCGTTATACGTTATACGTTATACATTATACGTTATACGTTATACGTTATACGTTGTACGTTATACGTTATACGTTATACGTTATACGTTATACGTTATACGTTATACGTTATACGTAATTCGTAATACGTTATACCTGATACGTTATACGTTCTACGTTATACGTTATACGTTATACGTTATTCGTTATACGTTATGCGTTATACGTTATACGTTATACGTTATACGTTATTCTTTATACGTTATACGTTATACGTTATACGTTATACGTCATACGTTGTACGTTATACGTTATACGTTATACGTTATACGTTATACGTTATACGTTATACTTTATACGTTATACGTTATACGTTAGACGTTATACGTTATACATTATACGTTATACGTTATACGTTATACGTTATACGTTATACGTTATGCGTTATACGTTATACGTTATACGTTATACGTTATACGTTATACGTAATACGTTATACGTTATACGTTATGCGTTATACGTAATACGTTATACGTTATACGTTATACGTTATACGTCATACGTTATACGTCATACGTTATACGTTATACGTTATACGTTATACGTTATACGTTATACGTTATACGTTATACGTTATATGTTATACGTTATTCTTTATACGTTATACGTTATATGTTATACGTTATACGACATACGTTATTCTTTATACGTTATACGTTATACGTTATACGTTATACGACATACGTTATACGTTATACGTTATACGTTATACGTTATAGGTTATACGTTATACGTCATAGATTATACGTTATACGTTATACGTTATACGTTATACGTTATACGTTATACGTTATACGTTATACGTTATACGTTATACCTTATACGTATAACGTATATAGAAGACAACATATTTTTCGCAATTCTGCTGGTCCAATCGCTTAACCAGAATGGCCTAGAGAAAGAATACGCATTCCGTTGTAATCGGGCTGGTATCTACTTTCAGGTGCAAGAGGAATTTTTGGGTTTGGTCACTCCGTTCGCGAGATATGGGAGTTTGAAGCTAAGAAATGGTACAGAAGGCAACAAATTTTTCGCTCTTCTGCTGCTCCAAATGCTTAACCAGAATGGCCTAGGGAAGAAATACATATACCGTTGTAATAAGGCGAGTTTCTACTTTCAGAAGCAGCAAGAATTTTTGGGTTTGGTCATGCCGTTCGCGAGATATGGGAGTTTGAAGCTAAGAAATGGTTGAGAAGGCGACATATTTTTCGCACTTCTGCTGCTCCAAACGCTTAAACAGAATGTCCTAGGTAAAAAATACAAATACCTTTATGATCGGGCGAGTTTCTACTTCCAGACGCAACAGGAATTTTTGGGTTTGGTCAATCCGTTCGCGATATATGGGAGCTTGAAGCTAAGAAATGGTTGAGAAGGAGACAAATTCTTCGCAATTCTGCTGCTCCAAATGCTTAACCAGAATGGCCTAGGGAAAAAATACATATACCGTTGTAATCAGGCGAGTTTCTACTTTAAGACGCAGCTGGAACTTTTGGGTTTGGTCAAACCGTTCGCGAGATACGGGAGTTTGAAGCTAAGAAATGGTTGAGAAGGAGACAAATTTTTCGCACTTCTTCTGCTCAAAACGCTTAAATAGAATGGTCTAGGGAAAAAATACACATACATTTGTAATCGGGCGAGTTTCTACTTTCACTCGCAACAGGAATTTTTGGGTTTGGTCAACCCGTTCACGAGATATGGGAGTTTGAATCTTAGATATGGTTGAGAAAGCAACAAATTTTTCGCAATTCTGCTGCTCCAAACGCTTAACCAGAATGTCCTAGGGAAAAAATACAAATATCGTTCTGATCGGGCGAGTTTCTACTTTCAGACGCAACAGGAATTTTTGGGTTTGGTCAATCCGTTCGCGAGATATGGGAGTTTGAATCCAAGAAGTGGTTGAGAAGACAACAAATTTTGCGCACTTCTGCTGCTCCAAACGCTCAACCAGAATGGCCTAGGGAAGAAATACACACACCGCTGTAATCGGTCGAGTTTCTACTTTAAGACGCAGCAGGAAGTTTTGCGTTCGGACAAACCGTTCTCGAGATATGGGAGTTTGAATCTAAGAAATGGTTGAGAAGACAACAAATTTTTCGCAATTCTGCTGCTCCAAACGCTTTACCAGAATGGCCTAGAGAAAAAATAAACATACCTTTGTAATCGGGCGAGTTTCTACTTTCAGACGCAACAAGAATTTTTGGGTTTGGTCAATTCGTTCGCGAGATACGGGAGGTTGAAGCTAAGAAATGGTTAAGAAGACAACAATTTTTGCGCAATTCTGCTGCTCCAAACGCTTAACCAGAATGGCCTAGGGAAAAAATGCAAATACCGTTGTGATCGGGCGAGTTTCTACTTTCAGACGCAACAGGAATTTTTGGGTTCGGTCAATCCGTTCGCGAGATATGGGAGTTTGAAGCTAAGAAATGGTTGAGAAGGCAACAATTGTTTCGCAATTCTGCTGCTCCAAACGCTTAACCAGAATGGCCTAGAAAAAAAATACACATACTTTTGTATTCGGCGAGTTTCTAGTTTCAGACGCAACAGGAATTTTTGGGTTTGGTCAATCCGTTCGCGAGATATGGGAGTTTGAAGCTAAGAAATGGTTGAGAAGGCAACAAATTTTTCGCACGTCTGCTGCTCCAAATGCTTAACCAGAATGGCCCAGGGAAAAAATACACACACCGCTGTAATCGGGCGAGTTTCTACTTTCAGACGGAGCAGGAATTTTTGCGTTTGGGCAAACCGATAGCGAGATATGGGAGTTTGAAGCTAAGAAATGGTTGAGAAGACAACAAATTTTTCCCACTTCTGCTGCTCCAAAAGCTTAACCAGAATGGCCTAGGGAAAAAATACCCATACCGTTGTAATCGGGCGAGGTTCTACTTTCAAATGCAAGAGGAATTTTTGGGTTTGGTCACTCCGTTCGCGAGATATGGGAGTTTGAAGCTAAGAAATGGTACAGAAGGCAACAAATTTTTCGCTCTTCTGCTGCTCCAAATGCTTAACCAGAATGGCCTAGGGAAGAAATACATATACCGTTGTAATAAGGCGAGTTTCTACTTTCAGAAGCAGCAAGAATTTTTGGGTTTGGTCATGCCGTTCGCGAGATATGGGAGTTTGAAGCTAAGAAATGGTTGAGAAGGCGACATATTTTTCGCACTTCTGCTGCTCCAAACGCTTAAACAGAATGTCCTAGGTAAAAAATACAAATACCTTTATGATCGGGCGAGTTTCTACTTCCAGACGCAACAGGAATTTTTGGGTTTGGTCAATCCGTTCGCGATATATGGGAGCTTGAAGCTAAGAAATGGTTGAGAAGGAGACAAATTCTTCGCAATTCTGCTGCTCCAAATGCTTAACCAGAATGGCCTAGGGAAAAAATACATATACCGTTGTAATCAGGCGAGTTTCTACTTTAAGACGCAGCTGGAACTTTTGGGTTTGGTCAAACCGTTCGCGAGATACGGGAGTTTGAAGCTAAGAAATGGTTGAGAAGGAGACAAATTTTTCGCACTTCTTCTGCTCAAAACGCTTAAATAGAATGGTCTAGGGAAAAAATACACATACATTTGTAATCGGGCGAGTTTCTACTTTCACTCGCAACAGGAATTTTTGGGTTTGGTCAACCCGTTCACGAGATATGGGAGTTTGAATCTTAGATATGGTTGAGAAGGCAACAAATTTTTCGCAATTCTGCTGCTCCAAACGCTTAACCAGAATGTCCTAGGGAAAAAATACAAATATCGTTCTGATCGGGCGAGTTTCTACTTTCAGACGCAACAGGAATTTTTGGGTTTGGTCAATCCGTTCGCGAGATATGGGAGTTTGAATCCAAGAAGTGGTTGAGAAGACAACAAATTTTGCGCACTTCTGCTGCTCCAAACGCTCAACCAGAATGGCCTAGGGAAGAAATACACACACCGCTGTAATCGGTCGAGTTTCTACTTTAAGACGCAGCAGGATGTTTTGCGTTCGGACAAACCGTTCTCGAGATATGGGAGTTTGAATCTAAGAAATGGTTGAGAAGACAACAAATTTTTCGCAATTCTGCTGCTCCAAACGCTTAAATAGAATGGTCTAGGGAAAAAATACACATACATTTGTAATCGGGCGAGTTTCTACTTTCAGACGCAACAAGAATTTTTGGGTTTGGTCAATTCGTTCGCGTGATACGGGAGGTTGAAGCTAAGAAATGGTTAAGAAGACAACAATTTTTGCGCAATTCTGCTGCTCCAAACGCTTAACCAGAATGGCCTAGGGAAAAAATGCAAATACCGTTGTGATCGGGCGAGTTTCTACTTTCAGACGCAACAGGAATTTTTGGGTTCGGTCAATCCGTTCGCGAGATATGGGAGTTTGAAGCTAAGAAATGGTTGAGAAGGCAACAATTGTTTCGCAATTCTGCTGCTCCAAACGCTTAACCAGAATGGCCTAGAAAAAAAATACACATACTTTTGTATTCGGCGAGTTTCTACTTTCAGACGCAACAGGAATTTTTGGGTTTGGTCAATCCGTTCGCGAGATATGGGAGTTTGAAGCTAAGAAATGGTTGAGAAGGCAACAAATTTTTCGCACGTCTGCTGCTCCAAATGCTTAACCAGAATGGCCCAGGGAAAAAATACACACACCGCTGTAATCGGGCGAGTTTCTACTTTCAGACGGAGCAGGAATTTTTGCGTTTGGGCAAACCGATAGCGAGATATGGGAGTTTGAAGCTAAGAAATGGTTGAGAAGACAACAAATTTTTCCCACTTCTGCTGCTCCAAAAGCTTAACCAGAATGGCCTAGGGAAAAAATACCCATACCGTTGTAATCGGGCGAGGTTCTACTTTCAAATGCAAGCGGAATTTTTGGGTTTGGTAAATCGGTTCGCGAGATATGGGAGTTTGAATCTAAGAAATGGTTCAGAAGGCAACAAGTTTTTCGCACTTCTGCTGCTCCAAATGCTTAACCAGAATGGCCTAGGGAAAAAATACACACACCGTTGTAATCGGGCGAGTTTCTATCTTCAGATGCAGTAGGAATTTTTGGGTTTTGTCAATCCGTTCGCGAGATACAGGAGCTTGAGGATAAGAAATGGTTGAGAAGACAACAACTTTTGCGCACTTCTGCTGCTCCAAACGCTTAACCAGAATGTCCTAGGGAAAAAATACAAATACCGTTGTAATTGGTCGAGATTCTACTTTCAGATGCAGTAGGAATTTTTGGGTTTGGTCAATCCGTTCGCCAGATATGGGAGTTTGAAGCTAAGAAATGGTTGAGAAGGGAACAAATTTTGCGCAATTCTGCTGCTCCAAACGCTTAACCATAATGGCCTAGGGAAAAAATACACATACTCTTGTAATCGGGCGTGTTTCTTCTTTCAGACGCAGCAGGAATTTTTAGGTTTAGTCAATCTGTTCGCGAGATATGGGAGTTTGAAGCTAAGAAATGGTACAGAAGGCAACACATTTTTTGCAATTCTGCTGCTCCAAATGCTTAACCAGTATGGCCTAGGGAAAAAATACATATACTGTTGTAATCAGGCGAGTTTCTAATTTCAGATGCGAGAGGAATTTTTGGGTTCGGTCAATCCGTTCGCGAGATACGGGATGTTGAAGCTAAGAAATTGTTAAGAAGACAACAATTTTTGCGCAATTCTGCTGCTCCAAACAATTAACCAGAATGTGCTAGGGAAAAAATACACATACCTTTGTAATCGGGCGAGTTTCTACATTCAGATGCAGTAGGAATTTTTGGGTTTGGTCAATCTGTTCGCGAGATATGGGAGTTTGAAGCTAAGAAATGGTACAGAAGGCAACACATTTTTTGCAATTCTGCTGCTCCAAATGCTTAACCAGTATGGCCTAGGGAAAAAATACATATACTGTTGTAATCAGGCGAGTTTCTAATTTCAGATGCGAGAGGAATTTTTGGGTTCGGTCAATCCGTTCGCGAGATACGGGAGGTTGAAGCTAAGAAATGGTTAAGAAGACAACAATTTTTGCGCAATTCTGCTGCTCCAAACGCTTAACCAGAATGTGCTAGGGAAAAAATACACATACCTTTGTAATCGGGCGAGTTTCTACATTCAGATTCAAGAGGAGTTTTTGGGTTTGGGCAATCGGTTCGCGAGATATGGGAGTTTGAAGTTAAGAAATGGTACAGAAGGCAACAAATTTTTCGCAATTCTGCTGCTCCAAACAATTAACCAGAATGTCCTAGCGGAAAAATACACATACCTTTGTAATCGGGCGAGTTTCTACTTTCAGACGCAACAAGAATTTTTTGGTTTTGGTCAATCCGTTCGCGAGATATGGGAGTTTGAAGCTAAGAAATGGTTGAGAAGGCAACAATTTTTGCGCAATTCTGCTGCTCCAAACGCTTAACTAGAATGGCCTAGAAAAAAATGCACATACCGTTGTAATCGGGCAAGTATCTACTTTCGGATGCAAGAGGAGTTTTTGGGTTTGGGCAATCGGTTCGCGAGATATGGGAGTTTGAAGTTAAGAAATGGTACAGAAGGCAACAAATTTTTCGCAATTCTGCTGCTCCAAACAATTAACCAGAATGTCCTAGCGGAAAAATACACATACCTTTGTAATCGGGCGAGTTTCTACTTTCAGACGCAACAAGAATTTTTGGGTTTTGGTCAATCCGTTCGCGAGATATGGGAGTTTGAAGCTAAGAAATGGTTGGGAAGGCAACCAATTTTTCGCATATCTGCTGCTCCAAACGCTTAACCAGAGTGGCCTAGGGATAAAATACACATACCTTTGTAATCGGGCGAGTTTCTACTTTCAGATGCAGTAGGAATTTTTGGGTTTGGTCAATCCGTTCGCGAGATATGGGAGTTTGTAGCTAAGAAATGGTTGAGAAGGGAACAAATTTTTCGCACTTCTGCTGCTCCAAGCGCTTAACCAGAATGGCCTAGGGGAAAAATACAAATACCGTTGTAATCGGGCGAGTTTCTACTTTCAGACACACCAGGAATTTTTGGATTTGGTCAATCCGTTCGCGAGGTATGGGAGTTTGAGGTTAAGAAATGGTTGAGAAGGAAACAAATTTTGCGCAATTCTGCTGCTCCAAACGCTTAACCAGAATGGCCTATGGAAAAAATACACATACCGTTGTAATCGGGGGAGTTTCTTCTTTCAGACGCAGCTGGAATTTTTAGGTTTGGTCAAACTGTTCGCGAGATATGGGAGTTCGAATCTAAGAAATGGTTGAGAGGGGAACAAATTTTTCGCACTTCTGCTGCTCCAAACGCTCAACCGGAATGGCCTAGGGGAAAAATACACATACCTTTGTAATCGGGCGAGTTTCTACTCTCACATTCAAGAGGAATTTTTGGGTTTGTTCAATCGGTTCGCGAGATATGGGAGTTTGAAGCTAAGAAATGGTACAGAAGGCAACAACTTTTGCGCACTTCTGCTGCTCCAAACGCTTAACCAGAATGTGCTAGGGAAAAAATACGCATACCTTTGTAATCGGGCGAGTTTCTACTTTCAGAAGCAACAGAAATTTTTGGGTTCGGTCTATCCGTTCGCGAGATACGGGTGTTTGTCGCTAAGAAATGGTTGAGAAGACAACAACTTTTGCGCACTTCTGCTGCTCCAAACGCTTAACCAGAATGTGCTAGGGAAAAAATACGCATACCTTTGTAATCGGGCGAGTTTCTACTTTCAGAAGCAACAGAAATTTTTGGGTTCGGTCTATCCGTTCGCGAGATACGGGTGTTTGTCGCTAAGAAATGGTTGAGAAGACAACAACTTTTGCGCACTTCTGCTGCTCCAAACGCTTAACCAGAATGTGCTAGGGAAAAAATACGCATACCTTTGTAATCGGGCGAGTTTCTACTTTCAGAAGCAACAGAAATTTTTGGGTTCGGTCTATCCGTTCGCGAGATACGGGTGTTTGTCGCTAAGAAATGGTACAGAAGGCAACAAATTTTTCGCAATTCTGCTGCTCCAAACGCTTAACCAGAAAGGCCTAGGGAAAAAATAGACATACCGCTGTAATCGGAAGAGTTTCTATCTTCAGATGCAGTAGGAATTTAGGGTTTGGTCAATCCGTTCGCGAGATATGGGAGTTTGAAGCTAAGAAATGGTTGGGAAGGCAACAAATTTTTCGCACTTTTGCTGCTCCAAATGCTTGACCAGATGGCCTAGGGAATAATACACATACCGCTGTAATCTGGCGAGTTTCTACTTTCAGATACAGTAGGAATTTTTGGGTTTGGTCAATCCGTTCGCGAGATATGGGAGTTTGAACCTAAGAAATGGTGGAGAAGGGAATAAATTTTTCGCACTTTTGCTGCTCCAAACGCTTAACCAGAATGGCCTAGGGGAAAAATACAAATACCGTTGTAATCGGGCGAGTTTCTACTTTCAGACCCACCAGGAATTTTTGGGTTTGGTCAATCCGTTCGCGAGATATGGGAGTTTCAAGCTAAGAAATGGTTGCGAAGACAACAAATTTTTCGCACTTCTCCTGCTCGAAACGCTTAATCAGAATGGCCTAGGGGAAAAACACACATGCCGTTGTAATCGGGCGAGTTTCTACTTCCAGATGCAATCGGAATTTTTGGGTTTGGAGAATCCGTTCGCGAGATATGGGAGTTTGAAGCTAAGGAATGGTTGAGAAGGCAACAAATTTTGCGCAATTCTGCTGTTCCAAACGCTTAACCAGAATGTCCTAGGGAAAAAATACACATACCGTTGTAATCGGGCAAGTTTCTACTTTCAGATGCAAGAGGAATTTTCGGGTTTGGTGAATCCGTTCGCGAGATATGCAAGTTTGAAGCTAAGAAATGGTTGAGAAGGAAACAAATTTTTCGCACTTCAGCTGCTCCAAATGCTTAACCAGAATGGCCTAGGGAAAAAATACACATACCTTTGGAATCGGACGAGTTTCTACTTTCAGACGCACCAGGAATTTTTCGGTTTCGTCAATCCGTCCGCGAGATACGGGAGTTTGAAGCTAAGAAATGGTTGCAAAGACAACAAATTTTTCGCACATCTGTTGCTCGAAACGCTTAATCAGAATGGCCTAGGGAAAAAAAACACATACCGTTGTAATCGGGCGAGTTTCTACTATCGGATGCAAGAGGAATTGTTGGGTTTGGTCAATCCGTTCGCGAGATATGGGAGTTTGAAGCTAAGAAATGGTTGAGAAGACAACTAATTTTTCGCAATTCTGCTGCTCCAAACGCTTAACCAGAGTGGCCTAGGGAAAAACTACACATACCGTTGTAATCGGGCGAGTTTCTACTTTCAGATGCAAGAGGAATTTTCGGGTTTGGTGAATCCGTTCGCGAGATATGCGAGTTTGAAGCTAAGAAATGGTTGAGAAGGCAACAAATTTTTCGCACTTCAGCTGCTCCAATTGCTTAACCAGAATTGCCTAGGGAAAAAATACACATACCTTTGTAATCGGTCGAGTTTCTACTTTCAGACGCAACAGGAATTTTTGGGTTTGGTCAATCCGTTCGAGAAATATGGGAGTTTGAAGCTAAGAAATGGTTGCAAAGACAACAAATTTTTCGCACTTCTGCTGCTCCGAACGCTTAACCAGGTTGGCCTAGGGAAAAAATACACATACCGTTGTTATCGGGCGAGTTTCTACTTTCAGTTGCAGTAGGAATTTTTGGGTTTGGTTAACCCGTTCGCGAGATATGGGTGTTTGAAGCTAAGAAATGGTTGAGAAGGCAGCAAATTTTTCGCAATTCTGCTGCTCAACGCTTAACCAGAATGGCCTAGGGAAAAATACACATACCTTTGTAATCGGGCGAGTTTCTACTTTCAGACACACTAGGAATTTTTGGGTTTGGTCAATCCGTTCGCGAGATATGGGAGTTTGAAGCTAAGAAATGGTTGAGAAGGCAACAAATTTTGCGCACTTCTGCTGCTCCAAACGCTTAACCAGATGGCCTAGGGAATAATACACATACCGCTGCAATCTGGCGAGTTTCTACTTTCAGATACAGTAGGAATTTTTGGGTTTGGTCAATCCGTTCGCGAGATATGGGAGTTTGAAGTTAAGAAATGGTTGAGAAGGAAACAAATTTTGCGCAATTCTGCTGCTCCAAACGCTTAACCAGAATCGCCTAGGGAAAAAATACATATACCGTTGTAATCGGGCGAGTTTCTACTTTCAGATGCAAGAGGAATTTTTGGGTTCGGTCAATCCGTTCGCGAGATACGGGAGGTTGAAGCTATGAAATGGTTAAGAAGACAACAATTTTTGCGCAATTCTGCTGCTCCAAACGCTTAACCAGAATGTGCTAGGGAAAAAATACAAATACCGCTGTGATCGGGCGAGTTTCTACTTTGAGACGCAACAGGAATTTTTGGGTTCGGTCAATCCGTTCGCGAGATATGGGAGTTTGAAGCTAAGAAATGGTTGAGAAGGCAACAAATTATTCGCAATTCTGCTGCTCTAATCGCTTAACCAGAGTGGCCTAGAAAAAAAATACACATACCGTTGTAATCGGGCGAGTATCTACTTTCAGATACAAGAGGAATTTTTGGGCTTGGTCAATCCGTTCGCGAGATACGGGAGGTTGAAGCTAAGAAATGTTTGAGAAGGCAACAAACTTTGCGCAATTCTGCTGTTCCAATTGCTTAACCAGAATGGACTAGGGACAAAATACACATACCGTTGTAATCGGGCGAGTCTCTACTTTCAGATGCAAGAGGAATTTTCTGGTTCGGTGAATCCGTTCGCGAGATATGCGAGTTTGAAGCTAAGAAATGGTTGAGAAGGCAACAAATTTTTCGCACTTCTACTGCTCCGAACGCTTAACCAGAATGGCCTAGGGAAAAAATGCACATGCAGTTGCAATCGGGCGAGTTTCTGCTTTCAGACACAGCAGGAGTTTTTGTGATTGGTCAAACCGTTCGCGAGATATGGGAGCTTGAATCTGAGAAATGGTTGAGAAGACAACAAATTTTTCGCACTTCTCCTGCTCGAAACGCTTAATCAGAATGGCCTAGTGGAAAAACACACATGCCGTTGTAATCGGGCGAGTTTCTACTTTCAGATGCAAGAGGAATTTTCGGGTTCGGTGAATCCGTTCGCGAGATATGCGAGTTTGAAGCTAAGAAATGGTTGAGAAGCCAACAAATTTTTCGCACTTCTGCTGCTCCGAAAGCTTAACCAGAATGGCCTAGGGAAAAAAATACACATACCGTTGTTATCGGGCGAGTTTCTACTGCCGGACGCAACAGGAACTTTTGGGTTTGATCAATCCGTTCGCGAGATATGGAAGCTTGAAGCTAAGAAATGGTTGAGAAGACAACAAATTTTTCGCAATTCTGCTGCTCCAAACGCTTAACCAGAATGGCCTAGGGAAAAAATGCACATACCGTTGTAATCGGGCGAGTTTCTACTTTCAGTTGCAGTAGGAATTTTTGGGTTTGGTTAATCCGATCGCGAGATATGGGTGTTTGAAGCTAAGAAATGGTTGAGAAGGCAACAAATTTTTCGCAATTCTGCTGTTCCAAACGCTTAACCAGTGTGGCCTAGGGAAAAAATACACATACCGTTGTAATCGGGCGAGTATCTACTTTCAGATACAAGAGGAATTTTTGGGTTCGGTCAATCCGTTCGCGAGATACGGGAGATTGAAGCTATGAAATGGTTAAGAAGACAACAATTTTTGCGCAATTCTGCTGCTCCAAACGCTTAACCAGAATGTGCTAGGGAAAAAATACAAATACCGCTGTGATCGGGCGAGTTTCTACATTCAGACGCAATAGGAATTTTTGGGTTCGGTCAATCCGTTCGCGAGATATGGGAGTTTGAAGCTAAGAAATGGTTGAGAAGGCAACAAATTATTCGCAATTCTGCTGCTCTAATCGCTTAACCAGAGTGGCCTAGAAAAAAAACATACATACCGTTGTAATCGGGCGAGTATCTACTTTCAGATACAAGAGGAATTTTTGGGCTTGGTCAATCCGTTCGCGAGATATGGGAGTTTCAAGCTAAGAAATGGTTGCGAAGACAACAAATTTTTCGCACTTCTGCTGCTCCGAACGCTTAACCAGGATGGCCCTGGGAAAAAATGCACATACCGTTGTTATCGGGCGAGTTTCTACTGCCAGACGCAACAGGAAGTTTTGGGTTTGGGCAGTCCGTTCGCGAGATATGGGAGTTTGAAGCTAAGAAATGGTTGAGAAGACAACTAATTTTTCGCAATTCTGCTGCTCCAAACGCTTAACCAGAACGGCCTAGGGAAAAAATACACATACCGTTGTAATCGGGCGGGTTTCTACTTTCAGACGCAACAGGAATTTTTGGGTTTAGTCAATCCGTTCGCGAAATATGGGAGTTTGAAGCTAAGAAATGGATGCGAAGACAACAAATTTTTCGCACTTCTGCTGTTCCAAGCGCTTAACCAGAATGGACCAGGGACAAGATACACACACCGTTGTAATCGGGCGAGTCTCTACTTTCAGATGCAAGAGGAATTTTCTGGTTCGGTGAATCCGTTCGCGAGATATGCGAGTTTGAAGCTAAGAAATGGTTGAGAAGGCAACAAATTTTTCGCACTTCTACTGCTCCGAACGCTTAACCAGAATGGCCTAGGGAAAAAAATACACATACCGTTGTTATCGGGCGAGTTTCTACTGCCAGACGAAACAGGAACTTTTGGGTTTGGTCAATCCGTTCGCGAGATATGGAAGCTTGAAGCTAAGAAATGGTTGAGCAGACAACAAATTTTTCGCAATTCTGCTGCTCCAAACGCTTAACCAGAATGGCCTAGGGAAAAAATGCACATGCAGTTGCAATCGGGCGAGTTTCTGCTTTCAGACACAGCAGGAATTTTTGTGATTGGTCAAACCGTTCGCGAGATATGGGAGTTTGAATCTAAGAAATGGTTGAGAAGACAACAAATTTTTCGCACTTCTCCTGCTCGAAACGCTTAATCAGAATGGCCTAGGGGAAAAACACACATGCCGTTGTAATCGGGCGAGTTTCTACTTCCAGATGCAATCGGAATTTTTGGGTTTGGAGAATCCGTTCGCGAGATATGGGAGTTTGAAGCTAAGGAATGGTTGAGAAGGCAACAAATTTTGCGCAATTCTGCTGTTCCAAACGCTTAACCAGAATGGCCTAGGGAAAAAATACACATACCGTTGTAATCGGGCAAGTTTCTACTTTCAGATGCAAGAGGAATTTTCGGGTTTGGTGAATCCGTTCGCGAGATATGCAAGTTTGAAGCTAAGAAATGGTTGAGAAGGAAACAAATTTTTCGCACATCAGCTGCTCCAAATGCTTAACCAGAATGGCCTAGGGAAAAAATACACATACCTTTGGAATCGGACGAGTTTCTACTTTCAGACGCACCAGGAATTTTTCGGTTTCGTCAATCCGTCCGCGAGATACGGGAGTTTGAAGCTAAGAAATGGTTGCAAAGACAACAAATTTTTCGCACATCTGTTGCTCGAAACGCTTAATCAGAATGGCCTAGGGAAAAAAAACACATACCGTTGTAATCGGTCGAGTTTCTACTATCAGATGCAAGAGGAATTGTTGGGTTTGGTCAATCCGTTCGCGAGATATGGGAGTTTGAAGCTAAGAAATGGTTGAGAAGACAACTAATTTTTCGCAATTCTGCTGCTCCAAACGCTTAACCAGAATGGCCTAGGGAAGAAAATACACATACCGTTGTAATCGGTCGAGTTTCTACTTTCAGACGCAACAAGAATTTTTCGGTTTCGTCAATCCATTCGCGAGATATGGGAGTTTGAAGCTAAGAAATGGTTGAGAAGGCAACAAATTTTTCGCAATTCTGCTGTTCCAAACGCTTAACCAGAGTGGCCTAGGGAAAAACTACACATACCGTTGTAATCGGGCGAGTTTCTACTTTCAGATGCAAGAGGAATTTTCGGGTTTGGTGAATCCGTTCGCGAGATATGCGAGTTTGAAGCTAAGAAATGGTTGAGAAGGCAACAAATTTTTCGCACTTCAGCTGCTCCAATTGCTTAACCAGAATTGCCTAGGGAAAAAATACACATACCTTTGTAATCGGTCGAGTTTCTACTTTCAGACGCAACAGGAATTTTTGGGTTTGGTCAATCCGTTCGTGAAATATGGGAGTTTGAAGCTAAGAAATGGTTGCAAAGACAACAAATTTTTCGCACTTCTGCTGCTCCGAACGCTTAACCAGGTTGGCCTAGGGAAAAAATACACATACCGTTGTTATCGGGCGAGTTTCTACTTTCAGTTGCAGTAGGAATTTTTGGGTTTGGTTAATCCGTTCGCGAGATATGGGTGTTTGAAGCTAAGAAATGGTTGAGAAGGCAGCAAATTTTTCGCAATTCTGCTGCTCAACGCTTAACCAGAATGGCCTAGGGAAAAATACACATACCTTTGTAATCGGGCGAGTTTCTACTTTCAGACACACTAGGAATTTTTGGGTTTGGTCAATCCGTTCGCGAGATATGGGAGTTTGAAGCTAAGAAATGGTTGAGAAGGCAACAAATTTTTCGCACTTCTGCTGTTCCAAACGCTTAACCAGAATGGACCAGGGACAAAATACACACACCGTTGTAATCGGGCGAGTCTCTACTTTCAGATGCAAGAGGAATTTTCTGGTTCGGTGAATCCGTTCGCGAGATATGCGAGTTTGAAGCTAAGAAATGGTTGAGAAGGCAACAAATTTTTCGCACTTCTACTGCTCCGAACGCTTAACCAGAATGGCCTAGGGAAAAAAATACACATACCGTTGTTATCGGGCGAGTTTCTACTGCCAGACGAAACAGGAACTTTTGGGTTTGGTCAATCCGTTCGCGAGATATGGAAGCTTGAAGCTAAGAAATGGTTGAGCAGACAACAAATTTTTCGCAATTCTGCTGCTCCAAACGCTTAACCAGAATGGCCTAGGGAAAAAATGCACATGCAGTTGCAATCGGGCGAGTTTCTGCTTTCAGACACAGCAGGAATTTTTGTGATTGGTCAAACCGTTCGCGAGATATGGGAGTTTGAATCTAAGAAATGGTTGAGAAGACAACAAATTTTTCGCACTTCTCCTGCTCGAAACGCTTAATCAGAATGGCCTAGGGGAAAAACACACATGCCGTTGTAATCGGGCGAGTTTCTACTTCCAGATGCAATCGGAATTTTTGGGTTTGGAGAATCCGTTCGCGAGATATGGGAGTTTGAAGCTAAGGAATGGTTGAGAAGGCAACAAATTTTGCGCAATTCTGCTGTTCCAAACGCTTAACCAGAATGGCCTAGGGAAAAAATACACATACCGTTGTAATCGGGCAAGTTTCTACTTTCAGATGCAAGAGGAATTTTCGGGTTTGGTGAATCCGTTCGCGAGATATGCAAGTTTGAAGCTAAGAAATGGTTGAGAAGGAAACAAATTTTTCGCACTTCAGCTGCTCCAAATGCTTAACCAGAATGGCCTAGGGAAAAAATACACATACCTTTGGAATCGGACGAGTTTCTACTTTCAGACGCACCAGGAATTTTTCGGTTTCGTCAATCCGTCCGCGAGATACGGGAGTTTGAAGCTAAGAAATGGTTGCAAAGACAACAAATTTTTCGCACATCTGTTGCTCGAAACGCTTAATCAGAATGGCCTAGGGAAAAAAAACACATACCGTTGTAATCGGGCGAGTTTCTACTATCAGATGCAAGAGGAATTGTTGGGTTTGGTCAATCCGTTCGCGAGATATGGGAGTTTGAAGCTAAGAAATGGTTGAGAAGACAACTAATTTTTCGCAATTCTGCTGCTCCAAACGCTTAACCAGAATGGCCTAGGGAAGAAAATACACATACCGTTGTAATCGGTCGAGTTTCTACTTTCAGACGCAACAAGAATTTTTCGGTTTCGTCAATCCATTCGCGAGATATGGGAGTTTGAAGCTAAGAAATGGTTGAGAAGGCAACAAATTTTTCGCAATTCTGCTGTTCCAAACGCTTAACCAGAGTGGCCTAGGGAAAAACTACACATACCGTTGTAATCGGGCGAGTTTCTACTTTCAGATGCAAGAGGAATTTTCGGGTTTGGTGAATCCGTTCGCGAGATATGCGAGTTTGAAGCTAAGAAATGGTTGAGAAGGCAACAAATTTTTCGCACTTCAGCTGCTCCAATTGCTTAACCAGAATTGCCTAGGGAAAAAATACACATACCTTTGTAATCGGTCGAGTTTCTACTTTCAGACGCAACAGGAATTTTTGGGTTTGGTCAATCCGTTCGTGAAATATGGGAGTTTGAAGCTAAGAAATGGTTGCAAAGACAACAAATTTTTCGCACTTCTGCTGCTCCGAACGCTTAACCAGGTTGGCCTAGGGAAAAAATACACATACCGTTGTTATCGGGCGAGTTTCTACTTTCAGTTGCAGTAGGAATTTTTGGGTTTGGTTAATCCGTTCGCGAGATATGGGTGTTTGAAGCTAAGAAATGGTTGAGAAGGCAGCAAATTTTTCGCAATTCTGCTGCTCAACGCTTAACCAGAATGGCCTAGGGAAAAATACACATACCTTTGTAATCGGGCGAGTTTCTACTTTCAGACACACTAGGAATTTTTGGGTTTGGTCAATCCGTTCGCGAGATATGGGAGTTTGAAGCTAAGAAATGGTTGAGAAGGCAACAAATTATTCGCAATTCTGCTGCTCTAATCGCTTAACCAGAGTGGCCTAGAAAAAACATACACATACCGTTGTAATCGGGCGAGTATCTACTTTCAGATACAAGAGGAATTTTTGGGCTTGGTCAATCCGTTCGCGAGATACGGGAGGTTGAAGCTAAGAAATGTTTGAGAAGGCAACAAACTTTTCGCAATTCTGCTGTTCCAATTGCTTAACCAGAATGGACTAGGGACAAAATACACATACCGTTGTAATCGGGCGAGTCTCTACTTTCAGATGCAAGAGGAATTTTCTGGTTCGGTGAATCCGTTCGCGAGATATGCGAGTTTGAAGCTAAGAAATGGTTGAGAAGGCAACAAATTTTTCGCACTTCTACTGCTCCGCACGCTTAACCAGAATGGCCTAGGGAAAAAATGCACATGCAGTTGCAATCGGGCGAGTTTCTGCTTTCAGACACAGCAGGAATTTTTGTGATTGGTCAAACCGTTCGCGAGATATGGGAGCTTGAATCTAAGAAATGGTTGAGAAGACAACAAATTTTTCGCACTTCTCCTGCTCGAAACGCTTAATCAGAATGGCCTAGTGGAAAAACACACATGCCGTTGTAATCGGGCGAGTTTCTACTTTCAGATGCAAGAGGAATTTTCGGGTTCGGTGAATCCGTTCGCGAGATATGCGAGTTTGAAGCTAAGAAATGGTTGAGAAGGCAACAAATTTTTCGCACTTCTGCTGCTCCGAAAGCTTAACCAGAATGGCCTAGGGAAAAAAATACACATACCGTTGTAATCGGGCGAGTTTCTACTTTCAGCTGCAGTAGGAATTTTTGGGTTTGGTTAATCCGTTCGCGAGATATGGGTGTTTGAAGCTAAGAAATGGTTGAGAAGGCAACAAATTTTTCGCAATTCTGCTGTTCCAAACGCTTAACCAGTGTGGCCTAGGGAAAAAATACACATACCGTTGTTATCGGGCGAGTTTCTACTGCCGGACGCAACAGGAACTTTTGGGTTTGATCAATCCGTTCGCGAGATATGGAAGCTTGAAGCTAAGAAATGGTTGAGAAGACAACAAATTTTTCGCAATTCTGCTGCTCCAAACGCTTAACCAGAATGGCCTAGGGAAAAAATACACATACCGTTGTAATCGGGCGAGTTTCTACTTTCAGTTGCAGTAGGAATTTTTGGGTTTGGTTAATCCGTTCGCGAGATATGGGTGTTTGAAGCTAAGAAATGGTTGAGAAGGCAACAAATTTTTCGCAATTCTGCTGTTCCAAACGCTTAACCAGTGTGGCCTAGGGAAAAAATACACATACCGTTGTAATCGGGCGAGTATCTACTTTCAGATACAAGAGGAATTTTTGGGTTCGGTCAATCCGTTCGCGAGATACGGGAGGTTGAAGCTATGAAATGGTTAAGAAGACAACAATTTTTGCGCAATTCTGCTGCTCCAAACGCTTAACCAGAATGTGCTAGGGAAAAAATACAAATACCGCTGTGATCGGGCGAGTTTCTACATTCAGACGCAATAGGAATTTTTGGGTTCGGTCAATCCGTTCGCGAGATATGGGAGTTTGAAGCTAAGAAATGGTTGAGAAGGCAACAAATTATTCGCAATTCTGCTGCTCTAATCGCTTAACCAGAGTGGCCTAGAAAAAAAACATACATACCGTTGTAATCGGGCGAGTACCTACTTTCAGATACAAGAGGAATTTTTGGGCTTGGTCAATCCGTTCGCGAGATATGGGAGTTTCAAGCTAAGAAATGGTTGCGAAGACAACAAATTTTTCGCACTTCTGCTGCTCCGAACGCTTAACCAGGATGGCCCTGGGAAAAAATGCACATACCGTTGTTATCGGGCGAGTTTCTACTGCCAGACGCAACAGGAAGTTTTGGGTTTGGGCAGTCCGTTCGCGAGATATGGGAGTTTGAAGCTAAGAAATGGTTGAGAAGACAACTAATTTTTCGCAATTCTGCTGCTCCAAACGCTTAACCCGAACGGCCTAGGGAAAAAATACACATACCGTTGTAATCGGGCGGGTTTCTACTTTCAGACGCAACAGGAATTTTTGGGTTTGGTCAATCCGTTCGCGAAATATGGGAGTTTGAAGCTAAGAAATGGATGCGAAGACAACAAATTTTTCGCACTTCTGCTGCTCCGAACGCTTATCCAGAATGGCCTAGGGAAAAAAATACACATACCGTTGTAATCGGGCGAGTTTCTACTTTCAGTTGCAGTAGGAATTTTTGGGTTTGGTTAATCCGTTCGCGAGATATGGGTGTTTGAAGCTAAGAAATGGTTGAGAAGGCAACAAACTTTGCGCAATTCTGCTGTTCCAAACGCTTAACCAGAATGGACCAGGGACAAAATACACACACCGTTGTAATCGGGCGAGTCTCTACTTTCAGATGCAAGAGGAATTTTCTGGTTCGGTGAATCCGTTCGCGAGATATGCGAGTTTGAAGCTAAGAAATGGTTGAGAAGGCAACAAATTTTTCGCACTTCTACTGCTCCGAACGCTTAACCAGAATGGCCTAGGGAAAAAAATACACATACCGTTGTTATCGGGCGAGTTTCTACTGCCAGACGAAACAGGAACTTTTGGGTTTGGTCAATCCGTTCGCGAGATATGGAAGCTTGAAGCTAAGAAATGGTTGAGCAGACAACAAATTTTTCGCAATTCTGCTGCTCCAAACGCTTAACCAGAATGGCCTAGGGAAAAAATGCACATGCAGTTGCAATCGGGCGAGTTTCTGCTTTCAGACACAGCAGGAATTTTTGTGATTGGTCAAACCGTTCGCGAGATATGGGAGTTTGAATCTAAGAAATGGTTGAGAAGACAACAAATTTTTCGCACTTCTCCTGCTCGAAACGCTTAATCAGAATGGCCTAGGGGAAAAACACACATGCCGTTGTAATCGGGCGAGTTTCTACTTCCAGATGCAATCGGAATTTTTGGGTTTGGAGAATCCGTTCGCGAGATATGGGAGTTTGAAGCTAAGGAATGGTTGAGAAGGCAACAAATTTTGCGCAATTCTGCTGTTCCAAACGCTTAACCAGAATGGCCTAGGGAAAAAATACACATACCGTTGTAATCGGGCAAGTTTCTACTTTCAGATGCAAGAGGAATTTTCGGGTTTGGTGAATCCGGTCGCGAGATATGCAAGTTTGAAGCTAAGAAATGGTTGAGAAGGAAACAAATTTTTCGCACTTCAGCTGCTCCAAATGCTTAACCAGAATGGCCTAGGGAAAAAATACACATACCCTTGGAATCGGACGAGTTTCTACTTTCAGACGCACCAGGAATTTTTCGGTTTCGTCAATCCGTCCGCGAGATACGGGAGTTTGAAGCTAAGAAATGGTTGCAAAGACAACAAATTTTTCGCACATCTGTTGCTCGAAACGCTTAATCAGAATGGCCTAGGGAAAAACTTCACATACCGTTGTAATCGGGCGAGTTTCTACTTTCAGATGCAAGAGGAATTTTCGGGTTTGGTGAATCCGTTCGCGAGATATGCGAGTTTGAAGCTAAGAAATGGTTGAGAAGGCAACAAATTTTTCGCACTTCAGCTGCTCCAATTGCCTAACCAGAATTGCCTAGGGAAAAAATACACATACCTTTGTAATCGGTCGAGTTTCTACTTTCAGACGCAACAGGAATTTTTGGGTTTGGTCAATCCGTTCGTGAATTATGGGAGTTTGAAGCTAAGAAATGGTTGCAAAGACAACAAATTTTTCGCACTTCTGCTGCTCCGAACGCTTAACCAGGTTGGCCTAGGGAAAAAATACACATACCGTTGTTATCGGGCGAGTTTCTACTTTCAGTTGCAGTAGGAATTTTTGGGTTTGGTTGATCCGTTCGCGAAATATGGGTGTTTGAAGCTAAGAAATGGTTGAGAAGGCAGCAAATTTTTCGCAATTCTGCTGCTCAACGCTTAACCAGAATGGCCTAGGGAAAAATACACATACCTTTGTAATCGGGCGAGTTTCTACTTTCAGACACACTAGGAATTTTTGGGTTTGGTCAATCCGTTCGCGAGATATGGGAGTTTGAAGCTAAGAAATGGTTGAGAAGGCAACAAATTTTGCGCACTTCTGCTGCTCCAAACGCTTAACCAGATGGCCTAGGGAATAATACACATACCGCTGCAATCTGGCGAGTTTCTACTTTCAGATACAGTGGGAATTTTTGGGTTTGGTCAATCCGTTCGCGAGATATGGGAGTTTGAAGTTAAGAAATGGTTGAGAAGGAAACAAATTTTGCGCAATTCTGCTGCTCCAAACGCTTAACCAGAATCGCCTAGGGAAAAAATACATATACCGTTGTAATCGGGCGAGTTTCTACTTTCAGATGCAAGAGGAATTTTTGCGTTCGGTCAATCCGTTCGCGAGATACGGGAGGTTGAAGCTATGAAATGGTTAAGAAGACAACAATTTTTGCGCAATTCTGCTGCTCCAAACGCTTAACCAGAATGTGCTAGGGAAAAAATACAAATACCGCTGTGATCGGGCGAGTTTCTACTTTGAGACGCAACAGGAATTTTTGGGTTCGGTCAATCCGTTCGCGAGATATGGGAGTTTGAAGCTAAGAAATGGTTGAGAAGGCAACAAATTATTCGCAATTCTGCTGCTCTAATCGCTTAACCAGAGTGGCCTAGAAAAAAAATACACATACCGTTGTAATCGGGCGAGTATCTACTTTCAGATACAAGAGGAATTTTTGGGCTTGGTCAATCCGTTCGCGAGATACGGGAGGTTGAAGCTAAGAAATGTTTGAGAAGGCAACAAACTTTGCGCAATTCTGCTGTTCCAATTGCTTAACCAGAATGGACTAGGGACAAAATACACATACCGTTGCAATCGGGCGAGTCTCTACTTTCAGATGCAAGAGGAATTTTCTGGTTCGGTGAATCCGTTCGCGAGATATGCGAGTTTGAAGCTAAGAAATGGTTGAGAAGGCAACAAATTTTTCGCACTTCTACTGCTCCGAACGCTTAACCAGAATGGCCTAGGGAAAAAATGCACATGCAGTTGCAATCGGGCGAGTTTCTGCTTTCAGACACAGCAGGAATTTTTGTGATTGGTCAAACCGTTCGCGAGATATGGGAGCTTGAATCTAAGAAATGGTTGAGAAGACAACAAATTTTTCGCACTTCTCCTGCTCGAAACGCTTAATCAGAATGGCCTAGTGGAAAAACACACATGCCGTTGTAATCGGGCGAGTTTCTACTTTCAGATGCAAGAGGAATTTTCGGGTTCGGTGAATCCGTTCGCGAGATATGCGAGTTTGAAGCTAAGAAATGGTTGAGAAGGCAACAAATTTTTCGCACTTCTGCTGCTCCGAAAGCTTAACCAGAATGGCCTAGGGAAAAAAATACACATACCGTTGTTATCGGGCGAGTTTCAACTGCCGGACGCAACAGGAACTTTTGGGTTTGATCAATCCGTTCGCGAGATATGGAAGCTTGAAGCTAAGAAATGGTTGAGAAGACAACAAATTTTTCGCAATTCTGCTGCTCCAAACGCTTAACCAGAATGGCCTAGGGAAAAAATGCACATACCGTTGTAATCGGGCGAGTTTCTACTTTCAGTTGCAGTAGGAATTTTTGGGTTTGGTTAATCCGTTCGCGAGATATGGGTGTTTGAAGCTAAGAAATGGTTGAGAAGGCAACAAACTTTGCGCAATTCTGCTGTTCCAAACGCTTAACCAGAATGGACCAGGGACAAAATACACACACCGTTGTAATCGGGCGAGTCTCTACTTTCAGATGCAAGAGGAATTTTCTGGTTCGGTGAATCCGTTCGCGAGATATGCGAGTTTGAAGCTAAGAAATGGTTGAGAAGGCAACAAATTTTTCGCACTTCTACTGCTCCGAACGCTTAACCAGAATGGCCTAGGGAAAAAAATACACATACCGTTGTTATCGGGCGAGTTTCTACTGCCAGACGAAACAGGAACTTTTGGGTTTGGTCAATCCGTTCGCGAGATATGGAAGCTTGAAGCTAAGAAATGGTTGAGCAGACAACAAATTTTTCGCAATTCTGCTGCTCCAAACGCTTAACCAGAATGGCCTAGGGAAAAAATGCACATGCAGCTGCAATCGGGCGAGTCTCTGCTTTCAGACACAGCAGGAATTTTTGTGATTGGTCAAACCGTTCGCGAGATATGGGAGTTTGAATCTAAGAAATGGTTGAGAAGACAACAAATTTTTCGCACTTCTCCTGCTCGAAACGCTTAATCAGAATGGCCTAGGGGAAAAACACACATGCCGTTGTAATCGGGCGAGTTTCTACTTCCAGATGCAATCGGAATTTTTGGGTTTGGAGAATCCGTTCGCGAGATATGGGAGTTTGAAGCTAAGGAATGGTTGAGAAGGCAACAAATTTTGCGCAATTCTGCTGTTCCAAACGCTTAACCAGAATGGTCTAGGGAAAAAATACACATACCGTTGTAATCGGGCAAGTTTCTACTTTCAGATGCAAGAGGAATTTTCGGGTTTGGTGAATCCGTTCGCGAGATATGCAAGTTTGAAGCTAAGAAATGGTTGAGAAGGAAACAAATTTTTCGCACTTCAGCTGCTCCAAATGCTTAACCAGAATGGCCTAGGGAAAAAATACACATACCTTTGGAATCGGACGAGTTTCTACTTTCAGACGCACCAGGAATTTTTCGGTTTCGTCAATCCGTCCGCGAGATACGGGAGTTTGAAGCTAAGAAATGGTTGCAAAGACAACAAATTTTTCGCACATCTGTTGCTCGAAACGCTTAATCAGAATGGCCTAAGGAAAAAAAACACATACCGTTGTAATCGGGCGAGTTTCTACTATCAGATGCAAGAGGAATTGTTGGGTTTGGTCAATCCGTTCGCGAGATATGGGAGTTTGAAGCTAAGAAATGGTTGAGAAGACAACTAATTTTTCGCAATTCTGCTGCTCCAAACGCTTAACCAGAATGGCCTAGGGAAGAAAATACACATACCGTTGTAATCGGTCGAGTTTCTACTTTCAGACGCAACAAGAATTTTTCGGTTTCGTCAATCCATTCGCGAGATATGGGAGTTTGAAGCTAAGAATTGGTTGAGAAGGCAACAAATTTTTCGCAATTCTGCTGTTCCAAACGCTTAACCAGAGTGGCCTAGGGAAAAACTACACATACCGTTGTAATCGGGCGAGTTTCTACTTTCAGATGCAAGAGGAATTTTCGGGTTTGGTGAATCCGTTCGCGAGATATGCGAGTTTGAAGCTAAGAAATGGTTGAGAAGGCAACAAATTTTTCGCACTTCAGCTGCTCCAATTGCTTAACCAGAATTGCCTAGGGAAAAAATACACATACCTTTGTAATCGGTCGAGTTTCTACTTTCAGACGCAACAGGAATTTTTGGGTTTGGTCAATCCGTTCGTGAAATATGGGAGTTTGAAGCTAAGAAATGGTTGCAAAGACAACAAATTTTTCGCACTTCTGCTGCTCCGAACGCTTAACCAGGTTGGCCTAGGGAAAAAATACACATACCGTTGTTATCGGGCTAGTTTCTACTTTCAGTTGCAGTAGGAATTTTTGGGTTTGGTTAATCCGTTCGCGAGATATGGGTGTTTGAAGCTAAGAAATGGTTGAGAAGGCAGCAAATTTTTCGCAATTCTGCTGCTCCAAACGCTTAACCATATGGCCTAGGGAATAATACACATACCGCTGCAATCTGGCGAGTTTCTACTTTCAGATACAGTAGGAATTTTTGGGTTTGGTCAATCCGTTCGCGAGATATGGGAGTTTGAAGTTAAGAAATGGTTGAGAAGGAAACAAATTTTGCGCAATTCTGCTGCTCCAAACGCTTAACCAGAATCGCCTAGGGAAAAAATACATATACCGTTGTAATCGGGCGAGTTTCTACTTTCAGATGCAAGAGGAATTTTTGGGTTCGGTCAATCCGTTCGCGAGATACGGGAGGTTGAAGCTATGAAATGGTTAAGAAGACAACAATTTTTGCGCAATTCTGCTGCTCCAAACGCTTAACCAGAATGTGCTAGGGAAAAAGTACAAATACCGCTGTGATCGGGCGAGTTTCTACTTTCAGACGCAACAGGAATTTTTGGGTTCGGTCAATCCGTTCGCGAGATATGGGAGTTTGAAGCTAAGAAATGGTTGAGAAGGCAACAAATTATTCGCAATTCTGCTGCTCTAATCGCTTAACCAGAGTGGCCTAGAAAAAAAACATACATACCGTTGTAATCGGGCGAGTATCTACTTTCAGATACAAGAGGAATTTTTGGGCTTGGTCAATCCGTTCGCGAGATATGGGAGTTTCAAGCTAAGAAATGGTTGCGAAGACAACAAATTTTTCGCACTTCTGCTGCTCCGAACGCTTAACCAGGATGGCCCTGGGAAAAAATGCACATACCGTTGTTATCGGGCGAGTTTCTACTGCCAGACGCAACAGGAAGTTTTGGGTTTGGGCAGTCCGTTCGCGAGATATGGGAGTTTGAAGCTAAGAAATGGTTGAGAAGACAACTAATTTTTCGCAATTCTGCTGCTCCAAACGCTTAACCAGAACGGCCTAGGGAAAAAATACACATACCGTTGTAATCGGGCGGGTTTCTACTTTCAGACGCAACAGGAATTTTTGGGTTTGGTCAATCCGTTCGCGAAATATGGGAGTTTGAAGCTAAGAAATGGATGCGAAGACAACAAATTTTTCGCACTTCTGCTGCTCCGAACGCTTATCCAGAATGGCCTAGGGAAAAAATACACATACCGTTGTAATCGGGCGAGTTTCTACTTTCAGTTGCAGTAGGAATTTTTGGGTTTGGTTAATCCGTTCGCGAGATATGGGTGTTTGAAGCTAAGAAATGGTTGAGAAGGCAACAAACTTTGCGCAATTCTGCTGTTCCAAACGCTTAACCAGAATGGACCAGGGACAAAATACACACACCGTTGTAATCGGGCGAGTCTCTACTTTCAGATGCAAGAGGAATTTTCTGGTTCGGTGAATCCGTTCGCGAGATATGCGAGTTTCAAGCTAAGAAATGGTTGCGAAGACAACAAATTTTTCGCACTTCTGCTGCTCCGAACGCTTAACCAGGATGGCCCTGGGAAAAAATGCACATACCGTTGTTATCGGGCGAGTTTCTACTGCCAGACGCAACAGGAAGTTTTGGGTTTGGGCAGTCCGTTCGCGAGATATGGGAGTTTGAAGCTAAGAAATGGTTGAGAAGACAACTAATTTTTCGCAATTCTGCTGCTCCAAACGCTTAACCAGAACGGCCTAGGGAAAAAATACACATACCGTTGTTATCGGGCGAGTTTCTACTGCCAGACGAAACAGGAACTTTTGGGTTTGGTCAATCCGTTCGCGAGATATGGAAGCATGAAGCTAAGAAATGGTTGAGCAGACAACAAATTTTTCGCAATTCTGCTGCTCCAAACGCTTAACCAGAATGGCCTAGGGAAAAAATGCACATGCAGTTGCAATCGGGCGAGTTTCTGCTTTCAGACACAGCAGGAATTTTTGTGATTGGTCAAACCGTTCGCGAGATATGGGAGTTTGAATCTAAGAAATGGTTGAGAAGGCAACAAATTTTTCGCACTTCTCCTGCTCGAAACGCTTAATCAGGATGGCCTAGGGGAAAAACACACATGCCGTTGTAATCGGGCGAGTTTCTACTTCCAGATGCAATCGGAATTTTTGGGTTTGGAGAATCCGTTCGCGAGATATGGGAGTTTGAAGCTAAGGAATGGTTGAGAAGGCAACAAATTTTGCGCAATTCTGCTGTTCCAAACGCTTAACCAGAATGGCCTAGGGAAAAAATACACATACCGTTGTAATCGGGCAAGTTTCTACTTTCAGATGCAAGAGGAATTTTCGGGTTTGGTGAATCCGTTCGCGAGATATGCAAGTTTGAAGCTAAGAAATGGTTGAGAAGGAAACAAATTTTTCGCACTTCAGCTGCTCCAAATGCTTAACCAGAATGGCCTAGGGAAAAAATACACATACCTTTGGAATCGGACGAGTTTCTACTTTCAGACGCACCAGGAATTTTTCGGTTTCGTCAATCCGTCCGCGAGATACGGGAGTTTGAAGCTAAGAAATGGTTGCAAAGACAACAAATTTTTCGCACATCTGTTGCTCGAAACGCTTAATCAGTATGGCCTAGGGAAAAAAAACACATACCGTTGTAATCGGGCGAGTTTCTACTATCAGATGCAAGAGGAATTGTTGGGTTTGGTCAATCCGTTCGCGAGATATGGGAGTTTGAAGCTAAGAAATGGTTGAGAAGACAACTAATTTTTCGCAATTCTGCTGCTCCAAACGCTTAACCAGAATGGCCTAGGGAAGAAAATACACATACCGTTGTAATCGGTCGAGTTTCTACTTTCAGACGCAACAAGAATTTTTCGGTTTCGTCAATCCATTCGCGAGATATGGGAGTTTGAAGCTAAGAAATGGTTGAGAAGGCAACAAATTTTTCGCAATTCTGCTGTTCCAAACGCTTAACCAGAGTGGCCTAGGGAAAAACTACACATACCGTTGTAATCGGGCGAGTTTCTACTTTCAGATGCAAGAGGAATTTTCGGGTTTGGTGAATCCGTTCGCGAGATATGCGAGTTTGAAGCTAAGAAATGGTTGAGAAGGCAACAAATTTTTCGCACTTCAGCTGCTCCAATTGCTTAACCAGAATTGCCTAGGGAACAAATACACATACCTTTGTAATCGGTCGAGTTTCTACTTTCAGACGCAACAGGAATTTTTGGGTTTGGTCAATCCGTTCGTGAAATATGGGAGTTTGAAGCTAAGAAATGGTTGCAAAGACAACAAATTTTTCGCACTTCTGCTGCTCCGAACGCTTAACCAGGTTGGCCTAGGGAAAAAATACACATACCGTTGTTATCGGGCGAGTTTCTACTTTCAGTTGCAGTAGGAATTTTTGGGTTTGGTTAATCCGTTCGCGAGAGATGGGAGTTTGAATCTAAGAAATGGTTGAGAAGGCAACAAATTATTCGCAATTCTGCTGCTCTAGTCGCTTAACCAGAGTGGCCTAGAAAAAAAATACACATACCGTTGTAATCGGGCGAGTATCTACTTTCAGATACAAGAGGAATTTTTGGGCTTGGTCAATCCGTTCGCGAGATACGGGAGGTTGAAGCTAAGAAATGTTTGAGAAGGCAACAAACTTTGCGCAATTCTGCTGTTCCAATTGCTTAACCAGAATGGACTAGGGACAAAATACACATACCGTTGTAATCGGGCGAGTCTCTACTTTCAGATGCAAGAGGAATTTTCTGGTTCGGTGAATCCGTTCGCGAGATATGCGAGTTTGAAGCTAAGAAATGGTTGAGAAGGCAACAAATTTTTCGCAATTCTACTGCTCCGAACGCTTAACCAGAATGGCCTAGGGAAAAAATGCACATGCAGTTGCAATCGGGCGAGTTTCTGCTTTCAAACACAGCAGGAATTTTTGTGATTGGTCAAACCGTTCGCGAGATATGGGAGCTTGAATCTAAGAAATGGTTGAGAAGACAACAAATTTTTCGCACTTCTCCTGCTCGAAACGCTTAATCAGAATGGCCTAGTGGAAAAACACACATGCCGTTGTAATCGGGCGAGTTTCTACTTTCAGATGCAAGAGGAATTTTCGGGTTCGGTGAATCCGTTCGCGAGATATGCGAGTTTGAAGCTAAGAAATGGTTGAGAAGGCAACAAACTTTGCGCAATTCTGCTGTTCCAATTGCTTAACCAGAATGGACTAGGGACAAAATACACATACCGTTGTAATCGGGCGAGTCTCTACTTTCAGATGCAAGAGGAATTTTCTGGTTCGGTGAATCCGTTCGCGAGATATGCGAGTTTGAAGCTAAGAAATGGTTGAGAAGGCAACAAATTTTTCGCAATTCTACTGCTCCGAACGCTTAACCAGAATGGCCTAGGGAAAAAATGCACATGCAGTTGCAATCGGGCGAGTTTCTGCTTTCAAACACAGCAGGAATTTCTGTGATTGGTCAAACCGTTCGCGAGATATGGGAGTTTGAATCTAAGAAATGGTTGAGAAGACAACAAATTTTTCGCTCTTCTCCTGCTCGAAACGCTTAATCAGAATGGCCTAGGGGAAAAACACACATGCCGTTGTAATCGGGCGAGTTTCTACTTTCAGATGCAATCGGAATTTTTGGGTTTGGAGAATCCGTTCGCGAGATATGGGAGTTTGAAGCTAAGGAATGGTTGAGAAGGCAACAAATTTTGCGCAATTCTGCTGCTCCAAATGCTTAACCAGAATTGCCTAGGGAAAAAATACACATACCTTTGTAATCGGTCGAGTTTCTACTTTCAGACGCAACAGGAATTTTTGGGTTTGGTCAATCCGTTCGTGAAATATGGGAGTTTGAAGCTAAGAAATGGTTGCAAAGACAACAAATTTTTCGCACTTCTGCTGCTCCGAACGCTTAACCAGGTTGGCCTAGGGAAAAAATACACATACCGTTGTTATCGGGCGAGTTTCTACTTTCAGTTGCAGTAGGAATTTTTGGGTTTGGTTAATCCGTTCGCGAGATATGGGTGTTTGAAGCTAAGAAATGGTTGAGAAGGCAGCAAATTTTTCGCAATTCTGCTGCTCAACGCTTAACCAGTATGGCCTAGGAAAAAATACACATACCTTTGTAATCGGGCGAGTTTCTACTTTCAGACACACTAGGAATTTTTGGGTTTGGTCAATCCGTTCGCGAGATATGGGAGTTTGAAGCTAAGAAATGGTTGAGAAGGCAACAAATTTTGCGCACTTCTGCTGCTCCAAACGTTTAACCAGATGGCCTAGGGAATAATACACATACCGCTGCAATCTGGCGAGTTTCTACTTTCAGATACAGTAGGAATTTTTGGGTTCGGTCAATCCGTTCGCGAGATATGGGAGTTTGAAGCTAAGAAATGGTTGAGAAGGCAACAAATTATTCGCAATTCTGCTGCTCTAATCGCTTAACCAGAGTGGCCTAGAAAAAAAATACACATACCGTTGTAATCGGGCGAGTATCTACTTTCAGATACAAGAGGAATTTTTGGGCTTGGTCAATCCGTTCGCGAGATACGGGAGGTTGAAGCTAAGAAATGTTTGAGAAGGCAACAAACTTTGCGCAATTCTGCTGTTCCAATTGCTTAACCAGAATGGACTAGGGACAAAATACACATACCGTTGTAATCGGGCGAGTCTCTACTTTCAGATGCAAGAGGAATTTTCTGGTTCGGTGAATCCGTTCGCGAGATATGCGAGTTTGAAGCTAAGAAATGGTTGAGAAGGCAACAAATTTTTCGCACTTCTACTGCTCCGAACGCTTAACCAGAATGGCCTAGGGAAAAAATGCACATGCAGTTGCAATCGGGCGAGATTCTGCTTTCAAACACAGCAGGAATTTTTGTGATTGGTCAAACCGTTCGCGAGATATGGGAGCTTGAATCTAAGAAATGGTTGAGAAGACAACAAATTTTTCGCACTTCTCCTGCTCGAAACGCTTAATCAGAATGGCCTAGTGGAAAAACACACATGCCGTTGTAATCGGGCGAGTTTCTACTTTCAGATGCAAGAGGAATTTTCGGGTTCGGTGAATCCGTTCGCGAGATATGCGAGTTTGAAGCTAAGAAATGGTTGAGAAGGCAACAAATTTTTCGCACTTCTGCTGCTCCGAAAGCTTAACCAGAATGGCCTAGGGAAAAAAATACACATACCGTTGTTATCGGGCGAGTTTCTACTGCCGGACGCAACAGGAACTTTTGGGTTTGATCAATCCGTTCGCGAGATATGGAAGCTTGAAGCTAAGAAATGGTTGAGAAGACAACAAATTTTTCGCAATTCTGCTGCTCCAAACGCTTAACCAGAATGGCCTAGGGAAAAAATGCACATGCCGTTGTAATCGGGCGAGTTTCTACTTTTAGATGCAAGAGGAATTTTTGGGTTTGGTGAATCCGTTCGCGAGATGTGGGACTTTGAAGCTAGGATATAGTTGAGAAAGCAACAAATTTTTCGCACTTCTGCTGCTCCGGAAGCTTAACCAGAATGGCCTAGGAAAAAAATACACATACCGTTGTAATCGGGCGAGTTTCTGCTTTCAGATGCAACAGGAATTTTCGGGTTTGGTGAATCCGTTCGCGAGATGTGGGACTTTGAAGCTAGGATATAGTTGAGAAAGCAACAAATTTTTCGCACTTCTGCTGCTCCGGACGCTTAACCAGAATGGCCTAGGAAAAAAATACACATACCGTTGTAATCGGGCGAGCTTCTACTTTCAGATGCAGCAGGAATTTTTGGGATTGGTCAAACCGTTCGCGAGATATGGGAGTTTGAATCTAAGAAATGGTTGAGAAGACAACAAATTTTTCGCACTTCTGCTGTTCGAAACTCTTAATCAGAATGGCCTAGGGGAAAAACACACATACCGTTGTAATCGGGCATGTTTCTACTTTTAGATGCAAGCGGAATTTTTGGGTTTGATCAATCCGTTCGCGAGATATGGGAGTTTGAAGCTAAGAAATGGTTGAGAAGGCAACAAATTTTTCGCAATTCTGCTGTTCCATACGCTTAACCAGAATGGCGTAGGGAAAAAATACAGATACCGTTGTAATCGGGCGAGTTTCTACTTTCAGATGCAAGAGGAATTTTCGGGTTTGGTGAATCCGTTGGCGAGATATGGGAGTTTGAAGCTAAGAAATGGTTGCGAAGCCAACAAATTTTTCGCACTTCTGCTGCTACGAACGCTTAACCAGAATGGCCTAGGGAAAAAATACACATACCGTTGTTATGGGGCGAGTTTCTACTGCCAGACGCAACAGGAATTTTTGGGATTTGTCAAACCGTTCGCGAGATATGGGAGTTTGAATCTAAGAAACGGTTGAGAAGACAACAAATTTTGCGCAATTCTGCTGTCCCAAACGCTTAACCAGAATAGCCTAGTGAAAAAATGCACATGCAGTTGCAATCGGGCGAGTTTCTGCTTTCAGACACAGCAGGAATTTCTGTGATTGGTCAAACCGTTCGCGAGATATGGGAGTTTGAATCTAAGAAATGGTTGAGAAGACAACAAATTTTTCGCTCTTCTCCTGCTCGAAACGCTTAATCAGAATGGCCTAGGGGAAAAACACACATGCCGTTGTAATCGGGCGAGTTTCTACTTTCTGATGCAATCGGAATTTTTGGGTTTGGAGAATCCGTTCGCGAGATATGGGAGTTTGAAGCTAAGGAATGGTTGAGAAGGCAACAAATTTTGCGCAATTCTGCTGCTCCAAATGCTTAACCAGAATGTTCTAGGGAAAAAATACATATACCGTTGTAATCGGGCGAGTTTCTACTTTCAGATGCAAGAGGAATTTTTGGGTTCGGTCAATCCGTTCGCGAGATACGGGAGTTTGTGGCTAAGAAATGGTTGAGAAGACAACAACTTTTGCGTGCTTCTGCTGCTCCAAACGCTTAACCAGAATGTGCTAGGGAAAAAATACGCATACCTTTGTAATCGGTCGAGTTTCTACATTCAGATTCAAGGTGAATTTTTGGGTTTGGTCAATCGGTTCGCGAGATGTGGGAGTTTGAAGCTAAGAAATGGTTGAGAAGGCAACAAATTTTTCGCAATTCTGCTGTTCCAAACGCTTAACCAGTGTGGCCTAGGGAAAAAATACACATACCGTTGTAATCGGGCGAGTATCTACTTTCAGATACAAGAGGAATTTTTTGGTTCGGGCAATCCGTTCGCGAGATACGGGAGGTTGAAGCTATGAAATGGTTAAGAAGACAACAAATTATTCGCAATTCTGCTGCTCTAATCGCTTAACCAGAGTGGCCTAGAAAAAAAATATACATACCGTTGTAATCGGGCGAGTATCTACTTTCAGATACAAGAGGAATTTTTGGGCTTGGTCAATCCGTTCGCGAGATATGGGAGTTTCAAGCTAAGAAATGGTTGCGAAGACAACAAATTTTTCGCACTTCTGCTGCTCCGAACGCTTAACCAGGATGGCCCTGGGAAAAAATGCACATACCGTTGTTATCGGGCGAGTTTCTACTGCCAGACGCAACAGGAAGTTTTGGGTTTGGGCAGTCCGTTCGCGAGATATGGGAGTTTGAAGCTAAGAAATGGTTGAGAAGACAACAAATTTTTCGCACTTCTCCTGCTCGAAACGCTTAATCAGAATGGCCTAGGGGAAAAACACACATGCCGTTGTAATCGGGCGAGTTTCTACTTCCAGATGCAATCGGAATTTTTGGGTTTGGAGAATCCGTTCGCGAGATATGGGAGTTTGAAGCTAAGGAATGGTTGAGAAGGCAACAAATTTTGCGCAATTCTGCTGTTCCAAACGCTTAACCAGAATGGCCTAGGGAAAAAATACACATACCGTTGTAATCGGGCAAGTTTCTACTTTCAGATGCAAGAGGAATTTTCGGGTTTGGTGAATCCGTTCGCGAGATATGCAAGTTTGAAGCTAAGAAATGGTTGAGAAGGCAACAAATTTTTCGCACTTCAGCTGCTCCAAATGCTTAACCAGAATGGCCTAGGGAAAAAATACACATACCTTTGGAATCGGACGAGTTTCTACTATCAGATGCAAGAGGAATTGTTGGGTTTGGTCAATCCGTTCGCGAGATATGGGAGTTTGAAGCTAAGAAATGGTTGAGAAGACAACTAATTTTTCGCACTTCAGCTGCTCCAAATGCTTAACCAGAATGGCCTAGGGAAAAAATACACATACCTTTGGAATCGGACGAGTTTCTACTATCAGATGCAAGAGGAATTGTTGGGTTTGGTCAATCCGTTCGCGAGATATGGGAGTTTGAAGCTAAGGAATGGTTGAGAAGGCAACAAATTTTTCGCACTTCTGCTGCTCCGAACGCTTAACCAGGTTGGCCTAGGGAAAAAATACACATACCGTTGTTATCGGGCGAGTTTCTACTTTCAGTTGCAGTAGGAATTTTTGGGTTTGGTTAATACGTTCGCGAGATATGGGTGTTTGAAGCTAAGAAATGGTTGAGAAGGCAGCAAATTTTTCGCATTTCTGCTGCTCAACGCTTAACCAGAATGGCCTAGGGAAAAATACACATACCTTTGTAATCGGGCGAGTTTCTACTTTCAGACACACTAGGAATTTTTGGGTTTGGTCAATCCGTTCGCGAGATATGGGAGTTTGAAGCTAAGAAATGGTTGAGAAGGCAACAAATTTTGCGCACTTCTGCTGCTCCAAACGCTTAACCAGATGGCCTAGGGAATAATACACATACCGCTGCAATCTGGCGAGTTTCTACTTTCAGATACAGTAGGAATTTTTGGGTTTGGTCAATCCGTTCGCGAGATATGGGAGTTTGAAGTTAAGAAATGGTTGAGAAGGAAACAAATTTTGCGCAATTCTGCTGCTCCAAACGCTTAACCAGAATCGCCTAGGGAAAAAATACATATACCTTTGTAATCGGGCGAGTTTCTACTTTCAGATGCAAGAGGAATTTTTGGGTTCGGTCAATCCGTTCGCGAGATACGGGAGGTTGAAGCTATGAAATGGTTAAGAAGACAACAATTTTTGCGCAATTCTGCTGCTCCAAACGCTTAACCAGAATGTGCTAGGGAAAAAATACAAATACCGCTGTGATCGGGCGAGTTTCTACTTTCAGACGCAACAGGAATTTTTGGGTTCGGTCAATCCGTTCGCGAGATATGGGAGTTTGAAGCTAAGAAATGGTTGAGAAGGCAACAAATTATATGCAATTCTGCTGCTCTAATCGCTTAACCAGAGTGGCCTAGAAAAAAAATACACATACCGTTGTAATCGGGCGAGTATCTACTTTCAGATACAAGAGGAATTTTTGGGCTTGGTCAATCCGTTCGCGAGATACGGGAGGTTGAAGCTAAGAAATGGTTGAGAAGGCAACAAACTTTGCGCAATTCTGCTGTTCCAATTGCTTAACCAGAATGGACTAGGGACAAAATACACATACCGTTGTAATCGGGCGAGTCTCTACTTTCAGATACAAGAGGAATTTTCTGGTTCGGTGAATCCGTTCGCGAGATATGCGAGTTTGAAGCTAAGAAATGGTTGAGAAGGCAACAAATTTTTCGCACTTCTACTGCTCCGAACGCTTAACCAGAATGGCCTAGGGAAAAAATGCACATGCAGTTGCAATCGGGCGAGTTTCTGCTTTCAGACACAGCAGAAATTTTTGTGATTGGTCAAACCGTTCGCGAGATATGGGAGCTTGAATCTAAGAAATGGTTGAGAAGACAACAAATTTTTCGCACTTCTCCTGCTCGAAACGCCTAATCAGAATGGCCTAGTGGAAAAACACACATGCCGTTGTAATCGGGCGAGTTTCTACTTTCAGATGCAAGAGGAATTTTCGGGTTCGGTGAATCCGTTCGCGAGATATGCGAGTTTGAAGCTAAGAAATGGTTGAGAAGGCAACAAATTTTTCGCACTTCTGCTGCTCCGAAAGCTTAACCAGAATGGCCTAGGGAAAAAAATACACATACCGTTGTTATCGGGCGAGTTTCTACTGCCGGACGCAACAGGAACTTTTGGGTTTGATCAATCCGTTCGCGAGATATGGAAGCTTGAAGCTAAGAAATGGTTGAGAAGACAACAAATTTTTCGCAATTCTGCTGCTCCAAACGCTTAACCAGAATGGCCTAGGGAAAAAATGCACATGCCGTTGTAATCGGGCGAGTTTCTACTTTTAGATGCAAGAGGAATTTTTGGGTTTGGTGAATCCGTTCGCGAGATGTGGGACTTTGAAGCTAGGATATAGTTGAGAAAGCAACAAATTTTTCGCACTTCTGCTGCTCCGGACGCTTAACCAGAATGGCCTAGGAAAAAAATACACATACCGTTGTAATCGGGCGAGTTTCTGCTTTCAGATGCAACAGGAATTTTCGGGTTGGGTGAATCCGTTCGCGAGATATGCGAGTTTGAAGCTAAGAAATGGTTGAGTAGGAAACAAATTTTTCGCACTTCTGCTGCTCCAAACGCTTAACCAGAATGGCCTAGGGAAAAAATACACAAACCGTTGTAATCGGGCGAGCTTCTACTTTCAGATGCAGCAGGAATTTTTGGGATTGGTCAAACCGTTCGCGAGATATGGGAGTTTGAATCTAAGAAATGGTTGAGAAGACAACAAATTTTTCGCACTTCTGCTGTTCGAAACTCTTAATCAGAATGGCCTAGGTGAAAAACACACATACCGTTGTAATCGGGCATGTTTCTACTTTTAGATGCAAGAGGAATTTTTGGGTTTGATCAATCCGTTCGCGAGATATGGGAGTTTGAAGCTAAGAAATGGTTGAGAAGGCAACAAATTTTTCGCAATTCTGCTGTTCCAAACGCTTAACCAGAATGGCCTAGGGAAAAACTACACATACAGTTGTAATCGGGCGAGTTTCTACTTTCAGATGCAAGAGGAATTTTCGGGTTTGGTGAATCCGTTCGCGAGATATGCGAGTTTGAAGCTAAGAAATGGTTGAGAAGGCAACAAATTTTTCGCAATTCAGCTGCTCCAATTGCTTAACCAGAATTGCCTAGGGAAAAAATACACATACCTTTGTAATCGGTCGAGTTTCTACTTTCAGACGCAACTGGAATTTTTGGGTTTGGTCAATCCGTTCGCGAAATATGGGAGTTTGAAGCTAAGAAATGGTTGAGACGGCAACAAACTTTTCGCACTTCTGCTGCTCCGAACGCTTAACCAGGTTGGCCTAGGGAAAAAATACACATACCGTTGTTATCGGGCGAGTTTCTACTTTCAGTTGCAGTAGGAATTTTTGGGTTTGGTTAATCCGTCCGCGAGATATGGGTGTTTGAAGCTAAGAAATGGTTGAGAAGGCAAAAAACTTTGCGCAATTCGGCTGTTCCAAACGCTTAACCAGAATGGACTAGGGACAAAATACACATACCGCTGTAATCGGGCGAGTCTCTACTTTCAGATGCAAGAGGAATTTTCGGGTTCGGTGAATCCGTTCGCGAGATATGCAAGTTTGAAGCTAAGAAATGGTTGAGAAGGCAACAAATTTTTCGCACTTCTGCTGCTCCGAACGCTTAACCGGAATGGCCTAGGGAAAAAAATACACATAACGTTGTCATCGGGCGAGTTTCTGCTGCCAGACGCAACAGGAACTTTTGGGTTTGGTCAATCCGTTCGCGGGATATGGAAGCTTGAAGCTAAGAAATGGTTGAGAAGACAACAAATTTTTCGCAATTCTGCTGCTCCAAACGCTTAACCAGAATGGCCTAGGGAAAAAATGAACATGCAGTTGCAATCGGGCGAGTTTCTGCTTTCAGACACAGCAGGAATTTTTGTGATTGATCAAACCGTTCGCGAGATATGGGAGTTTGAATCTAAGAAATGGTTGAGAAGACAACAAATTTTTCGCACTTCTCCTGCTCGAAACGCTTAATCAGAATGGCCTAGGGGAAAAACACACATACCTTTGTAATCGGTCGAGTTTCTACTTTAAGACGCAACAGGAATTTTCGGGTTTGATCAATTCGTTCGCGAGATATGGGAGTTTGAATCTAAGAAATGGTTGCAAAGACAACAAATTTTTCGCAATTCTGCTGCTCCGGACGCTTAACCAGAATGGCCTAGGAAAAAAATACACATACCGTTGTAATCGGGCGAGTTTCTGCTTTCAGATGCAACAGGAATTTTCGGGTTGGGTGAATCCGTTCGCGAGATATGCGAGTTTAAAGCTAAGAAATGGTTGAGAAGGAAACAAATGTTTCGCACTTCTGCTGCTCCGAACGCTTAACCAGGATGGCCTAGGGAAAAAATACACATACCGTTGTTATCGGGCGAGTTTCTACTGCCAGACGCAACAGGAACTTTTGGGTTTGGTCAATCCGTTCGCGAGATATGGGAGTTTGAAGCTGAGAAATAGTTGAGAAGGCTACAAATTTTGCGCAATTCTGATGCTCCAAACGCTTAACCAGAATGGCCTAGGGAAAAAATACACATACCGTTGTAATCGGGCGAGTTTCTACTTACAGACGCAACAGGAATTTTTGGGTTTGGTCAATCCGTTCGCGAAATATGGGAGTTTGAAGCTAAGAAATGGTTGAGAAGGCTACAAATTTTGCGCAACGCTGCTGTTCCAAACGCTTAACCAGAATGGCCTAGGGAAAAAATACACATACCTTTGTAATCGGTCGAGTTTCTACTTTCAGACGCAAGAGGAATTTTTGGGTTTGGTGAATACGTTCGCGAGATGTGGGAGTTTGAAGCTAAGAAATGGTAGAGAAGGCAACAAATTTTTCGCAATTCTGCTGCTCCAAATGCTTAACCAGAACGGCCTAGGGAAGAAAATACACATACCATTGTAGTCGGTCGAGTTTCTACTTTCAGACGCAACAGCAATTTTTCGGTTTCGTCAATCCGTTCGCGAGATATGGGAGTTTGAAGCTAAGAAATGGTTGAGACGGCAACAAACTTTTCGCACTTCTGCTGCTCCAAATGCTTAAGCAGAATGGCCTAGGGAAGAAAATACACATACCGTTGTAATCGGTCGAGTTTCTACTTTCAGACGCAACAGGAATTTTTCGGTTTCGTCAATCCGTTCGCGAGATATGGGAGTTTGAAGCTAAGAAATGGTTGAGAAGGCTACAAATTTTTCGCACTTCTGTTGCTCCGAACGCTTAACCAGGATGGCCTAGGGAAAAAATACACATACCGATGTTATCGGGCGAGTTTCTACTGCCAGACGCAACAGGAACTTTTGGGTTTGGTCAATCCGTTCGCGAGATATGGGAGTTTGAATCTAAGAAATGGTTGAGAAGACAAATAATTTTTCGCAATTCTGCTGCTCCAAACGCTTAACCAGATTGGCCTAGGGAAGAAAATACACATACCTTTGTAATCGGTCGAGTTTCTACTTTCAGACGCAACAGGAATTTTTCGGTTTCGTCAATCCATTCGCGAGATATGGGAGTTTGAAGCTAAGAAATGGTTGAGAGGACAACAAATTTTTCGCAATTCTGCTGTTCCAAACGCTTAACCAGAATGGCCTAGGGAAAAAATACACATACCTTTGTAATCGGTCGAGTTTCTACTTTCAGACGCAACAGGAATTTTTGGGTTTGGTCAATCCGTTCGCGAAATATGGGAGTTTGAAGATAAGAAATGGTTGCGAAGACAACAAATTTTTCGCAATTCTGCTGCTCCAAACGCTTAACCAGAATGGCCTAGGGAAAAAATGCACATGCAGTTGCAATCGGGCGAGTTACTGCTTTCAGACACAGCATGAATTTTTGTGATTGGTGAAACCGTTCGCGAGATATGGGAGTTTGAATCTAAGAAATGGTTGAGAAGACAACAAATTTTTCGCACTTCTCCTGCTCGAAACGCTTAATCAGAATGGCCTAGGGGAAAAACAGACATGCCGTTGTAATCGGGCGAGTTTCTACTTTCAGATGCAATCGGAATTTTTGGGTTTGGAGAATCCGTTCGCGAGATATGGGAGTTTGAAGCTAAGGAATGGTTGAGAAGGCAACAAATTTTGCGCAATTCTGCTGTTCCAAACGCTTAACCAGAATGGCCTAGGGAAAAAATACACATACCGTTGTAATCGGGCAAGTTTCTACTTTCAGATGCAAGAGGAATTTTCGGGTTTGGTGAATCCGTTCGCGAGATATGCAAGTTTGAAGCTAAGAAATGGTTGAGAAGACAACAAATTTTTCGCACTTCTCCTGCTCGAAACGCCTAATCAGAATGGCCTAGTGGAAAAACACACATGCCGTTGTAATCGGGCGAGTTTCTACTTTCAGATGCAAGAGGAATTTTCGGGTTCGGTGAATCCGTTCGCGAGATATGCGAGTTTGAAGCTAAGAAATGGTTGAGAAGGCAACAAATTTTTCGCACTTCTGCTGCTCCGAAAGCTTAACCAGAATGGCCTAGGGAAAAAAATACACATACCGTTGTTATCGGGCGAGTTTCTACTGCCGGACGCAACAGGAACTTTTGGGTTTGATCAATCCGTTCGCGAGATATGGGAGTTTGAAGCTAAGAAATGGTTGAGAAGACAACAAATTTTTCGCAATTCTGCTGCTCCAAACGCTTAACCAGAATGGCCTAGGGAAAAAATGCACATGCCGTTGTAATCGGGCGAGTTTCTACTTTTAGATGCAAGAGGAATTTTTGGGTTTGGTGAATCCGTTCGCGAGATGTGGGACTTTGAAGCTAGGATATAGTTGAGAAAGCAACAAATTTTTCGCACTTCTGCTGCTCCGGACGCTTAACCAGAATGGCCTAGGAAAAAAATACACATACCGTTGTAATCGGGCGAGTTTCTGCTTTCAGATGCAACAGGAATTTTCGGGTTGGGTGAATCCGTTCGCGAGATATGCGAGTTTGAAGCTAAGAAATGGTTGAGTAGGAAACAAATTTTTCGCACTTCTGCTGCTCCAAACGCTTAACCAGAATGGCCTAGGGAAAAAATACACAAACCGTTGTAATCGGGCGAGCTTCTACTTTCAGATGCAGCAGGAATTTTTGGGATTGGTCAAACCGTTCGCGAGATATGGGAGTTTGAATCTAAGAAATGGTTGAGAAGACAACAAATTTTTCGCACTTCTGCTGTTCGAAACTCTTAATCAGAATGGCCTAGGTGAAAAACACACATACCGTTGTAATCGGGCATGTTTCTACTTTTAGATGCAAGAGGAATTTTTGGGTTTGATCAATCCGTTCGCGAGATATGGGAGTTTGAAGCTAAGAAATGGTTGAGAAGGCAACAAATTTTTCGCAATTCTGCTGTTCCAAACGCTTAACCAGAATGGCCTAGGGAAAAACTACACATACAGTTGTAATCGGGCGAGTTTCTACTTTCAGATGCAAGAGGAATTTTCGGGTTTGGTGAATCCGTTCGCGAGATATGCGAGTTTGAAGCTAAGAAATGGTTGAGAAGGCAACAAATTTTTCGCAATTCAGCTGCTCCAATTGCTTAACCAGAATTGCCTAGGGAAAAAATACACATACCTTTGTAATCGGTCGAGTTTCTACTTTCAGACGCAACTGGAATTTTTGGGTTTGGTCAATCCGTTCGCGAAATATGGGAGTTTGAAGCTAAGAAATGGTTGAGACGGCAACAAACTTTTCGCACTTCTGCTGCTCCGAACGCTTAACCAGGTTGGCCTAGGGAAAAAATACACATACCGTTGTTATCGGGCGAGTTTCTACTTTCAGTTGCAGTAGGAATTTTTGGGTTTGGTTAATCCGTCCGCGAGATATGGGTGTTTGAAGCTAAGAAATGGTTGAGAAGGCAAAAAACTTTGCGCAATTCGGCTGTTCCAAACGCTTAACCAGAATGGACTAGGGACAAAATACACATACCGCTGTAATCGGGCGAGTCTCTACTTTCAGATGCAAGAGGAATTTTCGGGTTCGGTGAATCCGTTCGCGAGATATGCAAGTTTGAAGCTAAGAAATGGTTGAGAAGGCAACAAATTTTTCGCACTTCTGCTGCTCCGAACGCTTAACCAGAATGGCCTAGGGAAAAAAATACACATAACGTTGTCATCGGGCGAGTTTCTGCTGCCAGACGCAACAGGAACTTTTGGGTTTGGTCAATCCGTTCGCGGGATATGGAAGCTTGAAGCTAAGAAATGGTTGAGAAGACAACAAATTTTTCGCAATTCTGCTGCTCCAAACGCTTAACCAGAATGGCCTAGGGAAAAAATGAACATGCAGTTGCAATCGGGCGAGTTTCTGCTTTCAGACACAGCAGGAATTTTTGTGATTGATCAAACCGTTCGCGAGATATGGGAGTTTGAATCTAAGAAATGGTTGAGAAGACAACAAATTTTTCGCACTTCTCCTGCTCGAAACGCTTAATCAGAATGGCCTAGGGGAAAAACACACATACCTTTGTAATCGGTCGAGTTTCTACTTTAAGACGCAACAGGAATTTTCGGGTTTGATCAATTCGTTCGCGAGATATGGGAGTTTGAATCTAAGAAATGGTTGCAAAGACAACAAATTTTTCGCAATTCTGCTGCTCCGGACGCTTAACCAGAATGGCCTAGGAAAAAAATACACATACCGTTGTAATCGGGCGAGTTTCTGCTTTCAGATGCAACAGGAATTTTCGGGTTGGGTGAATCCGTTCGCGAGATATGCGAGTTTAAAGCTAAGAAATGGTTGAGAAGGAAACAAATGTTTCGCACTTCTGCTGCTCCGAACGCTTAACCAGGATGGCCTAGGGAAAAAATACACATACCGTTGTTATCGGGCGAGTTTCTACTGCCAGACGCAACAGGAACTTTTGGGTTTGGTCAATCCGTTCGCGAGATATGGGAGTTTGAAGCTGAGAAATAGTTGAGAAGGCTACAAATTTTGCGCAATTCTGATGCTCCAAACGCTTAACCAGAATGGCCTAGGGAAAAAATACACATACCGTTGTAATCGGGCGAGTTTCTACTTACAGACGCAACAGGAATTTTTGGGTTTGGTCAATCCGTTCGCGAAATATGGGAGTTTGAAGCTAAGAAATGGTTGAGAAGGCTACAAATTTTGCGCAACGCTGCTGTTCCAAACGCTTAACCAGAATGGCCTAGGGAAAAAATACACATACCTTTGTAATCGGTCGAGTTTCTACTTTCAGACGCAAGAGGAATTTTTGGGTTTGGTGAATACGTTCGCGAGATGTGGGAGTTTGAAGCTAAGAAATGGTAGAGAAGGCAACAAATTTTTCGCAATTCTGCTGCTCCAAATGCTTAACCAGAACGGCCTAGGGAAGAAAATACACATACCATTGTAGTCGGTCGAGTTTCTACTTTCAGACGCAACAGCAATTTTTCGGTTTCGTCAATCCGTTCGCGAGATATGGGAGTTTGAAGCTAAGAAATGGTTGAGACGGCAACAAACTTTTCGCACTTCTGCTGCTCCAAATGCTTAAGCAGAATGGCCTAGGGAAGAAAATACACATACCGTTGTAATCGGTCGAGTTTCTACTTTCAGACGCAACAGGAATTTTTCGGTTTCGTCAATCCGTTCGCGAGATATGGGAGTTTGAAGCTAAGAAATGGTTGAGAAGGCTACAAATTTTTCGCACTTCTGTTGCTCCGAACGCTTAACCAGGATGGCCTAGGGAAAAAATACACATACCGATGTTATCGGGCGAGTTTCTACTGCCAGACGCAACAGGAACTTTTGGGTTTGGTCAATCCGTTCGCGAGATATGGGAGTTTGAATCTAAGAAATGGTTGAGAAGACAAATAATTTTTCGCAATTCTGCTGCTCCAAACGCTTAACCAGATTGGCCTAGGGAAGAAAATACACATACCTTTGTAATCGGTCGAGTTTCTACTTTCAGACGCAACAGGAATTTTTCGGTTTCGTCAATCCATTCGCGAGATATGGGAGTTTGAAGCTAAGAAATGGTTGAGAGGACAACAAATTTTTCGCAATTCTGCTGTTCCAAACGCTTAACCAGAATGGCCTAGGGAAAAAATACACATACCTTTGTAATCGGTCGAGTTTCTACTTTCAGACGCAACAGGAATTTTTGGGTTTGGTCAATCCGTTCGCGAAATATGGGAGTTTGAAGATAAGAAATGGTTGCGAAGACAACAAATTTTTCGCAATTCTGCTGCTCCAAACGCTTAACCAGAATGGCCTAGGGAAAAAATGCACATGCAGTTGCAATCGGGCGAGTTACTGCTTTCAGACACAGCATGAATTTTTGTGATTGGTGAAACCGTTCGCGAGATATGGGAGTTTGAATCTAAGAAATGGTTGAGAAGACAACAAATTTTTCGCACTTCTCCTGCTCGAAACGCTTAATCAGAATGGCCTAGGGGAAAAACAGACATGCCGTTGTAATCGGGCGAGTTTCTACTTTCAGATGCAATCGGAATTTTTGGGTTTGGAGAATCCGTTCGCGAGATATGGGAGTTTGAAGCTAAGGAATGGTTGAGAAGGCAACAAATTTTGCGCAATTCTGCTGTTCCAAACGCTTAACCAGAATGGCCTAGGGAAAAAATACACATACCGTTGTAATCGGGCAAGTTTCTACTTTCAGATGCAAGAGGAATTTTCGGGTTTGGTGAATCCGTTCGCGAGATATGCAAGTTTGAAGCTAAGAAATGGTTGAGAAGGCAACAAATTTTTCGCACTTCAGCTGCGCCAAATGCTTAACCAGAATGGCCTAGGGAAAAAATACACATACCTTTGTAATCGGACGAGTTTCTACTTTCAGACGCAACAGGAACTTTTCGGTTTCGTCAATCCGTCCGCGAGATACGGGAGTTTGAAGCTAAGAAATGGTTGCAAAGACAACAAATTTTTCGCACATCTGTTGCTCGAAACGCTTAATCAGAATGGCCTAGGGAAAAAAAACACATACTATTGTAATCGGGCGAGTCTCTACTTTCAGATGCAAGAGGAATTGTTGGGTTTGGTCAATCCGTTCGCGAGATATGGGAGTTTGAAGCTAAGAAATGGTTGAGAAGACAACTAATTTTTCGCAATTCTGCTGCTCCAAACGCGTAACCAGAATGGCCTAGGGAAGAAAATACACACACCGTTGTAATCGGTCGAGTTTCTACTTTCAGACGCAACAAGAATTTTTCGGTTTCGTCAATCCATTCGCGAGATATGGGAGTTTGAAGCTAAGAAATGGTTGAGAAGGCAACAAATTTTTCGCAATTCTGCTGTTCCAAACGCTTAACCAGAATGGCCTAGGGAAAAACTACACATACCGTTGTAATCGGGCGAGTTTCTACTTTCAGATGCAAGAGGAATTTTCGGGTTTGGTGAATCCGTTCGCGAGATATGCGAGTTTGAAGCTAAGAAATGGTTGAGAAGGCAACAAATTTTTCGCAATTCAGCTGCTCCAATTGCTTAACCAGAATTGCCTAGGGAAAAAATACACATACCTTTGTAATCGGTCGAGTTTCTACTTTCAGACGCAACAGGAATTTTTGGGTTTGGTCAATCCGTTCGCGAAATATGGGAGTTTGAATCTAAGAAATGGTTGAGACGGCAACAAACTTTTCGCACTTCTGCTGCTCCGAACGCTTAACCAGGTTGGCCTAGGGAAAAAATACACATACCGTTGTTATCGGGCGAGTTTCTACTTTCAGTTGCAGTAGGAATTTTTGGGTTTGGTTAATCCGTTCGCGAGATATGGGTGTTTGAAGCTAAGAAATGGTTGAGAAGGCAAAAAACTTTGCGCAATTCGGCTGTTCCAAACGCTTAACCAGAATGGACTAGGGACAAAATACACATACCGCTGTAATCGGGCGAGTCTCTACTTTCAGATGCAAGAAGAATTTTCGGGTTCGGTGAATCCGTTCGCGAGATATGCAAGTTTGAAGCTAAGAAATGGTTGAGAAGGCAACAAATTTTTCGCACTTCTGCTGCTCCGAACGCTTAACCAGAATGGCCTAGGGAAAAAAATACACATAACGTTGTCATCGGGCGAGTTTCTACTGCCAGACGCAACAGGAATTTTCGGGTTTGATCAATTCGTTCGCGAGATATGGGAGTTTGAATCTAAGAAATGGTTGCAAAGACAACAAATTTTTCGCAATTCTGCTGCTCCGGACGCTTAACCAGAATGGCCCAGGAAAAAAATACACATACCGTTGTAATCGGGCGAGTTTCTGCTTTCAGATGCAACAGGAATTTTCGGGTTGGGTGAATCCGTTCGCGAGATATGCGAGTTTAAAGCTAAGAAATGGTTGAGAAGGAAACAAATGTTTCGCACTTCTGCTGCTCCGAACGCTTAACCAGGATGGCCTAGGGAAAAAATACACATACCGTTGTTATCGGGCGAGTTTCTACTGCCAGACGCAACAGGAACTTTTGGGTTTGGTCAATCCGTTCGCGAGATATGGGAGTTTGAAGCTGAGAAATGGTTGAGAAGGCTACAAATTTTGCGCAATTCTGATGCTCCAAACGCTTAACCAGAATGGCCTAGGGAAAAAATACACATACCGTTGTAATCGGGCGAGTTTCTACTTACAGACGCAACAGGAATTTTTGGGTTTGGTCAATCCGTTCGCGAAATATGGGAGTTTGAAGCTAAGAAATGGTTGAGAAGGCTACAAATTTTGCGCATCGCTGCTGTTCCAAACGCTTAACCAGAATGGCCTAGGGAAAAAATACACATACCTTTGTAATCGGTCGAGTTTCTACTTTCAGACGCAAGAGGAATTTTTGGGTTTGGTGAATACGTTCGCGAGATGTGGGAGTTTGAAGCTAAGAAATGGTTGAGAAGGCAACAAATTTTTCGCAATTCTGCTGCTCCAAATGCTTAACCAGAACGGCCTAGGGAAGAAAATACACATACCATTGTAGTCGGTCGAGTTTCTACTTTCAGACGCAATAGCAATTTTTCGGTTTCGTCAATCCGTTCGCGAGATATGGGAGTTTGAAGCTAAGAAATGGTTGAGACGGCAACAAACTTTTCGCACTTCTGCTGCTCCAAATGCTTAAGCAGAATGGCCTAGGGAAGAAAATACACATACCGTTGTAATCGGTCGAGTTTCTACTTTCAGACGCAACAGGAATTTTTCGGTTTCGTCAATCCGTTCGCGAGATATGGGAGTTTGAAGCTAAGAAATGGTTGAGAAGGCTACAAATTTTTCGCACTTCTGCTGCTCCGAACGCTTAACCAGGATGGCCTAGGGAAAAAATACACATACCGATGTTATCGGGCGAGTTTCTACTGCCAGACGCAACAGGAACTTTTGGGTTTGGTCAATCCGTTCGCGAGATATGGGAGTTTGAATCTAAGAAATGGTTGAGAAGACAAATAATTTTTCGCAATTCTGCTGCTCCAAACGCTTAACCAGAATGGCCTAGGGAAGAAAATACACATACCGTTGTAATCGGTCGAGTTTCTACTTTCAGACGCAACAGGAATTTTTCGGTTTCGTCAATCCATTCGCGAGATATGGGAGTTTGAAGCTAAGAAATGGTTGAGAGGACAACAAATTTTTCGCAATTCTGCTGTTCCAAACGCTTAACCAGAATGGCCTAGGGAAAAAATACACATACCTTTGTAATCGGTCGAGTTTCTACTTTCAGACGCAACAGGAATTTTTGGGTTTGGTCAATCCGTTCGCGAAATATGGGAGTTTGAAGATAAGAAATGGTTGCGAAGACAACAAATTTTTCGCAATTCTGCTGTCCCAAACGCTTAACCAGAATAGCCTAGGGAAAAAATACACATACCGTTGTAATCGGGCGAGTTTCTACTTTCAGATGCAAGAGGAATTTTTGTGTTTGGTCAATCCGTTCGCGAGATATGGGAGTTTGAAGCTAAGAAATGGTTGAGAAGGCTACAAATTTTGCGCAATTCTGATGCTCCAAACGCTTAACCAGATTGGCCTAGGGAGAAAACAGACATGCCGTTGTAATCGGGCGAGTTTCTACTTTCAGATGCAATCGGAATTTTTGGGTTTGGTGAATCCGTTCGCGAGATATGGGAGTTTGAAGCTAAGAAATGGTTGAGAAGGCAACAAATTTTGCGCAATTCTGCTGTTCCAAACGCCTAACCAGAATGGCCTAGGGGAAAAAATACACATACCGTTGTAATCGGTCGAGTTTCTACTTTCAGACGCAACAGGAATTTTTGGGTTTGGTCAATCCGTTCGCGAAATATGGGAGTTTGAAGCTAAGAACTAGTTGCGAAGACAACAAATTTTTCGCACATCTGCTGCTCCGAACGCTTAACCAGAATGGCCTAGGGAAAAAAATACACATACCGTTGTAATCGGGCATGTTTCTACTTTTAGATGCAAGAGGAATTTTTGGGTTTGATCAATCCGTTCGCGAGATATGGGAGTTTGAATCTGAGAAATGGTTGCAAAGACAACAAATTTTTCGCAATTCTGCTGCTCCGGACGCTTAACAAGAATGGCCTAGGAAAAAAATACACATACCGTTGTAATCGGGCGAGTTTCTACTGCCAGACGCAACAGGAATTTTTGGGATTTGTCAAATCGTTCGCGAGATATGGGAGTTTGAATCTAAGAAATGCTTGAGAAGACAACAAATTTTGCGCAATTCTGCTGTCCCAAACGCTTAACCAGAATAGCCTAGGGAAAAAATACACATACCGTTGTAATCGGGCGAGTTTCTACTTTCAGATGCAAGAGGAATTTTTGTGTTTGGTCAATCCGTTCGCGAGATATGGGAGTTTGAAGCTAAGAAATGGTTGAGAAGGCTACAAATTTTGCGCAATTCTGATGCTCCAAACGCTTAACCAGAATGGCCTAGGGAGAAAATACACATACCGTTGTAATCGGGCGAGTTTCTACTTACAGACGCAATAGGAATTTTTGGTTTTGATCAATCCGTTCGCGAGATATGGGAGTTTGAAGCTAAGAAATGGTTGAGAAGGCAACAAATTTTGCGCAACGCTGCTGTTCCAATCGCTTAACCAGAATGGCCTAGGGAAAAAATACACATACCTTTGTAATCGGGCGAGTTTCTATTTTCAGATGCAAGAGGAATTTTTGGGTTTGGTGAATACGTTCGCGAGATGTGGGAGTTTGAAGCTAAGAAATGTTTGAGAAGGCAACAAATTTTTCGCAATTCTGCTGCTCCAAATGCTTAACCAGAATGGCCTAGGGAAGAAAATACACTTACCCTTGTAATCGGTCGAGTTTCTACTTTCAGACGCAACAGGAATTTTTCGGTTTCGTCAATCCGTTCGCGAGATATGGGAGTTTGAAGCTAAGAAATGGTTGAGACGGCAACAAATTTTTCGCACTTCTGCTGCTCCAAATGCTTAACCAGAATGGCCTAGGGAAGAAAATACACATACCGTTGTAATCGGTCGAGTTTCTACTTTCAGACGCAACAGGAATTTTTCGGTTTCGTCAATCCGTTCGCGAGATATGGGAGTTTGAAGGTAAGAAATGGTTGAGAAGGCCACAAATTTTGCGCAATTCTGATGCTCCAAACGCTTAACCAGAATGGCCTAGGGAAAAAATACACATACCGTTGTAATCGGGCGAGTTTCTACTTTCAGATGCAAGAGGAATTTTTGTGTTTGGTCAATCCGTTCGCGAGATATGGGAGTTTGAAGCTAAGAAATGGTTGAGAAGGCTACAAATTTTGCGCAATTCTGATGCCCCAAACGCTTAACCAGAATGGCCTAGGGAAAAAATACACATACCGTTGTAATCGGTCGAGTTTCTACTTACAGACGCAATAGGAATTTTTGGGTTTGGTTAATCCGTTCGCGAGATATGGGTGTTTGAAGCTAAGAAATGGTTGAGAGGGCAACAAACTTTGCGCAATTCTGCTGTTCCGAACGCTTAACCAGAATGGCCTAGGGAAAGAAATACACATACCGTTGTTATCGGGCGAGTTTCTACTGCCAGACGCAACAGGAACTTTTGGGTTTGGTCAATCCGTTCGCGAGATATGGAAGCTGGAAGCTAAGAAATGGTTGAGAAGACAACATATTTTTCGCAATTCTGCTGCTCCAAACGCTTAACCAGAATGGCCTAGGGAAAAAATGCACATGCAGTTGCAATCGGGCGAGTTTCTGCTTTCAGACACAGCAGGAATTTTTGTCATTGGTCAAACCGTTCGCGAGATATGGGAGTTTGAATCTAAGAAATGGTTGAGAAGACAACAAATTTTTCGCAATTCTCCTGCTCGAAACGCTTAATCAGAATGGCCTAGGGGAAAAACACACATGCCGTTGTAATCGGGCGAGTTTCTACTTTTAGATGCAAGAGGAATTTTTGGGTTTGGTGAATCCGTTCGCGAGATGTGGGAGTTTGAAGCTAGGATATAGTTGAGAAAGCAACAAATTTTTCGCACTTCTGCTGCTCCAAATGCTTAACCAGAATGGCTTAGGGAAAAAATACACATACCTTTGTAATCGGTCGACTTTCTACATTCAGACGCAACAGGAATTTTCGGGTTTGATCAATCCGTTCGCGAGATATGGGAGTTTGAATCTAAGAAATGGTTGCAAAGACAACAAATTTTTCGCACTTCTGCTGCTCCGGACGCTTAACCAGAATGGCCTAGGAAAAAAATACACATACCGTTGTAATCGGGCGAGTTTCTACTGCCAGACGCAACAGGAATTTTTGGGATTTGTCAAACCGTTCGCGAGATATGGGCGTTTGAATCTAAGAAATGCTTGAGAAGACAACAAATTTTGCGCAATTCTGCTGTCCCAAACGCTTAACCAGAATAGCCTAGGGAAAAAATACACATACCGTTGTAATCGGGCGAGTTTCTACTTTCAGATGCAAGAGGAATTTTTGTGTTTGGTCAATCCGTTCGCGAGATATGGGAGTTTGAAGCTAAGAAATGGTTGAGAAGGCTACAAATTTTGCGCAATTCTGATGCTCCAAACGCTTAACCAGAATGGCCTAGGGAGAAAATACACATACCGTTGTAATCGGGCGAGTTTCTACTTACAGACGCAATAGGAATTTTTGGTTTTGATCAATCCGTTCGCGAGATATGGGAGTTTGAAGCTAAGAAATGGTTGAGAAGGCAACAAATTTTGCGCAACGCTGCTGTTCCAATCGCTTAACCAGAATGGCCTAGGGAAAAAATACACATACCTTTGTAATCGGGCGAGTTTCTATTTTCAGCTGCAAGAGGAATTTTTGGGTTTGGTGAATACGTTCGCGAGATGTGGGAGTTTGAAGCTAAGAAATGGTTGAGACGGCAACAAATTTTTCGCACTTCTGCTGCTCCAAATGCTTAACCAGAATGGCCTAGGGAAGAAAATACACATACCGTTGTAATCGGTCGAGTTTCTACTTTCAGACGCAACAGGAATTTTTCGGTTTCGTCAATCCGTTCGCGAGATATGGGAGTTTGAATCTAAGAAATGCTTGAGAAGACAACAAATTTTGCGCAATTCTGCTGTCCCAAACGCTTAACCAGAATAGCCTAGGGAAAAAATACACATACCGTTGTAATCGGTCGAGTTTCTGCTTTCAGACACAGCAGGAATTTTTGTGATTGGTCATTCCGTTCGCGAGATATGGGAGTTTGAAGCTAAGGAATGGTTGAGACGGCAACAAATTTTTCGCACATCTGCTGCTCCAAATGCCTCACCAGAATGGCCTAGGGAAGAAAATACACATACCGTTGTAATCGGTCGAGTTTCTACTTTCAGACGCAATAGGAATTTTTGGGTTTGGTTAATCCGTTCGCGAGATATGGGTGTTTGAAGCTAAGAAATGGTTGAGAAGGCAACAAACTTTGCGCAATTCTGCTGTTCCGAACGCTTAACCAGAATGGCCTAGGGAAAGAAATACACATACCGTTGTAATCGGGCGAGTTTCTACTTTTAGATGCAAGAGGAATTTTTGGGTTTGGTGAATCCGTTCGCGAGATGTGGGAGTTTGAAGCTAGGATATAGTTGAGAAAGCAACAAATTTTTCGCACTTCTGCTGCTCCAAATGCTTAACCAGAATGGCTTAGGGAAAAAATACATGTACCTTTGTAATCGGTCGAGTTTCTATTTTCAGACGCAACAGGAATTTTCGGGTTTGATCAATCCGTTCGCGAGATATGGGAGTTTGAATCTAAGAAATGGTTGCAAAGACAACAATTTTTTCGCACTTCTGCTGCTCCGGACGCTTAACCAGAATGGCCTAGGAAAAAAATACACATACCGTTGTAATCGGGCGAGTTTCTGCTTTCAGATGCAACAGGAATTTTCGGGTTGGGTGAATCCGTTCGCCAGATATGCGAGTTTGAAGCTAAGAAATGGTTGAGAAGGAAACAAATTTTTCGCACTTCTGCTGCTCCAAACGCTTAACCAGAATGGCCTAGGGAAAAAATACACATACCGTTGTAATCGGGCGAGCTTCTACTTTCAGATGCAGCAGGAATTTTTGGGATTGGTCAAACCGTTCGCGAGATATGGGAGTTTGAAGCTAAGAAATGGTTGAGAAGGAAACAAATTTTTCGCAATTCTGCTGCTCCAAACGCTTAACCAGAATGGCCTAGGGAAAAAATACACATACCTTTGTAATCGGTCGAGTTTCTGCTTTCAGACACAGCAGGAATTTTTGTGATTGGTCATTCCGTTCGCGAGATATGGGAGTTTGAAGCTAAGGAATGGTTGAGACGGCAACAAATTTTTCGCACATCTGCTGCTCCAAATGCCTCACCAGAATGGCCTAGGGAAGAAAATACACATACCGTTGTAATCGGTCGAGTTTCTACTTTCAGACGCAATAGGAATTTTTGGGTTTGGTTAATCCGTTCGCGAGATATGGGTGTTTGAAGCTAAGAAATGGTTGAGAAGGCAACAAACTTTGCGCAATTCTGCTGTTCCGAACGCTTAACCAGAATGGCCTAGGGAAAGAAATACACATACCGTTGTAATCGGGCGAGTTTCTACTTTTAGATGCAAGAGGAATTTTTGGGTTTGGTGAATCCGTTCGCGAGATGTGGGAGTTTGAAGCTAGGATATAGTTGAGAAAGCAACAAATTTTTCGCACTTCTGCTGCTCCAAATGCTTAACCAGAATGGCTTAGGGAAAAAATACATGTACCTTTGTAATCGGTCGAGTTTCTATTTTCAGACGCAACAGGAATTTTCGGGTTTGATCAATCCGTTCGCGAGATATGGGAGTTTGAATCTAAGAAATGGTTGCAAAGACAACAATTTTTTCGCACTTCTGCTGCTCCGGACGCTTAACCAGAATGGCCTAGGAAAAAAATACACATACCGTTGTAATCGGGCGAGTTTCTGCTTTCAGATGCAACAGGAATTTTCGGGTTGGGTGAATCCGTTCGCCAGATATGCGAGTTTGAAGCTAAGAAATGGTTGAGAAGGAAACAAATTTTTCGCACTTCTGCTGCTCCAAACGCTTAACCAGAATGGCCTAGGGAAAAAATACACATACCGTTGTAATCGGGCGAGCTTCTACTTTCAGATGCAGCAGGAATTTTTGGGATTGGTCAAACCGTTCGCGAGATATGGGAGTTTGAAGCTAAGAAATGGTTGAGAAGGAAACAAATTTTTCGCAATTCTGCTGCTCCAAACGCTTAACCAGAATGGCCTAGGGAAAAAATGCACATGCAGTTGCAATCGGGCGAGTTTCTGCTTTCAGACACAGCAGGAATTTTTGTGATAGATCAAAACGTTCGCGAGATATGGGAGTTTGAATCTAAGAAATGGTTGAGAAGACAACAAATTTTTCGCACATCTCCTGCTCGAAACGCTTAATCAGAATGGCCTAGGGGAAAAACACACATGCCGTTGTAATCGGGCGAGTTTCTACTTTTAGATGCAAGAGGAATTTGTGGGTTTGGTGAATCCGTTCGCGAGATGTGGGAGTTTGAAGCTAGGATATAGTTGAGAATGCAACAAATTTTTCGCACTTCTGCTGCTCCAAATGCTTAACCAGAATGGCTTAGGGAAAAAATACACATACCTTTGTAATCGGTCGACTTTCTACATTCAGACGCAACAGGAATTTTCGGGTTTGATCAATCCGTTCGCGAGATATGGGAGTTTGAATCTAAGAAATGGTTGCAAAGACAACAAATTTTTCGCACTTCTGCTGCTCCGGACGCTTAACCAGAATGGCCTAGGAAAAAAATACACATACCGTTGTAATCGGGCGAGTTTCTACTGCCAGACGCAACAGGAATTTTTGGGATTTGTCAAACCGTTCGCGAGATATGGGAGTTTGAATCTAAGAAATGCTTGAGAAGACAACAAATTTTGCGCAATTCTGCTGTCCCAAACGCTTAACCAGAATAGCCTAGGGAAAAAATACACATACCGTTGTAATCGGGCGAGTTTCTACTTTCAGATGCAAGAGGAATTTTTGTGTTTGGTCAATCCGTTCGCGAGATATGGGAGTTTGAAGCTAAGAAATGGTTGAGAAGGCTACAAATTTTGCGCAATTCTGATGCTCCAAATGCTTAACCAGAATGGCCTAGGGAAGAAAATACACATACCGTTGTAATCGGTCGAGTTTCTACTTTCAGACGCAACAGGAATTTTTCGGTTTCGTCAATCCGTTCGCGAGATATGGGAGTTTGAAGGTAAGAAATGGTTGAGAAGGCCACAAATTTTGCGCAATTCTGATGCTCCAAACGCTTAACCAGAATGGCCTAGGGAAAAAAAACACATACCGTTGTAATCGGGCGAGTTTCTACTTTCAGATGCAAGAGGAATTTTTGTGTTTGGTCAATCCGTTCGCGAGATATGGGAGTTTGAAGCTAAGAAATGGTTGAGAAGGCTACAAATTTTGCGCAATTCTGATGCTCCAAACGCTTAACCAGAATGCCTAGGGAAAAAATACACATACCGTTGTAATCGGGCGAGTTTCTACTTACAGACGCAATAGGAATTTTTGGGTTTGGTTAATCCGTTCGCGAGATATGGGTGTTTGAAGCTAAGAAATGGTTGAGAAGGCAACAAATTTTTCGCACTTCTGCTGCTACGAACGCTTAACCAGAATGGCCTAGGGAAAAAATACACATACCCTTGTAATCGGTCGAGTTTCTACTTTCAGACGCAACAGGAATTTTTCGGTTTCGTCGATCCGTTCGCGAGATATGGGAGTTTGAATCTAAGAAATGGTTGAGAAGGCAACAAATTTTGCGCAACGGTGCTGTTCCAAATGCTTAAGCAGAATGGCCTAGGGAAGAAAATACACATACCGTTGTAATCGGTCGAGTTTCTACTTTCAGATGCAAGAGGAATTTTTGTGTTTGGTCAATCCGTTCGCGACATATGGGAGTTTGAAGCTAAGAAATGGTTGAGAAGGCAACAAATTATGCGCAATTCTGATGCTCCAAACGCTCAACCAGAATGGCCTAGGGAAAAAATACACATACCGTTGTAATCGGTCGAGTTTCTACTTTCAGATGCAAGAGGAATTTTCGGGTTTGGTGAATCCGTTCGCGAGATATGGGAGTTTGAAGCTAAGAAATGGTTGCGAAGCCAACAAATTTTTCGCACTTCTGCTGCTACGAACGCTTAACCAGGATGACCTAGGGAAAAAATGCACATACCGTTGTTATCGGGCGAGTTTCTACTGCCAGACGCAACAGGAATTTTTGGGATTTGTCAAACCGTTCGCGAGATATGGGAGTTTGAATCTAAGAAATGCTTGAGAAGACAACAAATTTTGCGCAATTCTGCTGTCCCAAACGCTTAACCAGAATAGCCTAGGGAAAAAATACACATACCGTTGTAATCGGTCGAGTTTCTGCTTTCAGACACAGCAGGAATTTTTGTGATTGGTCATTCCGTTCGCGAGATATGGGAGTTTGAAGCTAAGGCATAGTTGAGACGGCAACAAATTTTTCGCACATCTGCTGCTCCAAATGCCTCACCAGAATGGCCTAGGGAAGAAAATACACATACCGTTGTAATCGGTCGAGTTTCTACTTTCAGACGCAACAGGAATTTTTCGGCTTGGTCAATCCGTTCGCGAGATATGGGAGTTTGAAGCTAAGAAATGGTTGAGACGGCAACAAATTTTTCGCAATTCTGCTGCTCCGAACGCTTAACCAGAAAGGCCTAGGGAAAAAATGCACATGCCGTTGTAATCGGGCGAGTTGCTGCTTTCAGACGCAGCAGGAATTTTTGTTATTGGTCAAACGGTTCGCGAGATATGTAAGTTTGAATCTAAGAAATGGTTGAGAAGGCAACAAAATTTCCGCAATTCTGCTGTTCCAAACGCTTAACCAGAATGGCCTAGGGAAAAAATACACATACCGTTGTAATCGGTCGAGTTCCTACTTTCAGACGCAACAGGAATTTTTGGGTTTGGTCAATCCGTTCGCGAAATATGGGAGTTTGAAGCTAAGAAATGGTTGAGAAGGCTACAAATTTTTCGCACTTCTGCTGCTCCGAACGCTTAACCAGGATGGCCTAGGGAAAAAATACACATACCGTTGTTATCGGGCGAGTTTCTACTGCCAGACGCAACAGGAACTTTTGGGTTTGGTCAATCCGTTCGCGAGATATGGGAGTTTGAAGCTAAGAAATGGTTGAGAAGGCAACAAATTTTGCGCAATTCTGCTGTTCCAAACGCTTAACCAGAATGGCCTAGGGAAAAAATACACATATCGTTGTAATCGGGCGAGTTTCTACTTTCAGATGCAAGAGGAATTTTTGTGTTTGGTCAATCCGTTCGCGACATATGGGAGTTTGAAGCTAAGAAATGGTTGAGAAGGCAACAAATTTTGCGCAATTCTGATGCTCCAAACGCTCAACCAGAATGGCCTAGGGAAAAAATACACATACCGTTGTAATCGGTCGAGTTTCTAGTTTCAGACGCAACAGGAATTTTTCGGTTTCGTCAATCCGTTCGCGAGATATGGAAGTTTGAAGCTAAGAAATGGTTGAGAAGACAACAAATTTTTCGCAATTCTGCTGTTCGAAACTCTTAATCAGAATGGCCTAGGGGAAAAACACACATACCGTTGTAATCGGGCATGTTTCTACTTTTAGATGCAAGAGGAATTTTTGGGTTTGATCAATCCGTTCGCGAGATATGGGAGTTTGAAGCTAAGAAATGGTTGAGAAGGCAACAAATTTTTCGCAATTCTGCTGTTCCAAACGCTTAACCAGAATGGCATAGGGAAAAAATACAGATACCGTTGTAATCCGGCGAGTTTCTACTTTCAGATGCAAGAGGAATTTTCGGGTTTGGTGAATCCGTTCGCGAGATATGGGAGTTTGAAGCTAAGAAATAGTTGCGAAGCCAACAAATTTTTCGCACTTCTGCTGCTACGAACGCTTAACCAGAATGACCTACGGAAAAAATACACATACCGTTGTTATCGGGCGAGTTTCTACTGCCAGACGCAACAGGAATTTTTGGGATTTGTCAAACCGTTCGCGAGATATGGGAGTTTGAATCTAAGAAATGCTTGAGAAGACAACAAATTTTGCGCAATTCTGCTGTCCCAAACGCTTAACCAGAATAGCCTAGGGAAAAAATACACATACCGTTGTAATCGGTCGAGTTTCTGCTTTCAGACACAGCAGGAATTTTTGTGATTGGTCATTCCGTTCGCGAGATATGGGAGTTTGAAGCTAAGGAATGGTTGAGACGGCAACAAATCTTTCGCAATTCTGCTGCTCCAAATGCTTAACCAGAATGGCCTAGGGAAGAAACTACACATACCGTTGTAATCGGTCGAGTTTCTACTTTCAGATGCAGAAGGAATTTTTAGGTTTGGTCAATCCGTTCGCGAGATATGGGAGTTTGAAGCTAAGAATTGGTTGAGAAGGCAACAAATTTTTCGCACTTCTGCTGCTCCAAATGCTTAACCAGAATGGCCTAGGGAAAAAATACACATACCGTTGCAATCGGTCGAGTTTCTACTTTCAGACACAGCAGGAATTTTTCGGTTTCGTCAATCCGTTCGCGAGATATGGGAGTTTGAAGCTAAGAAATGGTTGAGACGGCAACAAATTTTTCGCAATTCTGCTGCTCCGAACGCTTAACCAGAATGGCCTAGGGAAGAAATACACATACCTTTGTAATCGGGCAAGTTTCTACTTTCAGACGCAACAGGAATTTTTCGGTTTCGTCAATCCGTTCGCGAGATATGGGAGTTTGAAGCTAAGAAATGGTTGCAAAGGCAACAAATTTTTCGCACTTCTGTGGCACCAAGCGCTTAACCAGAATGGCCTAGGGAAAAAATACACATACCGTTGTAATCGGGCGAGTTTCTACTTTCAGATGCAGGAGGAATTTTTGGGTGTGATCAATCCATTCGCGAGATATGGGAGTTCGAAGCTAAGAAATGGTTGAGAAGGCAACAAATTTTTCGCAGATCTGTTGCTCCGGACGCTTAACCAGAATGGCCTAGGAAAAAAATACACATACCGTTGTAATCGGGCGAACTTCTACTTTCAGATGCATCAGGAATTTTTGGGATTGGTCAATCCGTTCGCGAGATATGGTAGTTTGAATCTAAGAAATGGTTGAGAAGACAACAAATTTTTCCCACTTCTGCTGCTCCGAACGCTTAACCAGAATGGCCTAGGGAAAAAATACACATACCGTTGTAATCGGGCGAGTTTCTACTTTCAGACGCAACAGGAATTTTTGGGTTTGGTTAATCCGTTCGCGAGATATGGGAGTTTGAAGCTAAGAAATGGTTGCGAAGACAACAAATTTTTCGCAATTCCGCTGCTCCGAACGCTTAACCAGAATGGCCTAGGGATAAAATACACATACCGTTGTAATCGGTCGAGTTTCTACTTTCAGACGCAACAGGAAGTTTTGGGTGTGGTCAATCCGTTCGCGAGATATGGGAGTTTGAAGCTAAGAAATGGTTGCGAAGACAACAAATTTTTCGCAATTCCGCTGCTCCGAACGCTTAACCAGAATGGCCTAGGGAAAAAATACACATACCGTTGTAATCGGGCGCGTTTCTACTGCCAGACGCAACAGGAATTTTTGGGTTTGGTCAATCCGTTCGCGAGATATGGGATTTTGAAGCTAAGAAATGGTTGCGAAGACAACTAATTTTTCGCAATTCTGCTGCTCCGAACGCTTAACCAGAATGTTCTAGGGAAAAAATACACATACCGTTGTAATCGGGCGAGTTTCTACTGCCAGACCCAACAGGAATTTTTGGGTTTGGTGAATCCGTTCGCGAGATATGGGAGTTTGAAGCTAAGAAATGGTTGAGAAGGCAACAGATTTTGCGCAATTCTGCTGTTCTGAACGCTTAACCAGAATGGCCTAGGGAAAAAATACACATACCGTTGTAATCGGGCGAGTTTATACTTTCAGATGCAAGAGGAATTTTCGGGTTTAGTGTATCCGTTCGCGAGATTTGCGAGCTTGAAGCTAAGAAATGGTTGAGAAGGCAACAAATTTTTCGCACTTCTGCTGCTCCAAATGCTTAACCAGAATGGCCTAGGGATAAAATAAACATACCGTTGTAATCGGTCGAGTTTCTACTTTCAGACGCAACAGGAAGTTTTGGGTGTGGTCAATCGGTTCGCGAGATATGGGGGTTTGAAGCTAAGAAATGGTTGCGAAGACAACAAATCTTTCGCACTTCTGCTGCTCCGAACGCTTAACCAGAATGGCCTAGAGATAAAATGCACATGCCTTTGTAATCGGGCGTGTTTCTGCTTTCAGACGCAGCAGGAACTTTTGTGATTGGTCAAACCGTTCGCGAGATATGGGAGGTTGAATCTAAGAAATGGTTGAGAAGACAAAAATTTTTCGCACATCTGCTGCTCGAAACGCTTAATCAGAATGGCCTAGGGGAAAAACATACATACCGTTGTAATCGGGCGAGTTTCTACTTTTAGATGCAGGAGGAATTTTTGGGTTTGTTGAATCCGTTCGCGAGATATGGGAGTTTGAAGCTAAGATATGGTTGCGAAGACCACAAATTTTTGGCACTTCAGCTGCTCCGAACGCTTAACCAGAATGGCCTAGGGAAAAAGTACACACACCGTTGAAATCGGGCGAGTTTCTACTTTCAGATGCAAGAGGAACTTTTGTGATTGGTCAAACCGTTCGCGAGATATGGGAGTTTGAATCTAAGAAATGGTTGAGAAGACAACAAATTTTTCGCACTTCTGCTGCTCCAAACGCTTAACCAGGATGGTCTAGGGAAAAAATACGCATACCGTTGTAATCGGGCGAGTTTCTACTTTCAGACGCAACAGGAATTTTTGGGTTTGGTCAATCCGTTCGCGAGATATGGCAGTTTGAAGCTAAGAAATGTTTGCGAAGACAACATATTTTTCGCAATTCCGCTGCTCCGAACCCTTAACCAGAATGGCCTAGGGCAAAAATACACATACCGTTGTAATCGGGCGAGTTTCTACTTTCAGATGCAAGAGGAATTTTCGGGTTTAGTGAATCCGTTCGCGAGATATGCGAGTTTGAAGCTGAGAAATGGTTGCGAAGACAACAAATTTTTCTCACTTCTGCTGCTCCGAACGCTTAACCAGAATGGCCTAGGGAAAAAATACACATACCGTTGTAATCGGGCGAGTTTCTACTGTCAGACGCAACAGGAATTTTTGGGTTTGGTCAATCCGTTCGCGAGATATGGTCGTTTGAAGCTAGGAAATGGTTGAGAAGACAACAAATTTTTCGCAATTCTGCTGCTCGAAACGCTTAATCAGAATGGTCTAGGGAAAAAATACGCATACCGTTCTAATCGGGCGAGTTTCTACTTTCAGACGCAACAGGAATTTTTGGGTTTGGTCAATCCGTTCGCGAGATATGGGAGTTTGAAGCTAAGAAATGGTTGCGAAGACAACAAATTTTTCGCAATTCCGCTGCTCCGAACGCTTAACCAGAATGGCCTAGGGAAAAAATACACATACCGTTGTAATCGGGCGTGTTTCTGCTTTCAGACGCAGCAGGAATTTTTGTGATTGTTCAAACCGTTCGCGAGATATGGGAGTTTGAATCTAAGAAATGGTTGAGAAGACAACAAATTTTTCGCACATCTGCTGCTCGAAACGCTTAATCAGAATGGCTTAGGGGAAAAACACACATACCGTTGTAATCGGGCGAGTTTCTACTTTTAGATGCAAGAGGAATTTTTGGGTTTGGTGAATCCGTTCGCGAGATATGGGTGTTTGAAGGTAAGAAATGGTTGAGAAGGCAACAGATTTTGCGCAATTCTGCTGTTCTGAACGCTTAACCAGAATGGCCTAGGGAAAAAATACACATACCGTTGTAATCGGGCGAGTTTCTACTTTCAGATGCAAGAGGAATTTTCGGGTTTAGTGAATCCGTTTGCGAGATATGCGAGTTTGAAGCTAGGAAATGGTTGAGAAGGCAACAAATTTTTCGCAATTCTGCTGCTCCAAATGCTTAACCAGAATGGCCTAGGGATAAAATACACATACCGTTGTAATCGGTCGACTTTCTACTTTCAGACGCAACAGGAAGTTTTGGGTGTGGTCAATCGGTTCGCGAGATATGGGGTTTGAAGCTAAGAAATGGTTGCGAAAACAACAAATCCTTCGCACTTCTGCTGCTCCGAACGCTTAACCAGAATGGCTTAGGGAAAAAATACACATACCGTTGTAATCGGGCGAGTTTCTACTGCCAGACGCAACAGGAATTTTTGGGATTGACGTTCGCGAGATATGGGAGTTTGAAGCTAAGAAATGGTTGAGAAGGCAACAAATTTTTCGCAATTCTGCTGTTCCAAACGCTTAACCAGAATGGACTAGGGGCAAAATACACATACCGTTGTGATCGGGCGAGTCTCTACTTTCAGATGCAAGAGGAATTTTCGGGTTCGGTGAATCCGTTCGCGAGATATGCGAGTTTGAAGCTAAGAAATGGTTGAGAAGGCAACAAATTTTTCGCAATTCTGCTGCTCCGAACGCTTAACCAGAATGGCCTAGGGAAAAAAATACACATACCGTTGTTATCGGGCGAGTTTCTACTGCCAGACGCAACAGGAACTTTTGGGTTTGGTCAATCCGTTCGCGAGATATGGAAGCTTGAAGCTAAGAAATGGTTGAGAAGACAACAAATTTTTCGCAAATCTTCTGCTCCAAACGCTTAACCAGAATGGCCTAGGGAAAAAATGCACATGCAGTTGCAATCGGGCGAGTTTCTGCTTTCAGACACAGCAGGAATTTTTGTGATTGGTCAAACCGTTCGCGAGATATGGGAGTTTGAATCTAAGAAATGGTTGAGAAGACAACAAATTTTTTGCACTTCTCCTGCTCGAAACGCTTAATCCGAATGGCCTAGGGGAAAAACACACATGCCGTTGTAATCGGGCGAGTTTCTACTTTTAGATGCAAGAGGAATTTTTGGGTTTGGTGAATCCGTTCGCGAGATGTGGGAGTTTGAAGCTAGGATATAGTTGAGAAAGCAACAAATTTTTCGCACTTCTGCTGCTCCAAACGCTTAACCAGAATGGCCTAGGGAAAAAATACACATACCGTTGTAATCGGGCGAGCTTCTACTTTCAGATGCAGCAGGAATTTTTGGGATTGGTCAAACCGTTCGCGAGATATGGGAGGTTGAATCTAAGAAATGGTTGAGAAGACAACAAATTTTTCGCACTTCTGCTGTTCGAAACTCTTAATCAGAATGGCCTAGGGGAAAAACACACATACCGTTGTAATCGGGCATGTTTCTACTTTTAGATGCAAGAGGAATTTTTGGGTTTGATCAATCCGTTCGCGAGATATGGGAGTTTGAAGCTAAGAAATGGTTGAGCAGGCAACAAATTTTTCGCAATTCTGCTGTTCCAAACGCTTAACCAGAATGGCGTAGGGAAAAAATACAGATACCGTTGTAATCGGGCGAGTTTCTACTTTCAGATGCAAGAGGAATTTTCGGGTTTGGTGAATCCGTTCGCGAGTTATGGGAGTTTGAAGCTAAGAAATGGTTGCGAAGCCAACAAATTTTTCGCACTTCTGCTGCTACGAACGCTTAACCAGAATGGCCTAGGGAATAAAATACACATACCGTTGTTATCGGGCGAGTTTCTACTGCCAGACGCAACAGGAATTTTTGGGATTTGTCAAACCGTTCGCGAGATATGGGAGTTTGAATCTAAGAAATGCTTGAGAAGACAACAAATTTTGCGCAAATCTGCTGTCCCAAACGCTTAACCAGAATAGCCTAGGGAAAAAATACACATACCGTTGTAATCGGGCGAGTTTCTACTTTCAGATGCAACAGGAATTTTTGTGTTTGGTCAATCCGTTCGCGAGATATGGGAGTTTGAAGCTAAGAAATGGTTGAGAAGGCAACAAATTTTTCGCAATTCTGCTGCTCCAAATGCTTAACCAGAATGGCCTAGGGAAGAAAATACACATACCCTTGTAATCGGTCGAGTTTCTACTTTCAGACGCAACAGGAATTTTTGGGTTTGGTCAATCCGTTCGCGAAATATGGGAGTTTGAATCTAAGAAATGGTTGCCAAGACAACAAATTTTTCGCACTTCTGCTGCTCCGAACGCTTAACCAGAATGGCCTAGGGAAAAAATACACATACCTTTGTAATCGGGCGCGTTTCTACTGTCAGACGCAATCGGAATTTTTGGGTTTGGTCAATCCGTTCGCGAGATATGGGCGCTTGAAACTAAGAAATGGTTGAGAAGACAACAATTTTTTCGCAATTCTGCTGCTCGAAACGCTTAATCAGAATGGCCTAGGGAAAAAGTACACACACCGTTGTAATCGAGCGAGTTTCTACTTTCAGATGCAAGAGGAATTTTTGGGTTTGGTGAATCCGTTCGCGAGATATGGGAGTTTGAAAGTAAGAAATGGTTGAGAAGGCAACAGATTTTGCGCAATTCTGCTGTTCCGAACGCTTAACCAGAATGGCCTAGGGAAAAAATACACATGCCGTTGTAATCGGGCGAGTTTCTACTTTCAGATGCAAGAGGAATTTTCGGGTTTAGTGAATCCGTTTGCGAGATATGCGAGTTTGAAGCTAAGAAATGGTTGAGAAGGCAACAAATTTTTCGCAATTCTGCTGCTCCAAATGCTTAACCAGAATGGCCTAGGGATAAAATACACATACCGTTGTAATCGGTCGACTTTCTACTTTCAGACGCAACAGGAAGTTTTGGGTGTGGTCAATCGGTTCGCGAGATATGGGGTTTGAAGCTAAGAAATGGTTGCGAAAACAACAAATCCTTCGCACTTCTGCTGCTCCGAACGCTTAACCAGAATGGCTTAGGGAAAAAATACACATACCGTTGTAATCGGGCGAGTTTCTACTGCCAGACGCAACAGGAATTTTTGGGATTGACGTTCGCGAGATATGGGAGTTTGAAGCTAAGAAATGGTTGAGAAGGCAACAAATTTTTCGCAATTCTGCTGTTCCAAACGCTTAACCAGAATGGACTAGGGGCAAAATACACATACCGTTGTGATCGGGCGAGTCTCTACTTTCAGATGCAAGAGGAATTTTCGGGTTCGGTGAATCCGTTCGCGAGATATGAGAGTTTGAAGCTAAGAAATGGTTGAGAAGGCAACAAATTTTTCGCAATTCTGCTGCTCCGAACGCTTAACCAGAATGGCCTAGGGAAAAAAATACACATACCGTTGTTATCGGGCGAGTTTCTACTGCCAGACGCAACAGGAACTTTTGGGTTTGGTCAATCCGTTCGCGAGATATGGAAGCTTGAAGCTAAGAAATGGTTGAGAAGACAACAAATTTTTCGCAAATCTTCTGCTCCAAACGCTTAACCAGAATGGCCTAGGGAAAAAATGCACATGCAGTTGCAATCGGGCGAGTTTCTGCTTTCAGACACAGCAGGAATTTTTGCGATTGGTCAAACCGTTCGCGAGATATGGGAGTTTGAATCTAAGAAATGGTTGAGAAGACAACAAATTTTTTGCACTTCTCCTGCTCGAAACGCTTAATCCGAATGGCCTAGGGGAAAAACACACATGCCGTTGTAATCGGGCGAGTTTCTACTTTTAGATGCAAGAGGAATTTTTGGGTTGGGTGAATCCGTTCGCGAGATGTGGGAGTTTGAAGCTAGGATATAGTTGAGAAAGCAACAAATTTTTCGCACTTCTGCTGCTCCAAACGCTTAACCAGAATGGCCTAGGGAAAAAATACACATACCGTTGTAATCGGGCGAGCTTCTACTTTCAGATGCAGCAGGAATTTTTGGGATTGGTCAAACCGTTCGCGAGATATGGGAGGTTGAATTTAAGAAATGGTTGAGAAGACAACAAATTTTTCGCAATTCTGCTGTTCCAAACGCTTAACCAGAATGGCGTAGGGAAAAAATACAGATACCGTTGTAATCGGGCGAGTTTCTACTTTCAGATGCAAGAGGAATTTTCGGGTTTGGTGAATCCGTTCGCGAGTTATGGGAGTTTGAAGCTAAGAAATGGTTGCGAAGCCAACAAATTTTTCGCACTTCTGCTGCTACGAACGCTTAACCAGAATGGCCTAGGGAATAAAATACACATACCGTTGTTATCGGGCGAGTTTCTACTGCCAGACGCAACAGGAATTTTTGGGATTTGTCAAACCGTTCGCGAGATATGGGAGTTTGAATCTAAGAAATGCTTGAGAAGACAACAAATTTTGCGCAAATCTGCTGTCCCAAACGCTTAACCAGAATAGCCTAGGGAAAAAATACACATACCGTTGTAATCGGGCGAGTTTCTACGTTCAGATGCAACAGGAATTTTTGTGTTTTGTCAATCCGTTCGCGAGATATGGGAGTTTGAAGCTAAGAAATGGTTGAGAAGGCAACAAATTTTTCGCAATTCTGCTGCTCCAAATGCTTAACCAGAATGGCCTAGGGAAGAAAATACACATACCCTTGTAATCGGTCGAGTTTCTACTTTCAGACGCAACAGGAATTTTTGGGTTTGGTCAATCCGTTCGCGAAATATGGGAGTTTGAATGTAAGAAATGGTTGCGAAGACAACAAATTTTTCGCACTTCTGCTGCTCCGAACGCTTAACCAGAATGGCCTAGGGAAAAAATACACATACCTTTGTAATCGGGCGCGTTTCTACTGTCAGACGCAATCGGAATTTTTGGGTTTGGTCAATCCGTTCGCGAGATATGGGCGCTTGAAGCTAAGAAATGGTTGAGAAGACAACAATTTTTTCGCAATTCTGCTGCTCGAAACGCTTAATCAGAATGGCCTAGGGAAAAAGTACACACACCGTTGTAATCGAGCGAGTTTCTACTTTCAGATGCAAGAGGAATTTTTGGGTTTGGTGAATCCGTTCGCGAGATATGGGAGTTTGAAAGTAAGAAATGGTTGAGAAGGCAACAGATTTTGCGCAATTCTGCTGTTCCGAACGCTTAACCAGAATGGCCTAGGGAAAAAATACACATGCCTTTGTAATCGGGCGAGTTTCTACTTTCAGATGCAAGAGGAATTTTCGGGTTTAGTGAATCCGTTCGCGAGATATGCGAGTTTGATGGTAAGAAATGGTTGAGAAGGGAACAAATTTTTCGCACTTCTGCTGCTCCAAATGCTTAACCAGAATGGCCTAGGGATAAAATACACATACCGTTGTAATCGGTCGAGTTTCTACTATCAGACGCAACAGGAAGTTTTGGGTGTGGTCAATCGGTTCGCGAGATATGGGGGTTTGAAGCTAAGAAATGGTTGCGAAGACAACAAATCTTTCGCACTTCTGCTGCTCCGAACGCTTAACCAGAATGGCCTAGGGAAAAAATACACATACCGTTGTAATCGGGCGAGTCTCTATTGCCAGACGCAACAGGAATTTTTGGGTTTGGTCAATCCGTTCGCGAGATATGGGAGTTTGAAGCTCAGAAATGGTTGAGAAGACAACAAATTTTTCGTAATTCTGCTGCTCCAAACGCTTAACCAGAACGGCCTAGGAAAAAATGCACATGCCGTGGTAATCGGGCGAGTTTCTGCCTTCAGACGCAACAGGAATTTTTGGGTTTGGTCAATCCGTTCGCGAAATATGGGAGTTTGAATCTAAGAAATGGTTGAGAAGACAACAAATTTTTCGCACATCTCCTGCTCGAAACGCTTAATCAGAATGGCCTAGGGGAAAAACACACATGCCGTTGTAATCGGGCGAGTTTCTACTTTTAGATGCAAGAGGAATTTGTGGGTTTGGTGAATCCGTTCGCGAGATGTGGGAGTTTGAAGCTAGGATATAGTTGAGAATGCAACAAATTTTTCGCACTTCTGCTGCTCCAAATGCTTAACCAGAATGGCTTAGGGAAAAAATACACATACCTTTGTAATCGGTCGACTTTCTACATTCAGACGCAACAGGAATTTTCGGGTTTGATCAATCCGTTCGCGAGATATGGGAGTTTGAATCTAAGAAATGGTTGAGAAGACAACAAATTTTTCGCAATTCTGCTGCTCGAAACGCTTAATCAGATTGGCCTAGGGAAAAAGTACACACACCGTTGTAATCGGGCGAGTTTCTACTTTCAGATGCAAGAGGAATTTTTGGGTTTGGTGAATCCGTTCGCGAGATATGGGAGTTTGAAAGTAAGAAATGGTTGAGAAGGCAACAGATTTTGCGCAATTCTGCTGTTCCGAACGCTTAACCAGAATGGCCTAGGGAAAAAATACACATACCGTTGTAATCGGGCGAGTCTCTACTGCCAGACGCAACAGGAATTTTTGGGTTTGGTCAATCCGTTCGCGAGATATGGGAGTTTGAAGCTAAGAAATGGTTGCGAAGATAACAAATCTTTCGCACTTCTGCTGCTCTGAACGCTTAACCAGAATGGCCTAGGGAAAAAATACACATACCGTTGTAATCGGGCGAGTCTCTACTGCCAGACGCAACAGGAATTTTTGGGTTTGGTCAATCCGTTCGAGAGATATGGGAGTTTGAAGCTCAGAAATGGTTGAGAAGACAACAAATTTTTCGCAATTCTGCTGCTCCAAACGCTTAACCAGAACGGCCTAGGAAAAAATGCACATGCCGTGGTAATCGGGCGAGTTTCTGCCTTCAGGCGCAGCAGGAATTTTTGTGATTGGTCATACCGTTCGCGAGATATGGGAGTTTGAATCTAAGAAATGGTTGAGAAGACAACAAATTTTTCGCAATTCTGCTGCTCCAAACGCTTAACCAGAATGGTCTAGGGAAAAAGTACACACACCGTTGTAATCGGGCGAGTTTCTACTTTCAGATGCAAGAGGAATTTTTGGGTTTGGTGAATCCATTCGCGAGATATGGGAGTTTGAAAGTAAGAAATGGTTGAGAAGGCAACAGATTTTGCGCAATTCTGCTGTTCCGAACGCTTAACCAGAATGGCCTAGGGAAAAAATACACATACCGTTGTAATCGGGCGAGTTTCTACTTTCAGATGCAAGAGGAATTTTCGGGTTTAGTGAATCCGTTCGCGAGATATGCGAGTTTGAAGCTAAGAAATGGTTGAGAAGGCAACAAATTTTTCGCACTTCTGCTGCTCCAAATGCTTAACCAGAATGGCCTAGGGATAAAATACACATACTGTTGTAATCGGTCGAGTTTCTACTTTCAGACGCAACAGGAAGTTTTGGGTGTGGTCAATCGGTTCGCGAGATATGGGGGTTTGAAGCTAAGAAATGGTTGCGAAGACAACAAATCTTTCGCACTTCTGCTGCTCCGAACGCTTAACCAGAATGGCTTAGGGAAAAAATACACATACCGTTGTAATCGGCGAGTTTCTACTTTCAGGTGCAACAGGAATTTTTGGGTTAGGTCAATCCGTTCGCGAGATATGGGAGTTTGAACCCAAGAAATGGTTGGGAAGGCAAAAAATTTTTCGCAATTCTGCTGCTCCAAACGCTTAACCAGAATTGCCTAGTGAAAAAATACACATACCGCTGTAATCGGGCGAGTTTCTACTTTCAGATGCAATAGGAATTTTAGGGTAAGGTCAACCCGTTCGCGAGATATGGGAGTTTGAAGCCAAGAAATGGTTGAGAAGGTAAAACATTTTTCGCAATTCTGCTGCTCCAAACGCTTAACCAGAATGCCCTAGGGAAAAAATTCGCATATCGTTGTAATCGGGCGAGTTTCTACTTTCAGATGCAATAGGAATTTTTGGGTTCGGTCAATCCGTTCGCGCGATATGGGACTTTGAAGCTAAGAAATGGTTGAGAAGACAACAAATTTTTCGCAATTCTGCTGCGCCAAACGCTTAACCAGAATGGGCTAGGGAAAAAATATATATACCGTCGTAATCGGGAGAGTTTCTACTTTCACACATAACAGGAATTTTTGGGTTAGGTCTATCCGTTCGCGAGATATGGGAGTTTGAAGCTAAGAAATGGTAAAGAAGACAACAAGTTTTTCGCACTACTGCTGCTCCAAACGCTTAACCAGAATGGCCTAGGGAAAAAATACACATACCGTTGTAATCGGGCGACTTTCTACTTTCAGATGCAACAGGAATTTTTGGGTTAGGTCAATCCGTTCGCGAGATATGGGAGTTTGAAGCCAAGAAATGGTTGAGAAGGCAAAAAATTTTTCGCAATTCTGCTGCTCCAAACCCTTAACCAGAATTGCCTAGGGAAAAAATACACATACCGCTGTAATCGGGCGAGTTTCTACATTCAGATGCAATAGGAATTTTTGGGTTAGGTCAATCCGTTCGCGAGATATGGGAGTTTGAAGCCAAGAAATGGTTGAGAAGGCAAAAGATTTTTCGCAATTCTGCTGCTCCAAACGCTTAACCAGAATGGCTTAGGGGAAAAATACGCATATCGTTGTAATCGGGTGAGTTTCTACTTTCAGACGCAGCAGGAACTTCTGGGTTTGGTCAATCCGTTCGCGAGATATGGGAGTTTGAAGCCAAGAAATGGTTGAGAAGGCAAAAATTTTTTCGCAATTCTGCTGCTCCAAACGCTTAATCAGAATGGCCTAGGGAAAAAATACATATACCGTTGTAATCGGGCGAGTTTCTGCTTTCAGATGCAATAGGAATTTTTGGGTTAGGTCAATCCGTTCGCGAGATATGGGAGTTTGAAGCTAAGGAATGGTTAAGGAGACAACAAATTTTTAGCACTTCTGCTGCTCCAAACGCTTAACCAGAATGGCCTAGGGAAAAAATACACATACCGTTGTAATCGGGCGAGATTGTACTTTCAGACGCAACAGGAATTTTTGGGTTAGGTCAATCCGTTCGCGAGATATGGGAGTTTGAAGCCAAGAAATGGTTGAGAAGGCAAACAATTTTTCGCTATTCTGCTGCTCCAAACGCTTAACCAGAATGGCCTAGGGAAAAAATACACATACCGCTGTAATCGGGCGAGTTTCTTCTTTCAGATGCAACAAGAATTTTTGGGTTAAGTCAATCCGTTCGCGAGATATGGGAGTTTGAAGCTAAGAAATGGTAAAGAAGACAACAAATTTTTCGCACTACTGCTGCTCCAAACGCTTAACCAGAATGGCATAGGGAAAAAATACACATACCGTTGTAATCGGGCGAGTTTCTACTTTCAGACGCAACAGGAACTTTTGGGTTAGGTCAATCCGTTCGCGAGATATGGGAGTTTGAAGCCAAGAAATGGTTGAGAAAGCAAAAAATTTTTCGCAATTCTGCTGCTCCAAACGCTTAACCAGAATGGCCTAGGGAAAAATACACATACCGTTGTAATCGGCGAGTTTCTACTTTCAGGTGCAACAGGAATTTTTGGGTTAGGTCAATCCGTTCGCGAGATATGGGAGTTTGAACCCAAGAAATGGTTGAGAAGGCAAAAAATTTTTCGCAATTCTGCTGCTCCAAACGCTTAACCAGAATTGCCTAGTGAAAAAATACACATACCGCTGTAATCGGGCGAGTTTCTACTTTCAGATGCAATAGGAATTTTAGGGTTAGGTCAATCCGTTCGCGAGATATGGGAGTTTGAAGCCAAGAAATGGTTGAGAAGGTAAAACATTTTTCGCAATTCTGCTGCTCCAAACGCTTAACCAGAATGCCCTAGGGAAAAAATACGCATATCGTTGTAATCGGGCGAGTTTCTACTTTCAGATGCAATAGGAATTTTTGGGTTCGGTCAATCCGTTCGCGCGATATGGGACTTTGAAGCTAAGAAATGGTTGAGAAGACAACAAATTTTTCGCAATTCTGCTGCGCCAAACGCTTAACCCGAATGGGCTAGGGACAAAATATATATACCGTCGTAATTGGGAGAGTTTCTACTTTCACACATAACAGGAATTTTTGGGTTAGGTCTATCCGTTCGCGAGATATGGGAGTTTGAAGCTAAGAAATGGTAAAGAAGACAACAAGTTTTTCGCACTACTGCTGCTCCAAACGCTTAACCAGAATGGCCTAGGGAAAAAATACACATACCGTTGTAATCGGGCGAGTTTCTACTTTCAGATGCAACAGGAATTTTTGGGTTAGGTCAATCCGTTCGCGAGATATGGGAGTTTGAAGCCAAGAAATGGTTGAGAAGGCAAAAAATTTTTCGCAATTCTGCTGCTCCAAACCCTTAACCAGAATTGCCTAGGGTAAAAATACACATACCGCTGTAATCGGGCGAGTTTCTACTTTCAGATGCAATAGGAATTTTTGGGTTAGGTCAATCCGTTCGCGAGATATGGGAGTTTGAAGCCAAGAAATGGTTGAGAAGGCAAAAGATTTTTCGCAATTCTGCTGCTCCAAACGCTTAACCAGAATGGCTTAGGGGAAAAATACGCATATCGTTGTAATCGGGTGAGTTTCTACTTTCAGACGCAGCAGGAACTTCTGGGTTTGGTCAATCCGTTCGCGAGATATGGGAGTTTGAAGCCAAGAAATGGTTGAGAAGGCAAAAATTTTTTCGCAATTCTGCTGCTCCAAACGCTTAACCAGAATGGCCTAGGGAAAGAATACACATACCGCTGTAATCGGGCGAGTTTCTACTTTCAGATGCAACAGGAATTTTTGGGTTAGTTCAATCCGTTCGCGAGAAATGGGAGTTTGAAGCTAAGAAATGGTTAAGAAGACAACAAATTTTTCGCACTTCTGCTGCTCCAAACGCTTAACCAGAATGGCCTAGGGAAAAAATACACATACCGTTGTAATCGGGCGAGTTTCTACTTTCAGACGCAACAGGAATTTTTGGGTTAGGTCAATCCGTTCGCGAGATATGGGAGTTTGAAGCCAAGAAATGGTTGAGAATGCAAACAATTTTTCGCTATTCTGCTGCTCCAAACTCTTAACCAGAATGGGCTAGGGAAAAAATACACATACCGTTGTAATCGGGCGAGTTTCTACTTTCACACGCAACAGGAATTTATGGGTTAGGTCTATCCGTTCGCGAGATATGGGAGCTTGAAGCCAAGAAATGGTTGAGAAGGCATACAATTTTTGGTAATTCTGCTGATCCAAACGCTTAACCAGAATGCCCTAGGGAAAAAATATACATACCGCTGTAGTCGGGCGAGTTTATACTTTCAGATGCAATAGGAATTTTTGGGTTAGGTCCATCCGTTCGCTAGATATGGCAGTTTGAAGCCAAGAAATGGTTGAGAAGGCAAAAAATTTTTCGCAATTCTGCTGCTCCAAACCCTTAACCAGAATTGCCTAGGGAAAAAATACACATACCGCTGTAATCGGGCGAATTTCTACTTTCAGATGCAATAGGAATTTTTGGGTTAGGTCAATCCGTTCGCGAGATATGGGAATTTGAAGCCAAGAAGTGGTTGAGAAGGCAAAAGGTTTTTCGCAATTCTGCTGCTCCAAACGCTTAACCAGAATGGCTTAGGGGAAAAATACGCATATCTTTGTAATCGGGTGAGTTTCTACTTTCAGACGCAGCAGGAACTTCTGGGTTTGGTCAATCTGTTCGCGAGATATGGGAGTTTGAAGCCAAGAAATGGTTGAGAAGGCAAAAATTTTTTCGCAATTCTGCTGCTCCAAACGCTTAACCAGAATGGCCTAGGGAAAAAACACACATACCGTTGTAATCGGGCTAGTTTCTACTTTCAGATGCAACAGGAATTTTTGGGTTAGTTCAATCCGTTCGCGAGAAATGGGTGTTTGAAGCTAAGAAATGGTTAAGAAGACAACAAATTTTTCGCACTTCTGCTGCTCCAAACGCTTAACCAGAATGGCCTAGGGGAAAAATACATATACCGTTGTAATCGGGCGAGTTTCTACTCTCAGACGCAACAGGAATTTTTGGGTTAGGTCAATCCGTTCGCGAGATATGGGAGTTTGAAGCCAAGAAATGGTTGAGAGTGCAAACAATTTTTCGCTATTCTGCTGCTCCAAACTCTTAACCAGAATGGGCTAGGGAAAAAATACACATACCGTTGTAATCGGGCGAGTTTCTACTTTCACACGCAACAGGAATTTTTGGGTTAGGTCTATCCGTTCGCGAGATATGGGAGTTTGAAACCAAGAAATGGTTGAGAAGGCATACAATTTTTGGTAATTCTGCTGATCCAAACGCTTAACCAGAATGCCCTAGGGAAAAAATATACACACCGCTGTAGTCGGGCGAGTTTATACTTTCAGATTCAATAGGAATTTTTGGGTTAGGTCCATCCGTTCGCTAGATATGGCAGTTTGAAGCCAAGAAATGGTTGAGAAGGCAAAAAATTTTTCGCAATTCTGCTGCTCCAAACCCTTAACCAGAATTGCCTAGGGAAAAAATACACATACCTCTGTAATCGGGCGAGTTTCTACTTTCAGATGCAATAGGAATTTTTGGGTTAGGTCAATCCGTTCGCGAGATATGGGAGTTTGAAGCCAAGAAATGGTTGAGAAGGCAAAAGATTTTTCGCAATTCTGCTGCTCCAAACGCTTAACCAGAATGGCCTAGGGAAAAACTACACATACCGTTGTAATCGGGCGAGTTTCTACTTTCAGACGCAACAGGAATTTTTGGGTTAGGTCAATCCGTTCGCGAGATATGGGAGTTTGAAGCCAAGAAATGGTTGAGAATGCAAACAATTTTTCGCTATTCTGCTGCTCCAAACTCTTAACCAGAATGGGCTAGGGAAAAAATACTCATACCGTTGTAATCGGGCGAGTTTCTACTTTCACACGCAACAGGAATTTTTGGGTTAGGTCTATCCGTTCGCGAGATATGGGAGTTTGAAGCCAAGAAATGGTTGAGAAGGCATACAATTTTTGGTAATTCTGCTGATCCAAACGCTTAACCAGAATGCCCTAGGGAAAAAATATACATACCGCTGTAGTCGGGCGAGTTTATACTTTCAGATGCAATAGGAATTTTTGGGTTAGGTCAATCCGTTCGCGAGATATGGGAGTTTGAAGCTAAGAAATGGTAAAGAAGACAACAAATTGTTCGCACTACTGCTGCTGCAAACGCTTAACTAGAATGGCCTAGGGAAAAAATACACATTCCGGTGTAATCGGGCGAGTCTCTACTTTCAGACGCATCAGGAACTTTTGGGTTAGGTCAATCCGTTCGCGTGATATGGGAGTTTGAAGCCAAGAAATGGTTGAGAAGGAAAAAAATTTTTCGGAATTCTGCTGCTCCAAACGCTTAACCAGAATTGCCTAGGGAAAAAATACGCATACCGCTGTAATCGGGCGAGTTTCTACTTTCAGATGCAATAGGAATTTTTGGGTTAGGTCAATCCGTTCGCGAGATATGGGACTTTGGAGCCAAGAAATGGTTGAGAAGGCAAAAAATTTTTGCAATTCCGCTGCTCCAAACGCTTAACCAGAATGGCCTAGGGAAAAAATACACATACCGTTGTAATTGGGCGAGTTTCTACTTTCAGACGCAATAGGAATTTTTGGTTTAGGTCAATCCGTCCGCGAGATATGGGAGTTTGAAGACAAGAAATGGTTGGGAAGACAATAAATTTTTCGCACTTCTGCTGCTCCAATCGCGTAACCAGAATGGCCTAAGGGAAAAATACACGTACCGTTGTAATCGGGCGAGTTTCTACTTTCAGATGCAATAGGAATTTTTGGGTTACGTCAATCCGTTCGCGAGATTTGGGAGTTTGAAGCTAAGAAATGGTTGAGAAGACAACAAATTTTTCGCAATTCTGCTGCTCCAAACGCTTAACCAGAATGGCCTAGGGAGAAAATACACATACCGCTGTAATCGGGCGAGTTTCTACTTTCAGATGCAATAGGAATTTTTGGGTTAGGTCAATCCGTTCGCGAGATATGGGACTTTGGAGCCAAGAAATGGTTGAGACGGCAAAAAATTTTTGCAATTCCGCTGCTCCAAACGCTTAACCAGAATGGCCTAGGGAAAAAATACACATACCGTTGTAATTGGGCGAGTTTCTACTTTCAGACGCAATAGGAATTTTTGGTTTAGGTCAATCCGTCCGCGAGATATGGGAGTTTGAAGACAAGAAATGTTTGAGAAGGCAAAAAATTTTTCGCAATTCTGCTGCTGCAAACGCTTAACCAGAATGGCCTATGGAAAAAATACACATACCGTTGTAATCGGGCGAGTTTCTACTTTCAGACGCAGCAGGAATTTTTGGGTTTGGTAAATCCGTTCGCGAGATATGGGACTTTGAAGCTAAGAAATGGTTGAGAAGACAACAAATTTTTCGCAATTCTGCTGCTTCAAACGCTTAACCAGAATGGGCTAGGGAAAAAATACACGTACCGTTGTAATCGGGCGAGTTTCTACTTTCACACGCAACAGGAATTTTTGGGTTAGGTCAATCCGTCCGCGAGATATGGGAGTTTGAAACCAAGAAATGGTTGAGAAGACAAAAAATTTTTCGCAATTCTGCTGCTCCAAACGCTTAACCAGAATGGCCTATGGAAAAAATACACATACCGTTGTAATCGGGCGAGTTTCTACTTTCAGACGCTACTGGAATCTTTGGGTTAGGTCAATCCGTTCGCGAGATATGGGAGATTGAAGCCAAGAAATGGTTGAGAAGGCAAAACATTTTTCGCAATTCTGCTGCTCCAAACGCTTAACCAGAATGGCCTAGGGAAAAAATACACATACCGTTGTAATCGGGCGAGTTTCTACTTTCAGACGCAATAGGAATTTTTGGGTTAGGACAATCCGTCCGCGAGATATGGGAGTTTGATGACAAGAAATGTTTGAGAAGGCAAAAAATTTTTCGCAATTCTGCTGCTCCAAACCCTTAACCAGAATTGCCTAGGGAAAAAATACACATACCGCTGTAATCGGGCGAGTTTCTACTTTCAGATGCAATAGGAATTTTTGGGTTAGGTCAATCCGTTCGCGAGATATGGGAGTTTGAAGCCAAGAAATGGTTGAGAAGGCAAAAGATTTTTCGCAATTCTGCTGCTCCAAACGCTTAACCAGAATGGCTTAGGGGAAAAATACGCATATCGTTGTAATCGGGTGAGTTTCTACTTTCAGACGCAGCAGGAACTTCTGGGTTTGGTCAATCCGTTCGCGAGATATGGGAGTTTGAAGCCAAGAAATGGTTGAGAAGGCAAAAATTTTTTCGCAATTCTGCTGCTCCAAACGCTTAACCAGAATGGCCTAGGGAAAGAATACACATACCGTTGTAATCGGGCGAGTTTCTACTTTCAGATGCAACAGGAATTTTTGGGTTAGTTCAATCCGTTCGCGAGAAATGGGAGTTTGAAGCTAAGAAATGGTTAAGAAGACAACAAATTTTTCGCACTTCTGCTGCTCCAAACGCTTAACCAGAATGGCCTAGGGAAAAAATACACCTACCGTTGTAATCGGGCGAGTTTCTACTTTCAGACGCAACAGGAATTTTTGGGTTAGGTCAATCCGTTCGCGAGATATGGGAGTTTGAAGCCAAGAAATGGTTGAGAATGCAAACAATTTTTCGCTATTCTGCTGCTCCAAACTCTTAACCAGAATGGGCTAGGGAAAAAATACACATACCGTTGTAATCGGGCGAGTTTCTACTTTCACACGCAACAGGAATTTATGGGTTATGTCTATCCGTTCGCGAGATATGGGAGCTTGAAGCCAAGAAATGTTTGAGAAGGCATACAATTTTTGGTAATTCTGCTGATCCAAACGCTTAACCAGAATGCCCTAGGGAAAAAATATACACACCGCTGTAGTCGGGCGAGTTTATACTTTCAGATTCAATAGGAATTTTTGGGTTAGGTCCATCCGTTCGCTAGATATGGCAGTTTGAAGCCAAGAAATGGTTGAGAAGGCAAAAAATTTTTCGCAATTCTGCTGCTCCAAACCCTTAACCAGAATTGCCTAGGGAAAAAATACACATACCTCTGTAATCGGGCGAGTTTATACTTTCAGATGCAATAGGAATTTTTGGGTTTGGTCAATCTGTTCGCGAGATATGGGAGTTTGAAGCCAAGAAATGGTTGAGAAGGCAAAAATTTTTTCGCAATTCTGCTGCTCCAAAGGCTTAACCAGAATGGCCTAGGGAAAAAACACACATACCGTTGTAATCGGGCGAGTTTCTACTTTCAGATGCAACAGGAATTTTTGGGTTAGTTCAATCCGTTCGCGAGAAATGGGAGTTTGAAGCTAAGAAATGGTTAAGAAGACAACAAATTTTTCGCACTTCTGCTGCTCCAAACGCTTAACCAGAATGGCCTAGGGAAAAAATACACATACCGTTTTAATCGGGCGAGTTTCTACTTTCAGACGCAACAGGAATTTTTGGGTTAGGTCAATCCGTTCGCGAGATATGGGAGTTTGAAGCCAAGAAATGGTTGAGAATGCAAACAATTTTTCGCTATTCTGCTGCTCCAAACTCTTAACCAGAATGGGCTAGGGAAAAAATACTCATACCGTTGTAATCGGGCGAGTTTCTACTTTCACACGCAACAGGAATTTTTGGGTTAGGTCTATCCGTTCGCGAGATATGGGAGTTTGAAGCCAAGAAATGGTTGAGAAGGCATACAATTTTTGGTAATTCTGCTGATCCAAACGCATAACCAGAATGCCCTAGGGAAAAAATATACATACCGCTGTAGTCGGGCGAGTTTATACTTTCAGATGCAATAGGAATTTTTGGGTTAGGTCAATCCGTTCGCGAGATATGGGAGTTTGAAGCTAAGAAATGGTAAAGAAGACAACAAATTGTTCGCATTACTGCTGCTGCAAACGCTTAACTAGAATGGCCTAGGGAAAAAATACACATTCCGGTGTAATCGGGCGAGTCTCTACTTTCAGACGCATCAGGAACTTTTGGGTTAGGTCAATCCGTTCGCGTGATATGGGAGTTTGAAGCCAAGAAATGGTTGAGAAGGCAAAAAATTTTTCGGAATTCTGCTGCTCCAAACCCTTAACCAGAATTGCCTAGGGAAAAAATACACATACCGCTGTAATCGGGCGAGTTTCTACTTTCAGGTGCAACAGGCATTTTTGGGTTAGGTCAATCCGTTCGCGATATATGGGAGTTTGAAGCCAAGAAATCGTTGAGAAGGCACAAAATTTTTCGCAATTCTGCTGCTCCAAACGCTTAACTAGAATTGCCTAGGGAAAAAATACACATACCGCTGTAATCGGGCGAGTTTCTACTTTCAGATGCAATAGGAATTTTTGGGTTAGGTCAATCCGTTCGCGAGATATGGGAGTTTGAAGCCAAGAAATGGTTGAGAAGGTAAAACATTTTTTGCAATTCTGCTGCTCCAAACGCTTAACCAGAATGCCCTAGGGAAAAAATACGCATATCGTTGTAATCGGGCGAGTTTCTACTTTCAGATGCAATAGGAATTTTTGGGTTACGTCAATCCGTTCGCGAGATTTGGGAGTTTGAAGCGAAGAAATGGTTGAGAAGACAATAAATTTTTCGCACTTCTGCTGCTCCAAACGCTTAACCAGAATGGCCTATGGAAAAAATACACATACCGTTGTAATCGGGCGAGTTTCTACTTTCAGATGCTACTGGAATTTTTGGGTTAGGTCAATCCGTTCGCGAGATATGGGAGTTTGAAGCCAAGAAATGGTTGAGAAGGCAAAACATTTTTCGCAATTCTGCTGCTCCAAACGCTTAACCAGAATGGCCTATGGAAAAAATACGCATATCGTTATAATCGGGCGAGTTTCTACTTTCAGACGCTGCAGGAATTTTTGGGTTTGGTCAATCCGTTCGCGAGATATGGGACTTTGAAGCTAAGAAATGGTTGAGAAGACAACAAATTTTTCGCAATTCTGCTGCTCCAAACGCTTAACCAGAATGGGCTAGGGAAAAAATACACGTACCGTTGTAATCGGGCGAGTTTCTACTTTCACACGCAACAGGAATTTTTGGGTTAGGTCGATCCGTCCGCGAGATATGGGAGTTTGAAGCCAAGAAATGGTTGAGGAGACAAAAAATTTTTCGCAATTCTGCTGCTCCAAACGCTTAACCAGAATGGCCTATGGAAAAAATACACATACCGTTGTAATCGGGCGAGTTTCTACTTTCAGATGCAACAGGAATTTTTGGGTTAGGTCAATCCGTTCGCGAGATATGGGAGTTTGAAGCCAAGAAATGGTTGAGAGGACAAAAAATTTTTCGCAATTCTGCTGCTCCAAACGCTTAACCAGAATGGCCTATGGAAAAAATACACATACCGTTGTAATCGGGCGAGTTTCTACTTTCAGATGCAACAGGAATTTTTGGGTTAGGTCAATCCGTTCGCGAAATATGGGAGTTTGAATCCAAGAAATGGTTGAGAAGGCAAAAAATTTTTCGCAATTCAGCTGCTCCAAACCCTTAACCAGAATTGCCTAGGAAAAAAATACACATACCGCTGTAATCGGACGAGTTTATACTTTCAGATGCAATAGGAATTTTTGGGTTAGGTCCATCTGTTCGCTAGATATGGCAGTTTGAAGCCAAGAAATGGTTGAGAAGGCAAAAAATTTTTCGCAATTCTGCTGCTCCAAACGCTTAACCAGAATGGCCTAGGGAAAAAATACACATACCGTTGTAATCGGGCGATTTTCTACTTTCAGATGCAACAGGAATTTTTGGGTTAGTTCAATCCGTTCGCGAGATATGGGAGTTTGAAGCTAAGAAATGGTTAAGAAGGCAACAAATTTTTCGCAATTCTGCTGCTCCAAACTCTTAACCAGAATGGGCTAGGGAAAAAATACACATACCGTTGTAATCGGGCGAGTTTCTACTTTCACACGCAACAGGAATTTTTGGGTTAGGTCTATCCGTTCGCGAGATATGGGAGTTTGAAGCCAAGAAATGGTTGAGAAGGCATACAATTTTTGGTAATTCTGCTGATCCAAACGCATATCCAGAATGCCCTAGGGAAAAAATACACATACCGTTGTAATCGGGCGAGTTTCTACTTTCAGATGCAACAGGAATTTTTGGGTTAGGTCAATCCGTTCGCGAGATATGGGAGTTTGAAGCCAAGAAATGGTTGAGAGGACAAAAAATTTTTCGCAATTCTGCTGCTCCAAACGCTTAACCAGAATGGCCTATGGAAAAAATACACATACCGTTGTAATCGGGCGAGTTTCTACTTTCAGATGCAACAGGAATTTTTGGGTTAGGTCAATCCGTTCGCGAAATATGGGAGTTTGAATCCAAGAAATGGTTGAGAAGGCAAAAAATTTTTCGCAATTCTGCTGCTCCAAACCCTTAACCAGAATTGCCTAGGAAAAAAATACACATACCGCTGTAATCGGACGAGTTTATACTTTCAGATGCAATAGGAATTTTTGGGTTAGGTCCATCTGTTCGCTAGATATGGCAGTTTGAAGCCAAGAAATGGTTGAGAAGGCAAAAAATTTTTCGCAATTCTGCTGCTCCAAACGCTTAACCAGAATGGCCTAGGGAAAAAATACACATACCGTTGTAATCGGGCGATTTTCTACTTTCAGATGCAACAGGAATTTTTGGGTTAGTTCAATCCGTTCGCGAGATATGGGAGTTTGAAGCTAAGAAATGGTTAAGAAGGCAACAAATTTTTCGCAATTCTGCTGCTCCAAACTCTTAACCAGAATGGGCTAGGGAAAAAATACACATACCGTTGTAATCGGGCGAGTTTCTACTTTCACACGCAACAGGAATTTTTGGGTTAGGTCTATCCGTTCGCGAGATATGGGAGTTTGAAGCCAAGAAATGGTTGAGAAGGCATACAATTTTTGGTAATTCTGCTGATCCAAACGCATATCCAGAATGCCCTAGGGAAAAAATATACATACCGCTGTAGTCGGGCGAGTTTATACTTTCAGATGCAATAGGAATTTTTGGGTTAGGTCAATCCGTTCGCGAGATATGGGAGTTTGAAGCTAAGAAATGGTAAAGAAGACAACAAATTGTTCGCACTACTGCTGCTGCAAACGCTTAACTAGAATGGCCTAGGGAAAAAATACACATTCCGGTGTAATCGGGCGAGTCTCTACTTTCAGACGCATCAGGATCTTTTGGGTTAGGTCAATCCGTTCGCGTGATATGGGAGTTTGAAGCCAAGAAATGGTTGAGAAGGCAAAAAATTTTTCGGAATTCTGCTGCTCCAAACCCTTAACCAGAATTACCTAGGGAAAAAATACACATACCGCTGTAATCGGGCGAGTTTCTACTTTCAGGTGCAACAGGCATTTTTGGGTTAGGTCAATCCGTTCGCGATATATGGGAGTTTGAAGCCAAGAAATCGTTGAGAAGGCACAAAATTTTTCGCAATTCTGCTGCTCCAAACGCTTAACTAGAATTGCCTAGGGAAAAAATACACATACCGCTGTAATCGGGCGAGTTTCTACTTTCAGATGCAATAGGAATTTTTGGGTTAGGTCAATCCGTTCGCGAGATATGGGAGTTTGAAGCCAAGAAATGGTTGAGAAGGTAAAACATTTTTTGCAATTCTGCTGCTCCAAACGCTTAACCAGAATGCCCTAGGGAAAAAATACGCATATCGTTGTAATCGGGCGAGTTTCTACTTTCAGATGCAATAGGAATTTTTGGGTTACGTCAATCCGTTCGCGAGATTTGGGAGTTTGAAGCGAAGAAATGGTTGAGAAGACAATAAATTTTTCGCACTTCTGCTGCTCCAAACGCTTAACCAGAATGGCCTATGGAAAAAATACACATACCGTTGTAATCGGGCGAGTTTCTACTTTCAGATGCTACTGGAATTTTTGGGTTAGGTCAATCCGTTCGCGAGATATGGGAGTTTGAAGCCAAGAAATGGTTGAGAAGGCAAAACATTTTTCGCAATTCTGCTGCTCCAAACGCTTAACCAGAATGGCCTATGGAAAAAATACGCATATCGTTATAATCGGGCGAGTTTCTACTTTCAGACGCTGCAGGAATTTTTGGGTTTGGTCAATCCGTTCGCGAGATATGGGACTTTGAAGCTAAGAAATGGTTGAGAAGACAACAAATTTTTCGCAATTCTGCTGCTCCAAACGCTTAACCAGAATGGGCTAGGGAAAAAATACACGTACCGTTGTAATCGGGCGAGTTTCTACTTTCACACGCAACAGGAATTTTTGGGTTAGGTCGATCCGTCCGCGAGATATGGGAGTTTGAAGCCAAGAAATGGTTGAGGAGACAAAAAATTTTTCGCAATTCTGCTGCTCCAAACGCTTAACCAGAATGGCCTATGGAAAAAATACACATACCGTTGTAATCGGGCGAGTTTCTACTTTCAGATGCAACAGGAATTTTTGGGTTAGGTCAATCCGTTCGCGAGATATGGGAGTTTGAAGCCAAGAAATGGTTGAGAGGACAAAAAATTTTTCGCAATTCTGCTGCTCCAAACGCTTAACCAGAATGGCCTATGGAAAAAATACACATACCGTTGTAATCGGGCGAGTTTCTACATTCAGATGCAACAGGAATTTTTGGGTTAGGTCAATCCGTTCGCGAAATATGGGAGTTTGAATCCAAGAAATGGTTGAGAAGGCAAAAAATTTTTCGCAATTCTGCTGCTCCAAACCCTTAACCAGAATTGCCTAGGAAAAAAATACACATACCGCTGTAATCGGACGAGTTTATACTTTCAGATGCAATAGGAATTTTTGGGTTAGGTCCATCTGTTCGCTAGATATGGCAGTTTGAAGCCAAGAAATGGTTGAGAAGGCAAAAAATTTTTCGCAATTCTGCTGCTCCAAACGCTTAACCAGAATGGCCTAGGGAAAAAATACACATACCGTTGTAATCGGGCGATTTTCTACTTTCAGATGCAACAGGAATTTTTGGGTTAGTTCAATCCGTTCGCGAGATATGGGAGTTTGAAGCTAAGAAATGGTTAAGAAGGCAACAAATTTTTCGCAATTCTGCTGCTCCAAACTCTTAACCAGAATGGGCTAGGGAAAAAATACACATACCGTTGTAATCGGGCGAGTTTCTACTTTCACACGCAACAGGAATTTTTGGGTTAGGTCTATCCGTTCGCGAGATATGGGAGTTTGAAGCCAAGAAATGGTTGAGAAGGCATACAATTTTTGGTAATTCTGCTGATCCAAACGCATATCCAGAATGCCCTAGGGAAAAAATACACATACCGTTGTAATCGGGCGAGTTTCTACTTTCAGATGCAACAGGAATTTTTGGGTTAGGTCAATCCGTTCGCGAGATATGGGAGTTTGAAGCCAAGAAATGGTTGAGAGGACAAAAAATTTTTCGCAATTCTGCTGCTCCAAACGCTTAACCAGAATGGCCTATGGAAAAAATACACATACCGTTGTAATCGGGCGATTTTCTACTTTCAGATGCAACAGGAATTTTTGGGTTAGTTCAATCCGTTCGCGAGATATGGGAGTTTGAAGCTAAGAAATGGTTAAGAAGGCAACAAATTTTTCGCAATTCTGCTGCTCCAAACTCTTAACCAGAATGGGCTAGGGAAAAAATACACATACCGTTGTAATCGGGCGAGTTTCTACTTTCACACGCAACAGGAATTTTTGGGTTAGGTCTATCCGTTCGCGAGATATGGGAGTTTGAAGCCAAGAAATGGTTGAGAAGGCATACAATTTTTGGTAATTCTGCTGATCCAAACGCATATCCAGAATGCCCTAGGGAAAAAATATACATACCGCTGTAGTCGGGCGAGTTTATACTTTCAGATGCAATAGGAATTTTTGGGTTAGGTCAATCCGTTCGCGAGATATGGGAGTTTGAAGCTAAGAAATGGTAAAGAAGACAACAAATTGTTCGCACTACTGCTGCTGCAAACGCTTAACTAGAATGGCCTAGGGAAAAAATACACATTCCGGTGTAATCGGGCGAGTCTCTACTTTCAGACGCATCAGGAACTTTTGGGTTAGGTCAATCCGTTCGCGTGATATGGGAGTTTGAAGCCAAGAAATGGTTGAGAAGGCAAAAAATTTTTCGGAATTCTGCTGCTCCAAACCCTTAACCAGAATTGCCTAGGGAAAAAATACACATACCGCTGTAATCGGGCGAGTTTCTACTTTCAGGTGCAACAGGCATTTTTGGGTTAGGTCAATCCGTTCGCGATATATGGGAGTTTGAAGCCAAGAAATCGTTGAGAAGGCACAAAATTTTTCGCAATTCTGCTGCTCCAAACGCTTAACCAGAATTGCCTAGGGAAAAAATACACATACCGCTGTAATCGGGCGAGTTTCTACTTTCAGATGCAATAGGAATTTTTGGGTTAGGTCAATCCGTTCGCGAGATATGGGAGTTTGAAGCCAAGAAATGGTTGAGAAGGTAAAACATTTTTTGCAATTCTGCTGCTCCAAACGCTTAACCAGAATGCCCTAGGGAAAAAATACGCATATCGTTGTAATCGGGCGAGTTTCTACTTTCAGATGCAATAGGAATTTTTGGGTTACGTCAATCCGTTCGCGAGATTTGGGAGTTTGAAGCGAAGAAATGGTTGAGAAGACAATAAATTTTTCGCACTTCTGCTGCTCCAAACGCTTAACCAGAATGGCCTATGGAAAAAATACACATACCGTTATAATCGGGCGAGTTTCTACTTTCAGATGCTACTGGAATTTTTGGGTTAGGTCAATCCGTTCGCGAGATATGGGAGTTTGAAGCCAAGAAATGGTTGAGAAGGCAAAACATTTTTCGCAATTCTGCTGCTCCAAACGCTTAACCAGAATGGCCTATGGAAAAAATACGCATATCGTTATAATCGGGCGAGTTTCTACTTTCAGACGCTGCAGGAATTTTTGGGTTTGGTCAATCCGTTCGCTAGATATGGGACTTTGAAGCTAAGAAATGGTTGAGAAGACAACAAATTTTTCGCAATTCTGCTGCTCCAAACGCTTAACCAGAATGGGCTAGGGAAAAAATACACGTACCGTTGTAATCGGGCGAGTTTCTACTTTCACACGCAACAGGAATTTTTGGGTTAGGTCGATCCGTCCGCGAGATATGGGAGTTTGAAGCCAAGAAATGGTTGAGAAGGCAAAAAATTTTTCGCAATTCTGCTGCTCCAAACCCTTAACCAGAATTGCCTAGGGAAAAAATACACATACCGCTGTAATCGGACGAGTTTATACTTTCAGATGCAATAGGAATTTTTGGGTTAGGTCCATCTGTTCGCTAGATATGGCAGTTTGAAGCCAAGAAATGGTTGAGAAGGCAAAAAATTTTTCGCAATTCTGCTGCTCCAAACGCTTAACCAGAATGGCCTAGGGAAAAAATACACATACCGTTGTAATCGGGCGAGTTTCTACTTTCAGATGCAACAGGAATTTTTGGGTTAGGTCAATCCGTTCGCGAGATATGGGAGTTTGAAGCCAAGAAATGGTTGAGAGGACAAAAAATTTTTCGCAATTCTGCTGCTCCAAACGCTTAACCAGAATGGCCTATGGAAAAAATACACATACCGTTGTAATCGGGCGAGTTTCTACTTTCAGATGCAACAGGAATTTTTGGGTTAGGTCAATCCGTTCGCGAGATATGGGAGTTTGAAGCCAAGAAATGGTTGAGAGGACAAAAAATTTTTCGCAATTCTGCTGCTCCAAACCCTTAACCAGAATTGCCTAGGGAAAAAATACACATACCGCTGTAATCGGACGAGTTTATACTTTCAGATGCAATAGGAATTTTTGGGTTAGGTCCATCTGTTCGCTAGATATGGCAGTTTGAAGCCAAGAAATGGTTGAGAAGGCAAAAAATTTTTCGCAATTCTGCTGCTCCAAACGCTTAACCAGAATGGCCTAGGGAAAAAATACACATACCGTTGTAGTCGGGCGAGTTTATACTTTCAGATGCAATAGGAATTTTTGGGTTAGGTCCATCCGTTCGCTAGATATGGCAATTTGAAGCCAAGAAATGGTTGAGAAGGCAAAAAATTTTTCGCAATTCTGCTGCTCCAAACGCTTAACCAGAATGGCCTAGGGAAAAAATACACATACCGTTGTAATCGGGCGAGTTTCTGTTATCAGATGCAATAGGAATTTGTGGATTAGGTCAATCCGTTCGCGAGATATGGGAGTTTGAAGCTAAGAAATGGTTAAGAAGGCAACAAATTTTTCGCACTTCTGCTGCTCCAAACGCTTGACCAGAATGGCCTAGGGAAAAAATACACATACCGTTGTAATCGGGCGAGTTTCTTCTTTCAGATGCAACAGGAATTTTTGGGTTTGGTCAAACCGTTCGCGGGATATGGGAGTTTGAAGCCAAGAAATGGTAAAGAAGACAACAAATTGTTCGCACTACTGCTGCTCCAAACGCTTAACTAGAATGGCCTAGGGAAAAAATACACATACCGTTGTAATCGGGCGAGTTTCTACTTTCAGGCGCAACAGGAACTTTTGGGTTAAGTCAATCCGTTCGCGTGATATGGGAGTTTGAAGCCAAGAAATGGTTGAGAAGGCAAAAAATTTTTCGGAATTCTGCTGCTCGAAACGCTTAACCAGAATGGCCTAGGGAAAAAATACAAATACCGTTGTAATCGGCGAGTTTCTACTTTCAGGTGCAACAGGAATTTTTGGGTTAGGTCAATCCGTTCGCGATATATGGGAGTTTGAAGCCAAGAAATGGTTGAGAAGGCAAAAAGTTTTTCGCAATTCTGCTGCTCCAAACGCTTAACCAGAATTTCCTAGGGAAAAAATACACATACCGCTGTAATCGGGCGAGTTTCTACTTTCAGATGCAATAGGAATTTTTGGGTTAGGTCAATCCGTTCGCGAGATATGGGAGTTTGAAGCCAAGAAATGGTTGAGAAGGTAAAACATTTTTTGCAATTCTGCTGCTCCAAACGCTTAACCAGAATGCCCTAGGAAAAAAATACGCATATCGTTGTAATCGGGCGAGTTTCTACTTTCAGATGCAATAGGAATTCTTGGGTTACGTCAATCCGTTCGCGAGATATGGGAGTTTGAAGACAAGAAATGTTTGAGAAGGCAAAAAATTTTTCGCAATTCTGCTGCTCCAAACGCTTAACCAGAATGGCCTATGGAAAAAATACATATACCGTTGTAATCGGGCGAGTTTCTACTTTCAGATGCAACAGGAATTTTTGGGTTAGGTCAATTCGTTCGCGAGATATGGGAGTTTGAAGCCAAGAAATGGTTGAGAAGACAAAAAATTTTTCGCAATTCTGCTGCTCCAAACGCTTAACCAGAATGGCCTATGGAAAAAATACACATAGCGTTGTAATCGGGCGAGTTTCTACTTTCAGATGCAACAGGAATTTTTGGATAAGGTCAATCCGTTCGCGAGATATGGGAGTTTGAAGCCAAGAAATGGTTGAGAAGGCAAAAAATTTTTCGCAATTCTGCTGCTCCAAACGCTTAACCAGAATGGCCTAGGGAAAAAATACACATACCGCTGTAATCGGGCGAGTTTCTACTTTCAGATGCAACAGGAATTTTTGCGTTAGGTCAATCCGTTCGCGAGATATGGGAGTTTGAAGCCAAGAAATGGTTGAGAAGGCAAAAAATTTTTCGCAATTCTGCTGCTCCAAACGCTTAACCAGAATGGCCTAGGGAAAAAATACACATACCGTTGTAATCGGGCGAGTTTCTACTTTCAGATGCAACAGGAATTTTTGGGTTAGTTCAATCCGTTCGCGAGATATGGGATTTTGAAGCTAAGAAATGGTTAAGATAGCAACAAATTTTTCGCACTTCTACTGCTCCAAACGCTTAACCAGAATGGCCTAGTGAGAAAATACACATACCGTTGTAATCGGGCGAGTTTCTACTTTCAGACGCAACAGGAATTTTTGGGTTAGGTCAATCCGTTCGCGAGATATGGGAGTTTGAAGCCAAGATATGGTTGAGAAGGCATACAATTTTTGGTAATTCTGCTGCTCCAAACGCTTAACCAGAATGGCTTAGGGGAAAAATACGCATATCGTTGTAATCGGGTGAGTTTCTACTTTCAGACGCAGCAGGAACTTCTGGGTTTGGTCAATCCGTTCGCGAGATATGGGAGTTTGAAGCCAAGAAATGGTTGAGAAGGCAAAAAATTTTTCGCAATTCTGCTGCTCCAAACGCTTAACCAGAATGGCCTATGGAAAAAATACATATACCGTTGTAATCGGGCGAGTTTCTACTTTCAGATGCAACAGGAATTTTTGGGTTAGGTCAATCCTTTCGCGAGATATGGGAGTTTGAAGCCAAGAAGTGGTTGAGAAGGCAAAAGGTTTTTCGCAATTCCGCTGCTCCAAACGCTTAACCAGAATGGCTTAGGGGAAAAATACGCATATCGTTGTAATCGGGTGAGTTTCTACTTTCAGACGCAACAGGAATTTTTGGGTTAGGTCAATCAGTTCGCGAGATATGGGAGTTTGAAGCCAAGATATGGTTGAGAAGGCATACAATTTTTGGTAATTCTGCTGCTCCAAACTCTTAACCAGAATGGGCTAGGGAAAAAATACACATACCGTTGTAATCGGGCGAGTTTCTACTTTCACACGCAACAGGAATTTATGGGTTAGGTCTATCCGTTCGCGAGATATGGGAGCTTGAAGCCAAGAAATGGTTGAGAAGGCATACAATTTTTGGTAATTCTGCTGATCCAAACGCTTAACCAGAATGCCCTAGGGAAAAAATATACATACCGCTGTAGTCGGGCGAGTTTATACTTTCAGATGCAATAGGAATTTTTGGGTTAGGTCAATCCGTTCGCTAGATATGGCAGTTTGAAGCCAAGAAATGGTTGAGAAGGCAAAAAATTTTTCGCAATTCTGCTGCTCCAAACCCTTAACCAGAATTGCCTAGGGAAAAAATACACATACCGCTGTAATCGGGCGAATTTCTACTTTCAGATGCAATAGGAATTTTTGGGTTAGGTCAATCCTTTCGCGAGATATGGGAGTTTGAAGCCAAGAAGTGGTTGAGAAGGCAAAAGGTTTTTCGCAATTCTGCTGCTCCAAACGCTTAACCAGAATGGCTTAGGGGAAAAATACGCATATCTTTGTAATCGGGTGAGTTTCTACTTTCAGACGCAGCAGGAACTTCTGGGTTTGGTCAATCTATTCGCGAGATATGGGAGTTTGAAGCCAAGAAATGGTTGAGAAGGCAAAAAATTTTTCGCAATTCTGCTGCTCCAAACCCTTAACCAGAATTGCCTAGGGAAAAAATACACATACCGCTGTAATCGGGCGAATTTCTACTTTCAGATGCAATAGGAATTTTTGGGTTAGGTCCATCCGTTCGCTAGATATGGCAGTTTGAAGCCAAGAAATGGTTGAGAAGGCAAAAAATTTTTCGCAATTCTGCTGCTCCAAACCCTTAACCAGAATTGCCTAGGGAAAAAATACACATACCGTTGTAATCGGGCGAGTTTCTACTTTCAGATGCAACAGGAATTTTTGGGTTAGTTCAATCCGTTCGCGAGATATGGGAGTTTGAAGCTGAGAAATGGTTGAGAAGACAACAAATTCTTCGCAATTCTGCTGCTCCAAACGCTTAACCAGAATGGCCTAGGGAGAAAATACACATACCGCTGTAATCGGGCGAGTTTCTACTTTCAGATGCAATAGGAATTTTTGGGTTAGGTCAATCAGTTCGCGAGATATGGGAGTTTGAAGCCAAGATATGGTTGAGAAGGCATACAATTTTTGGTAATTCTGCTGCTCCAAACGCTTAACCAGAATGGCTTAGGGGAAAAATACGCATATCGTTGTAATCGGGTGAGTTTCTACTTTCAGATGCAACAGGAATTTTTGGGTTAGGTCAATCCTTTCGCGAGATATGGGAGTTTGAAGCCAAGAAGTGGTTGAGAAGGCAAAAGGTTTTTCGCAATTCTGCTGCTCCAAACGCTTAACCAGAATGGCTTAGGGGAAAAATACGCATATCGTTGTAATCGGGTGAGTTTCTACTTTCAGACGCAACAGGAATTTTTGGGTTAGGTCAATCAGTTCGCGAGATATGGGAGTTTGAAGCCAAGATATGGTTGAGAAGGCATACAATTTTTGGTAATTCTGCTGCTCCAAACTCTTAACCAGAATGGGCTAGGGAAAAAATACACATACCGTTGTAATCGGGCGAGTTTCTACTTTCACACGCAACAGGAATTTATGGGTTAGGTCTATCCGTTCGCGAGATATGGGAGCTTGAAGCCAAGAAATGGTTGAGAAGGCATACAATTTTTGGTAATTCTGCTGATCCAAACGCTTAACCAGAATGCCCTAGGGAAAAAATATACATACCGCTGTAGTCGGGCGAGTTTATACTTTCAGATGCAATAGGAATTTTTGGGTTAGGTCAATCCGTTCGCTAGATATGGCAGTTTGAAGCCAAGAAATGGTTGAGAAGGCAAAAAATTTTTCGCAATTCTGCTGCTCCAAACCCTTAACCAGAATTGCCTAGGGAAAAAATACACATACCGCTGTAATCGGGCGAATTTCTACTTTCAGATGCAATAGGAATTTTTGGGTTAGGTCAATCCTTTCGCGAGATATGGGAGTTTGAAGCCAAGAAGTGGTTGAGAAGGCAAAAGGTTTTTCGCAATTCTGCTGCTCCAAACGCTTAACCAGAATGGCTTAGGGGAAAAATACGCATATCTTTGTAATCGGGTGAGTTTCTACTTTCAGACGCAGCAGGAACTTCTGGGTTTGGTCAATCTATTCGCGAGATATGGGAGTTTGAAGCCAAGAAATGGTTGAGAAGGCAAAAAATTTTTCGCAATTCTGCTGCTCCAAACCCTTAACCAGAATTGCCTAGGGAAAAAATACACATACCGCTGTAATCGGGCGAATTTCTACTTTCAGATGCAATAGGAATTTTTGGGTTAGGTCCATCCGTTCGCTAGATATGGCAGTTTGAAGCCAAGAAATGGTTGAGAAGGCAAAAAATTTTTCGCAATTCTGCTGCTCCAAACCCTTAACCAGAATTGCCTAGGGAAAAAATACACATACCGTTGTAATCGGGCGAGTTTCTACTTTCAGATGCAACAGGAATTTTTGGGTTAGTTCAATCCGTTCGCGAGATATGGGAGTTTGAAGCTAAGAAATGGTTGAGAAGACAACAAATTCTTCGCAATTCTGCTGCTCCAAACGCTTAACCAGAATGGCCTAGGGAGAAAATACACATACCGCTGTAATCGGGCGAGTTTCTACTTTCAGATGCAATAGGAATTTTTGGGTTAGGTCAATCCGTTCGCGAGATATGGGACTTTGGAGCCAAGAAATGGTTGAGACGGCAAAAAATTTTTGCAATTCCGCTGCTCCAAACGCTTAACCAGAATGGCCTAGGGAAAAAATACACATACCGTTGTAATTGGGCGAGTTTCTACTTTCAGACGCAATAGGAATTTTTGGTTTAGGTCAATCCGTCCGCGAGATATGGGAGTTTGAAGACAAGAAATGGTTGAGAAGACAATAAATTTTTCGCACTTCTGCTGCTCCAATCGCGTAACCAGAATGGCCTAAGGGAAAAATACACGTACCGTTGTAATCGGGCGAGTTTCTACTTTCAGATGCAATAGGAATTTTTGGGTTACGTCAATCCGTTCGCGAGATTTGGGAGTTTGAAGCTAAGAAATGGTTGAGAAGACAACAAATTTTTCGCAATTCTGCTGCTCCAAACGCTTAACCAGAATTGCCTAGGGCGAAAATACACATACCGCTGTAATCGGGCGAGTTTCTACTATCAGATGCAATAGGAATTTTTGGGTTAGGTCAATCCGTTCGCGAGATATGGGACTTTGGAGCCAAGAAATGGTTGAGACGGCAAAAAATTTTTGCAATTCCGCTGCTCCAAACGCTTAACCAGAATGGCCTAGGGAAAAAATACACATACCGTTGTAATTGGGCGAGTTTCTACTTTCAGACGCAATAAGAATTTTTGGTTTAGGTCAATCCGTCCGCGAGATATGGGAGTTTGAAGACAAGAAATGTTTGAGAAGGCAAAAAATTTTTCGCAATTCTGCTGCTGCAAACGCTTAACCAGAATGGCCTATGGAAAAAATACACATACCGTTGTAATCGGGCGAGTTTCTACTTTCAGACGCAGCAGGAATTTTTGGGTTTGGTCAATCCGTTCGCGAGATATGGGACTTTGGAGCCAAGAAATGGTTGAGACGGCAAACAATTTTTGCAATTCCGCTGCTCCAAACGCTTAACCAGAATGGCCTAGGGAAAAAATACACATACCGTTGTAATCGGGCGAGTTTCTACTTTCAGACGCAATAGGAATTTTTGGTTTACGTCAATCCGTTCGCGAGATTTGGGAGTTTGAAGCGAAGAAATGGTTGAGAAGACAATAAATTTTTCGCACTTCTGCTGCTCCAATCGCGTAACCAGAATGGCCTAAGGGAAAAGTACACGTACCGTTGTAATCGGGCGAGTTTCTACTTTCAGATGCAATAGGAAGTTTTGGGTTACGTGAATCCGTTCGCGAGATTTGGGAGTTTGAAGCTAAGAAATGGTTGAGACGGCAAAAAATTTTTGCAATTCCGCTGCTCCAAACGCTTAACCAGAATGGCCTAGGGAAAAAATACACATACCGTTGTAATCGGGCGAGTTTCTACTTTCGGACGCAATAGGAATTTTTGGGTTAGGACAATCCGTCCGCGAGATATGGGAGTTTGAAGACAAGAAATGTTTGAGAAGGCAAAAAATTTTTCGCATTTCTGCTGCTGCAAACGCTTAACCAGAATGGCCTATGGAAAAAATACACATACCGTTGTAATCGGGCGAGTTTCTACTTTCAGATGCAACAGGAATTTTTGGGTTAGGTCAATCCGTTCGCGAGATATGGGAGTTTGAAGACAAGAAATGGTTGAGAAGGCAAAAAATTTTTCGCAATTCTGCTGCTCCAAACGCTTAACCAGAATGGCCTAGGGAAAAAATACACATACCGTTGTAATCGAGCGAGTTTCTACTTTCAGATGCAGCAGGAATTTTTGGGTTTGGTCAATCCGTTCGCGAGATATGGGACTTTGAAGCTAAGAAATGGTTGAGAAGACAACAAATTTTTCGCAATTCTGCTGCTCCAAACGCTTAACCAGAATGGGCTAGGGAAAAAATACACGTACCGTTGTAATCGGGCGAGTTTCTACTATCACACGCAACAGGAATTTTTGGGTTAGGTCAATCCGTCCGCGAGATATGGGAGTTTGAAACCAAGAAATGGTTGAGAAGACAAAAAATTTTTCGCAATTCTGCTGCTCCAAACGATTAACCAGAATTGCCTAGGGAAAAAATACACATACCGCTGTAATCGGGCGAGTTTCTACTTTCAGATGCAATAGGAATTTTTGGGTTAGGTCGATCCGTTCGCGAGATATGGGAGTTTGAAGCCAAGAAATGGTTGAGAAGGCAAAAAATTTTTCGCACTTCTGCTGCTCCAAACGCTTAACCAGAATGGCCTAGGGAAAAAATACGCATATCGTTATAATCGGGCGAGTTTCTACTTTCAGACGCAGCAGGAATTTTTGGGTTTGGTCAATCCGTTCGCGAGATATGGGACTTTGAAGCTAAGAAATGGTTGAGAAGACAACAAATTTTTCGCAATTCTGCTGCTTCAAACGCTTAACCAGAATGGGCTAGGGAAAAAATACACGTACCGTTGTAATCGGGCGAGTTTCTACTTTCACACGCAACAGGAATTTTTGGGTTAGGTCAATCCGTCCGCGAGATATGGGAGTTTGAAACCAAGAAATGGTTGAGAAGACAAAAAATTTTTCGCAATTCTGCTGCTCCAAACGATTAACCAGAATTGCCTAGGGAAAAAATACACATACCGCTGTAATCGGGCGAGTTTCTACTTTCAGATGCAATAGGAATTTTTGGGTTAGGTCGATCCGTTCGCGAGATATGGGAGTTTGAAGCCAAGAAATGGTTGAGAAGGCAAAAAATTTTTCGCACTTCTGCTGCTCCAAACGCTTAACCAGAATGGCCTAGGGAAAAAATACGCATATCGTTATAATCGGGCGAGTTTCTACTTTCAGACGCAGCAGGAATTTTTGGGTTTGGTCAATCCGTTCGCGAGATATGGGACTTTGAAGCTAAGAAATGGTTGAGAAGACAACAAATTTTTCGCAATTCTGCTGCTTCAAACGCTTAACCAGAATGGGCTAGGGAAAAAATACACGTACCGTTGTAATCGGGCGAGTTTCTACTTTCACACGCAACAGGAATTTTTGGGTTAGGTCAATCCGTCCGCGAGATATGGGAGTTTGAAACCAAGAAATGGTTGAGAAGACAAAAAATTTTTCGCAATTCTGCTGCTCCAAACGCTTAACCAGAATGGCCTATGGAAAAAATACACATACCGTTGTAATCGGGCGAGTTTCTACTTTCAGACGCTACTGGAATCTTTGGGTTATGTCAATCCGTTCGCGAGATATGGGAGATTGAAGCCAAGAAATGGTTGAGAAGGCAAAACATTTTTCGCAATTCTGCTGCTCCAAACGCTTAACCAGAATGGCCTAGGGAAAAAATACACATACCGTTGTAATCGGGCGAGTTTCTACTTTCAGACGCAATAGGAATTTTTAGGTTAGGACAATCCGTCCGCGAGATATGGGAGTTTGAAGACAAGAAATGTTTGAGAAGGCAAAAAATTTTTCGCAATTCTGCTGCTCCAAACCCTTAACCAGAATTGCCTAGGGAAAAAATACACATACCGCTGTAATCGGGCGAATTTCTACTTTCAGATGCAATAGGAATTTTTGGGTTAGGTCAATCCGTTCGCGAGATATGGGAGTTTGAAGCCAAGAAGTGGTTGAGAAGGCAAAAGGTTTTTCGCAATTCTGCTGCTCCAAACGCTTAACCAGAATGGCTTAGGGGAAAAATACGCATATCTTTGTAATCGGGTGAGTTTCTACTTTCAGACGCAGCAGGAACTTCTGGGTTTGGTCAATCTGTTCGCGAGATATGGGAGTTTGAAGCCAAGAAATGGTTGAGAAGGCAAAAATTTTTTCGCAATTCTGCTGCTCCAAACGCTTAACCAGAATGGCCTAGGGAAAAAATACACATACCGTTGTAATCGGGCGAGTTTCTACTTTCAGATCCAACAGGAATTTTTGGGTTAGTTCAATCCGTTCGCGAGAAATGGGTGTTTGAAGCTAAGAAATGGTTAAGAAGACAACAAATTTTTCGCACTTCTGCTGCTCCAAACGCTTAACCAGAATGGCCTAGGGGAAAAATACATATACCGTTGTAATCGGGCGAGTTTCTACTCTCAGACGCAACAGGAATTTTTGGGTTAGGTCAATCCGTTCGCGAGATATGGGAGTTTGAAGCCAAGAAATGGTTGAGAGTGCAAACAATTTTTCGCTATTCTGCTGCTCCAAACTCTTAACCAGAATGGGCTAGGGAAAAAATACACATACCGTTGTAATCGGGCGAGTTTCTACTTTCACACGCAACAGGAATTTTTGGGTTAGGTCTATCCGTTCGCGAGATATGGGAGTTTGAAACCAAGAAATGGTTGAGAAGGCATACAATTTTTGGTAATTCTGCTGACCCAAACGCTTAACCAGAATGCCCTAGGGAAAAAATATACACACCGCTGTAGTCGGGCGAGTTTATACTTTCAGATTCAATAGGAATTTTTGGGTTAGGTCCATCCGTTCGCTAGATATGGCAGTTTGAAGCCAAGAAATGGTTGAGAAGGCAAAAAATTTTTCGCAATTCTGCTGCTCCAAACCCTTAACCAGAATTGCCTAGGGAAAAAATACACATACCTCTGTAATCGGGCGAGTTTCTACTTTCAGATGCAACAGGAATTTTTGGGTTAGGTCAATCCGTTCGCGAGATATGGGAGTTTGAAGCCAAGAAATGGTTGAGAAGGCAAAAGATTTTTCGCAATTCTGCTGCTCCAAACGCTTAACCAGAATGGATTAGGGGAAAAATACGCATATCGTTGTAATCGGGTGAGTTTCTACTTTCAGAAGCAGCAGGAACTTCTGGGTTTGGTCAATCTGTTCGCGAGATATGGGAGTTTGAAGCCAAGAAATGGTTGAGAAGGCAAAAATTTTTTCGCAATTCTGCTGCTCCAAACGCTTAACCAGAATGGCCTAGGGAAAAAACACACATACCGTTGTAATCGGGCGAGTTTCTACTTTCAGATGCAACAGAAATTTTTGGGTTAGTTCAATCCGTTCGCGAGAAATGGGAGTTTGAAGCTAAGAAATGGTTAAGAAGACAACAAATTTTTCGCACTTCTGCTGCTCCAAACGCTTAACCAGAATGGCCTAGGGAAAAAATACACATACCGTTGTAATCGGGCGAGTTTCTACTTTCAGACGCAACAGGAATTTTTGGGTTAGGTCAATCCGTTCGCGAGATATGGGAGTTTGAAGCCAAGAAATGGTTGAGAATGCAAACAATTTTTCGCTATTCTGCTGCTCCAAACTCTTAACCAGAATGGGCTAGGGAAAAAATACTCATACCGTTGTAATCGGGCGAGTTTCTACTTTCACACGCAACAGGAATTTTTGGGTTAGGTCTATCCGTTCGCGAGATATGGGAGTTTGAAGCCAAGAAATGGTTGAGAAGGCATACAATTTTTGGTAATTCTGCTGATCCAAACGCTTAACCAGAATGCCCTAGGGAAAAAATATACATACCGCTGTAGTCGGGCGAGTTTATACTTTCAGATGCAATAGGAATTTTTGGGTTAGGTCAATCCGTTCGCGAGATATGGGAGTTTGAAGCTAAGAAATGGTAAAGAAGACAACAAATTGTTCGCACTACTGCTGCTGCGAACGCTTAACTAGAATGGCCTAGGGAAAAAATACACATTCCGGTGTAATCGGGCGAGTCTCTACTTTCAGACGCATCAGGAACTTTGGGTTAGGTCAATCCGTTCGCGTGATATGGGAGTTTGAAGCCAAGAAATGGTTGAGAAGGCAAAAAATTTTTCGGAATTCTGCTGCTCCAAACCCTTAACCAGAATTGCCTAGGGAAAAAATACACATACCGCTGTAATCGGGCGAGTTTCTACTTTCAGGTGCAACAGGCATTTTTGGGTTAGGTCAATCCGTTCGCGATATATGGGAGTTTGAAGCCAAGAAATCGTTGAGAAGGCACAAAATTTTTCGCAATTCTGCTGCTCCAAACGCTTAACCAGAATTGCCTAGGGAAAAAATACACATACCGCTGTAATCGGGCGAGTTTCTACTTTCAGATGCAATAGGAATTTTTGGGTTAGGTCAATCCGTTCGCGAGATATGGGAGTTTGAACCCAAGAAATGGTTGAGAAGGTAAAACATTTTTTGCAATTCTGCTGCTCCAAACGCTTAACCAGAATGCCCTAGGGAAAAAATACGCATATCGTTGTAATCGGGCGAGTTTCTACTTTCAGATGCAATAGGAATTTTTGGGTTACGTCAATCCGTTCGCGAGATTTGGGAGTTTGAAGCGAAGAAATGGTTGAGAAGACAATAAATTTTTCGCACTTCTGCTGCTCCAATCGCGTAACCAGAATGGCCTAAGGGAAAAATACACGTACCGTTGTAATCGGGCGAGTTTCTACATTCAGATGCAATAGGAATTTTTGGGTTACGTCAATCCGTTCGCGAGATTTGGGAGTTTGAAGCTAAGAAATGGTTGAGAAGACAACAAATTTTTCGCAATTCTGCTGCTCCAAACGCTTAACCAGAATGGCCTAGGGAGAAAATACACATACCGCTGTAATCGGGCGAGTTTCTACTTTCAGATGCAATAGGAATTTTTGGGTTAGGTCAATCCGTTCGCGAGATATGGGACTTTGGAGCTAAGAAATGGTTGAGAAGACAACAAATTTTTCGCAATTCTGCTGCTCCAAACGCTTAACCAGAATGGGCTAGGGAAAAAATACACGTACCGTTGTAATCGGGCGAGTTTCTACTTTCACACGCAACAGGAATTTTTGGGTTAGGTCAATCTGTTCGCGAGATATGGGAGTTTGAAGCCAAGAAATGGTTGAGAAGACAACAAATTTTTCGCAATTCTGCTGCTCCAAACGCTTAACCAGAATGGCCTAGGGAGAAAATACACATACCGCTGTAATCGGGCGAGTTTCTACTTTCACACGCAACAGGAATTTTTGGGTTAGGTCGATCCGTCCGCGAGATATGGGAGTTTGAAGCCAAGAAATGGTTGAGGAGTCAAAAAATTTTTCGCAATTCTGCTGCTCCAAACGCTTAACCAGAATGGCCTATGGAAAAAATACACATACCGTTGTAATCGGGCGAGTTTCTACTTTCAGATGCAACAGGAATTTTTGGGTTAGGTCAATCCGTTCGCGAGATATGGGAGTTTGAAGCCAAGAAATGGTTGAGAGGACAAAAAATTTTTCGCAATTCTGCTGCTCCAAACGCTTAACCAGAATGGCCTATGGAAAAAATACACATACCGTTGTAATCGGGCGAGTTTCTACTTTCAGATGCAACAGGAATTTTTGGGTTAGGTCAATCCGTTCGCGAAATATGGGAGTTTGAATGCAAGAAATGGTTGAGAAGGCAAAAAATTTTTCGCAATTCTGCTGCTCCAAACCCTTAACCAGAATTGCCTAGGGAAAAAATACACATACCGCTGTAATCGGACGAGTTTATACTTTCAGATGCAATAGGAATATTTGGGTTAGGTCCATCTGTTCGCTAGATATGGCAGTTTGAAGCCAAGAAATGGTTGAGAAGGCAAAAAATTTTTCGGAATTCTGCTGCTCGAAACGCTTAACCAGAATGGCCTAGGGAAAAAATACAAATACCGTTGTAATCGGCGAGTTTCTACTTTCAGGTGCAACAGGAATTTTTGGGTTAGGTCAATCCGTTCGCGATATATGGGAGTTTGAAGCCAAGAAATGGTTGAGAAGGCAAAAAATTTTTCGCAATTCTGCTGCTCCAAACGCTTAACCAGAATTGCCTAGGGAAAAAATACACATACCGCTGTAATCGGGCGAGTTTCTACTTTCAGATGCAATAGGAATTTTTGGGTTAGGTCAATCCGTTCGCGAGATATGGGAGTTTGAAGCCAAGAAATGGTTGAGAAGGTAAAACATTTTTTGCAATTCTGCTGCTCCAAACGCTTAACCAGAATGCCCTAGGGAAAAAATACGCATATCGTTGTAATCGGGCGAGTTTCTACTTTCAGATGCAATAGGAATTTTTGGGTTACGTCAATCCGTTCGCGAGATTTGGGAGTTTGAAGCGAAGAAATGGTTGAGAAGACAATAAATTTTTCGCACTTCTGCTGCTCCAATCGCGTAACCAGAATGGCCTAAGGGAAAAATACACGTACCGTTGTAATCGGGCGAGTTTCTACTTTCACACGCAACAGGAATTTTTGGGTTAGGTCGATCCGTCCGCGAGATATGGGAGTTTGAAGCCAAGAAATGGTTGAGGAGTCAAAAAATTTTTCGCAATTCTGCTGCTCCAAACGCTTAACCAGAATGGCCTATGGAAAAAATACACATACCGTTGTAATCGGGCGAGTTTCTACTTTCAGATGCAACAGGAATTTTTGGGTTAGGTCAATCCGTTCGCGAGATATGGGAGTTTGAAGCCAAGAAATGGTTGAGAGGACAAAAAATTTTTCGCAATTCTGCTGCTCCAAACGCTTAACCAGAATGGCCTATGGAAAAAATACACATACCGTTGTAATCGGGCGAGTTTCTACTTTCAGATGCAACAGGAATTTTTGGGTTAGGTCAATCCGTTCGCGAAATATGGGAGTTTGAATGCAAGAAATGGTTGAGAAGGCAAAAAATTTTTCGCAATTCTGCTGCTCCAAACCCTTAACCAGAATTGCCTAGGGAAAAAATACACATACCGCTGTAATCGGACGAGTTTATACTTTCAGATGCAATAGGAATATTTGGGTTAGGTCCATCTGTTCGCTAGATATGGCAGTTTGAAGCCAAGAAATGGTTGAGAAGGCAAAAAATTTTTCGGAATTCTGCTGCTCGAAACGCTTAACCAGAATGGCCTAGGGAAAAAATACAAATACCGTTGTAATCGGCGAGTTTCTACTTTCAGGTGCAACAGGAATTTTTGGGTTAGGTCAATCCGTTCGCGATATATGGGAGTTTGAAGCCAAGAAATGGTTGAGAAGGCAAAAAATTTTTCGCAATTCGGCTGCTCCAAACGCTTAACCAGAATTGCCTAGGGAAAAAATACACATACCGCTGTAATCGGGCGAGTTTCTTCTTTCAGATGCAATAGGAATTTTTGGGTTAGGTCAATCCGTTCGCGAGATATGGGAGTTTGAAGCCAAGAAATGGTTGAGAAGGCAAAAATTTTTTCGCAATTCTGCTGCTCCAAACGCTTAACCAGAATGGCCTAGGGAAAAAACACACATACCGTTGTAATCGGGCGAGTTTCTACTTTCAGATGCAACAGAAATTTTTGGGTTAGTTCAATCCGTTCGCGAGAAATGGGAGTTTGAAGCTAAGAAATGGTTAAGAAGACAACAAATTTTTCGCACTTCTGCTGCTCCAAACGCTTAACCAGAATGGCCTAGGGAAAAAATACACATACCGTTGTAATCGGGCGAGTTTCTACTTTCAGACGCAACAGGAATTTTTGGGTTAGGTCAATCCGTTCGCGAGATATGGGAGTTTGAAGCCAAGAAATGGTTGAGAATGCAAACAATTTTTCGCTATTCTGCTGCTCCAAACTCTTAACCAGAATGGGCTAGGGAAAAAATACTCATACCGTTGTAATCGGGCGAGTTTCTACTTTCACACGCAACAGGAATTTTTGGGTTAGGTCTATCCGTTCGCGAGATATGGGAGTTTGAAGCCAAGAAATGGTTGAGAAGGCATACAATTTTTGGTAATTCTGCTGATCCAAACGCTTAACCAGAATGCCCTAGGGAAAAAATATACATACCGCTGTAGTCGGGCGAGTTTATACTTTCAGATGCAATAGGAATTTTTGGGTTAGGTCAATCCGTTCGCGAGATATGGGAGTTTGAAGCTAAGAAATGGTAAAGAAGACAACAAATTGTTCGCACTACTGCTGCTGCAAACGCTTAACTAGAATGGCCTAGGGAAAAAATACACATTCCGGTGTAATCGGGCGAGTCTCTACTTTCAGACGCATCAGGAACTTTTGGGTTAGGTCAATCCGTTCGCGTGATATGGGAGTTTGAAGCCAAGAAATGGTTGAGAAGGCAAAAAATTTTTCGGAATTCTGCTGCTCCAAACCCTTAACCAGAATTGCCTAGGGAAAAAATACACATACCGCTGTAATCGGGCGAGTTTCTACTTTCAGGTGCAACAGGCATTTTTGGGTTAGGTCAATCCGTTCGCGATATATGGGAGTTTGAAGCCAAGAAATCGTTGAGAAGGCACAAAATTTTTCGCAATTCTGCTGCTCCAAACGCTTAACCAGAATTGCCTAGGGAAAAAATACACATACCGCTGTAATCGGGCGAGTTTCTACTTTCAGATGCAATAGGAATTTTTGGGTTAGGTCAATCCGTTCGCGAGATATGGGAGTTTGAACCCAAGAAATGGTTGAGAAGGTAAAACATTTTTTGCAATTCTGCTGCTCCAAACGCTTAACCAGAATGCCCTAGGGAAAAAATACGCATATCGTTGTAATCGGGCGAGTTTCTACTTTCAGATGCAATAGGAATTTTTGGGTTACGTCAATCCGTTCGCGAGATTTGGGAGTTTGAAGCGAAGAAATGGTTGAGAAGACAATAAATTTTTCGCACTTCTGCTGCTCCAATCGCGTAACCAGAATGGCCTAAGGGAAAAATACACGTACCGTTGTAATCGGGCGAGTTTCTACATTCAGATGCAATAGGAATTTTTGGGTTACGTCAATCCGTTCGCGAGATTTGGGAGTTTGAAGCTAAGAAATGGTTGAGAAGACAACAAATTTTTCGCAATTCTGCTGCTCCAAACGCTTAACCAGAATGGCCTAGGGAGAAAATACACATACCGCTGTAATCGGGCGAGTTTCTACTTTCAGATGCAATAGGAATTTTTGGGTTAGGTCAATCCGTTCGCGAGATATGGGACTTTGGAGCTAAGAAATGGTTGAGAAGACAACAAATTTTTCGCAATTCTGCTGCTCCAAACGCTTAACCAGAATGGGCTAGGGAAAAAATACACGTACCGTTGTAATCGGGCGAGTTTCTACTTTCACACGCAACAGGAATTTTTGGGTTAGGTCAATCTGTTCGCGAGATATGGGAGTTTGAAGCCAAGAAATGGTTGAGAAGACAACAAATTTTTCGCAATTCTGCTGCTCCAAACGCTTAACCAGAATGGCCTAGGGAGAAAATACACATACCGCTGTAATCGGGCGAGTTTCTACTTTCACACGCAACAGGAATTTTTGGGTTAGGTCGATCCGTCCGCGAGATATGGGAGTTTGAAGCCAAGAAATGGTTGAGGAGTCAAAAAATTTTTCGCAATTCTGCTGCTCCAAACGCTTAACCAGAATGGCCTATGGAAAAAATACACATACCGTTGTAATCGGGCGAGTTTCTACTTTCAGATGCAACAGGAATTTTTGGGTTAGGTCAATCCGTTCGCGAGATATGGGAGTTTGAAGCCAAGAAATGGTTGAGAGGACAAAAAATTTTTCGCAATTCTGCTGCTCCAAACGCTTAACCAGAATGGCCTATGGAAAAAATACACATACCGTTGTAATCGGGCGAGTTTCTACTTTCAGATGCAACAGGAATTTTTGGGTTAGGTCAATCCGTTCGCGAAATATGGGAGTTTGAATGCAAGAAATGGTTGAGAAGGCAAAAAATTTTTCGCAATTCTGCTGCTCCAAACCCTTAACCAGAATTGCCTAGGGAAAAAATACACATACCGCTGTAATCGGACGAGTTTATACTTTCAGATGCAATAGGAATATTTGGGTTAGGTCCATCTGTTCGCTAGATATGGCAGTTTGAAGCCAAGAAATGGTTGAGAAGGCAAAAAATTTTTCGGAATTCTGCTGCTCGAAACGCTTAACCAGAATGGCCTAGGGAAAAAATACAAATACCGTTGTAATCGGCGAGTTTCTACTTTCAGGTGCAACAGGAATTTTTGGGTTAGGTCAATCCGTTCGCGATATATGGGAGTTTGAAGCCAAGAAATGGTTGAGAAGGCAAAAAATTTTTCGCAATTCTGCTGCTCCAAACGCTTAACCAGAATTGCCTAGGGAAAAAATACACATACCGCTGTAATCGGGCGAGTTTCTACTTTCAGATGCAATAGGAATTTTTGGGTTAGGTCAATCCGTTCGCGAGATATGGGAGTTTGAAGCCAAGAAATGGTTGAGAAGGTAAAACATTTTTTGCAATTCTGCTGCTCCAAACGCTTAACCAGAATGCCCTAGGGAAAAAATACGCATATCGTTGTAATCGGGCGAGTTTCTACTTTCAGATGCAATAGGAATTTTTGGGTTACGTCAATCCGTTCGCGAGATTTGGGAGTTTGAAGCGAAGAAATGGTTGAGAAGACAATAAATTTTTCGCACTTCTGCTGCTCCAATCGCGTAACCAGAATGGCCTAAGGGAAAAATACACGTACCGTTGTAATCGGGCGAGTTTCTACATTCAGATGCAATAGGAATTTTTGGGTTACGTCAATCCGTTCGCGAGATTTGGGAGTTTGAAGCTAAGAAATGGTTGAGAAGACAACAAATTTTTCGCAATTCTGCTGCTCCAAACGCTTAACCAGAATGGCCTAGGGAGAAAATACACATACCGCTGTAATCGGGCGAGTTTCTACTTTCAGATGCAATAGGAATTTTTGGGTTAGGTCAATCCGTTCGCGAGATATGGGACTTTGGAGCTAAGAAATGGTTGAGAAGACAACAAATTTTTCGCAATTCTGCTGCTCCAAACGCTTAACCAGAATGAGCTAGGGAAAAAATACACGTACCGTTGTAATCGGGCGAGTTTCTTCTTTCACACGCAACAGGAATTTTTGGGTTAGGTCAATCCGTCCGCCAGATGTGGGAGTTTGAAACCAAGAAATGGTTGAGAAGACAAAAAATTTTTCGCAATTCTGCTGCTCCAAACGCTTAACCAGAATGGCCTATGGAAAAAATACACATACCGTTGTAATCGGGCGAGTTTCTACTTTCAGATGCAACAGGAATTTTTGGGTTAGTTCAATCCGTTCGCGAGAAATGGGAGTTTGAAGCTAAGAAATGTTTAAGAAGACAACAAATTTTTCGCACTTCTGCTGCTCCAAACGCTTAACCAGAATGGCCTAGGGAAAAAATACACATACCGTTGTAATCGGGCGAGTTTCTACTTTCAGACGCAACAGGAATTTTTGGGTTAGGTCAATCCGTTCGCGAGATATGGGAGTTTGAAGCCAAGAAATGGTTGAGAATGCAAACAATTTTTCGCTATTCTGCTGCTCCAAACTCTTAACCAGAATGGGCTAGGGAAAAAATACTCATACCGTTGTAATCGGGCGAGTTTCTACTTTCACACGCAACAGGAATTTTTGGGTTAGGTCTATCCGTTCGCGAGATATGGGAGTTTGAAGCCAAGAAATGGTTGAGAAGGCATACAATTTTTGGTAATTCTGCTGATCCAAACGCTTAACCAGAATGCCCTAGGGAAAAAATATACATACCGCTGTAGTCGGGCGAGTTTATACTTTCAGATGCAATAGGAATTTTTGGGTTACGTCAATCCGTTCGCGAGATATGGGAGTTTGAAGCTAAGAAATGGTAAAGAAGACAACAAATTGTTCGCACTACTGCTGCTGCAAACGCTTAACTAGAATGGCCTAGGGAAAAAATACACATTCCGGTGTAATCGGGCGAGTCTCTACTTTCAGACGCATCAGGAACTTTTGGGTTAGGTCAATCCGTTCGCGTGATATGGGAGTTTGAAGCCAAGAAATGGTTGAGAAGGCAAAAAATTTTTCGGAATTCTGCTGCTCCAAACCCTTAACCAGAATTGCCTAGGGAAAAAATACACATACCGCTGTAATCGGGCGAGTTTCTACTTTCAGGTGCAACAGGCATTTTTGGGTTAGGTCAATCCGTTCGCGATATATGGGAGTTTGAAGCCAAGAAATCGTTGAGAAGGCACAAAATTTTTCGCAATTCTGCTGCTCCAAACGCTTAACCAGAATTGCCTAGGGAAAAAATACACATACCGCTGTAATCGGGCGAGTTTCTACTTTCAGATGCAATAGGAATTTTTGGGTTAGGTCAATCCGTTCGCGAGATATGGGAGTTTGAAGCCAAGAAATGGTTGAGAAGGTAAAACATTTTTTGCAATTCTGCTGCTCCAAACGCTTAACCAGAATGCCCTAGGGAAAAAATACGCATATCGTTGTAATCGGGCGAGTTTCTACTTTCAGATGCAATAGGAATTTTTGGGTTACGTCAATCCGTTCGCGAGATTTGGGAGTTTGAAGCGAAGAAATGGTTGAGAAGACAATAAATTTTTCGCACTTCTGCTGCTCCAATCGCGTAACCAGAATGGCCTAAGGGAAAAATACACGTACCGTTGTAATCGGGCGAGTTTCTACATTCAGATGCAATAGGAATTTTTGGGTTACGTCAATCCGTTCGCGAGATTTGGGAGTTTGAAGCTAAGAAATGGTTGAGAAGACAACAAATTTTTCGCAATTCTGCTGCTCCAAACGCTTAACCAGAATGGCCTAGGGAGAAAATACACATACCGCTGTAATCGGGCGAGTTTCTACTTTCAGATGCAAGAGGAATTTTTGGGTTAGGTCAATCCGTTCGCGAGATATGGGACTTTGGAGCTAAGAAATGGTTGAGAAGACAACAAATTTTTCGCAATTGTGCTGCTCCAAACGCTTAACCAGAATGGGCTAGGGAAAAAATACACGTACCGTTGTAATCGGGCGAGTTTCTTCTTTCACACGCAACAGGAATTTTTGGGTTAGGTCAATCCGTCCGCCAGATATGGGAGTTTGAAACCAAGAAATGGTTGAGAAGACAAAAAATTTTTCGCAATTCTGCTGCTCCAAACGCTTAACCAGAATGGCCTATGGAAAAAATACACATACCGTTGTAATCGGGCGAGTTTCTACTTTCAGATGCTACTGGAATCTTTGGGTTAGGTCAATCCGTTCGCGAGATATGGGAGTTTGAAGCCAAGAAATGGTTGAGAAGGCAAAACATTTTTCGCAATTCTGCTGCTCCAAACGCTTAACCAGAATGGCCTATGGAAAAAATACGCATATCGTTATAATCGGGCGAGTTTCTACTTTCAGACGCTGCAGGAATTTTTGGGTTTGGTCAATCCGTTCGCGAGATATGGGACTTTGAAGCTAAGAAATGGTTGAGAAGACAACAAATTTTTCGCAATTCTGCTGCTCCAAACGCTTAACCAGAATGGGCTAGGGAAAAAATACACGTACCGTTGTAATCGGGCGAGTTTCTACTTTCACACGCAACAGGAATTTTTGGGTTAGGTCGATCCGTCCGCGAGATATGGGAGTTTGAAGCCAAGAAATGGTTGAGGAGACAAAAAATTTTTCGCAATTCTGCTGCTCCAAACGCTTAACCAGAATGGCCTATGGAAAAAATACACATACCGTTGTAATCGGGCGAGTTTCTACTTTCAGATGCAACAGGAATTTTTGGGTTAGGTCAATCCGTTCGCGAGATATGGGAGTTTGAAGCCAAGAAATGGTTGAGAGGACAAAAAATTTTTCGCAATTCTGCTGCTCCAAACGCTTAACCAGAATGGCCTATGGAAAAAATACACATACCGTTGTAATCGGGCGAGTTTCTACTTTCAGATGCAACAGGAATTTTTGGGTTAGGTCAATCCGTTCGCGAAATATGGGAGTTTGAATGCAAGAAATGGTTGAGAAGGCAAAAAATTTTTCGCAATTCTGCTGCTCCAAACCCTTAACCAGAATTGCCTAGGGAAAAAATACACATACCGCTGTAATCGGACGAGTTTATACTTTCAGATGCAATAGGAATATTTGGGTTAGGTCCATCTGTTCGCTAGATATGGCAGTTTGAAGCCAAGAAATGGTTGAGAAGGCAAAAAATTTTTCGGAATTCTGCTGCTCGAAACGCTTAACCAGAATGGCCTAGGGAAAAAATACAAATACCGTTGTAATCGGCGAGTTTCTACTTTCAGGTGCAACAGGAATTTTTGGGTTAGGTCAATCCGTTCGCGATATATGGGAGTTTGAAGCCAAGAAATGGTTGAGAAGGCAAAAAATTTTTCGCAATTCTGCTGCTCCAAACGCTTAACCAGAATTGCCTAGGGAAAAAATACACATACCGCTGTAATCGGGCGAGTTTCTACTTTCAGATGCAATAGGAATTTTTGGGTTAGGTCAATCCGTTCGCGAGATATGGGAGTTTGAAGCCAAGAAATGGTTGAGAAGGTAAAACATTTTTTGCAATTCTGCTGCTCCAAACGCTTAACCAGAATGCCCTAGGGAAAAAATACGCATATCGTTGTAATCGGGCGAGTTTCTACTTTCAGATGCAATAGGAATTTTTGGGTTACGTCAATCCGTTCGCGAGATTTGGGAGTTTGAAGCGAAGAAATGGTTGAGCAGACAATAAATTTTTCGCACTTCTGCTGCTCCAATCGCGTAACCAGAATGGCCTAAGGGAAAAATACACGTACCGTTGTAATCGGGCGAGTTTCTACATTCAGATGCAATAGGAATTTTTGGGTTACGTCAATCCGTTCGCGAGATTTGGGAGTTTGAAGCTAAGAAATGGTTGAGAAGACAACAAATTTTTCGCAATTCTGCTGCTCCAAACGCTTAACCAGAATGGCCTAGGGAGAAAATACACATACCGCTGTAATCGGGCGAGTTTCTACTTTCAGATGCAATAGGAATTTTTGGGTTAGGTCAATCCGTTCGCGAGATATGGGACTTTGGAGCTAAGAAATGGTTGAGAAGACAACAAATTTTTCGCAATTCTGCTGCTCCAAACGCTTAACCAGAATGGGCTAGGGAAAAAATACACGTACCGTTGTAATCGGGCGAGTTTCTTCTTTCACACGCAACAGGAATTTTTGGGTTAGGTCAATCCGTCCGCCAGATATGGGAGTTTGAAACCAAGAAATGGTTGAGAAGACAAAAAATTTTTCGCAATTCTGCTGCTCCAAACGCTTAACCAGAATGGCCTATGGAAAAAATACACATACCGTTGTAATCGGGCGAGTTTCTACTTTCAGATGCTACTGGAATTTTTGGGTTAGGTCAATCCGTTCGCGAGATATGGGAGTTTGAAGCCAAGAAATGGTTGAGAAGGCAAAACATTTTTCGCAATTCTGCTGCTCCAAACGCTTAACCAGAATGGCCTATGGAAAAAATACGCATATCGTTATAATCGGGCGAGTTTCTACTTTCAGACGCTGCAGGAATTTTTGGGTTTGGTCAATCCGTTCGCGAGATATGGGACTTTGAAGCTAAGAAATGGTTGAGAAGACAACAAATTTTTCGCAATTCTGCTGCTTCAAACGCTTAACCAGAATGGGCTAGGGAAAAAATACACGTACCGTTGTAATCGGGCGAGTTTCTACTTTCACACGCAACAGGAATTTTTGGGTTAGGTCAATCCGTCCGCGAGATATGGGAGTTTGAAACCAAGAAATGGTTGAGAAGACAAAAAATTTTTCGCAATTCTGCTGCTCCAAACGCTTAACCAGAATGGCCTATGGAAAAAATACACATACCGTTGTAATCGGGCGAGTTTCTACTTTCAGACGCTACTGGAATCTTTGGGTTATGTCAATCCGTTCGCGAGATATGGGAGATTGAAGCCAAGAAATGGTTGAGAAGGCAAAACATTTTTCGCAATTCTGCTGCTCCAAACGCTTAACCAGAATGGCCTAGGGAAAAAATACACATACCGTTGTAATCGGGCGAGTTTCTACTTTCAGACGCAATAGGAATTTTTAGGTTAGGACAATCCGTCCGCGAGATATGGGAGTTTGAAGACAAGAAATGTTTGAGAAGGCAAAAAATTTTTCGCAATTCTGCTGCTCCAAACCCTTAACCAGAATTGCCTAGGGAAAAAATACACATACCGCTGTAATCGGGCGAATTTCTACTTTCAGATGCAATAGGAATTTTTGGGTTAGGTCAATCCGTTCGCGAGATATGGGAGTTTGAAGCCAAGAAGTGGTTGAGAAGGCAAAAGGTTTTTCGCAATTCTGCTGCTCCAAACGCTTAACCAGAATGGCTTAGGGGAAAAATACGCATATCTTTGTAATCGGGTGAGTTTCTACTTTCAGACGCAGCAGGAACTTCTGGGTTTGGTCAATCTGTTCGCGAGATATGGGAGTTTGAAGCCAAGAAATGGTTGAGAAGGCAAAAATTTTTTCGCAATTCTGCTGCTCCAAACGCTTAACCAGAATGGCCTAGGGAAAAAATACACATACCGTTGTAATCGGGCGAGTTTCTACTTTCAGATCCAACAGGAATTTTTGGGTTAGTTCAATCCGTTCGCGAGAAATGGGTGTTTGAAGCTAAGAAATGGTTAAGAAGACAACAAATTTTTCGCACTTCTGCTGCTCCAAACGCTTAACCAGAATGGCCTAGGGGAAAAATACATATACCGTTGTAATCGGGCGAGTTTCTACTCTCAATCGCAACAGGAATTTTTGGGTTAGGTCAATCCGTTCGCGAGATATGGGAGTTTGAAGCCAAGAAATGGTTGAGAGTGCAAACAATTTTTCGCTATTCTGCTGCTCCAAACTCTTAACCAGAATGGGCTAGGGAAAAAATACACATACCGTTGTAATCGGGCGAGTTTCTACTTTCACACGCAACAGGAATTTTTGGGTTAGGTCTATCCGTTCGCGAGATATGGGAGTTTGAAACCAAGAAATGGTTGAGAAGGCATACAATTTTTGGTAATTCTGCTGACCCAAACGTTTAACCAGAATGCCCTAGGGAAAAAATATACACACCGCTGTAGTCGGGCGAGTTTATACTTTCAGATTCAATAGGAATTTTTGGGTTAGGTCCATCCGTTCGCTAGATATGGCAGTTTGAAGCCAAGAAATGGTTGAGAAGGCAAAAAATTTTTCGCAATTCTGCTGCTCCAAACCCTTAACCAGAATTGCCTAGGGAAAAAATACACATACCTCTGTAATCGGGCGAGTTTCTACTTTCAGATGCAACAGGAATTTTTGGGTTAGGTCAATCCGTTCGCGAGATATGGGAGTTTGAAGCCAAGAAATGGTTGAGAAGGCAAAAGATTTTTCGCAATTCTGCTGCTCCAAACGCTTAACCAGAATGGATTAGGGGAAAAATACGCATATCGTTGTAATCGGGTGAGTTTCTACTTTCAGACGCAGCAGGAACTTCTGGGTTTGGTCAATCTGTTCGCGAGATATGGGAGTTTGAAGCCAAGAAATGGTTGAGAAGGCAAAAATTTTTTCGCAATTCTGCTGCTCCAAACGCTTAACCAGAATGGCCTAGGGAAAAAACACACATACCGTTGTAATCGGGCGAGTTTCTACTTTCAGATGCAACAGAAATTTTTGGGTTAGTTCAATCCGTTCGCGAGAAATGGGAGTTTGAAGCTAAGAAATGGTTAAGAAGACAACAAATTTTTCGCACTTCTGCTGCTCCAAACGCTTAACCAGAATGGCCTAGGGAAAAAATACACATACCGTTGTAATCGGGCGAGTTTCTACTTTCAGACGCAACAGGAATTTTTGGGTTAGGTCAATCCGTTCGCGAGATATGGGAGTTTGAAGCCAAGAAATGGTTGAGAATGCAAACAATTTTTCGCTATTCTGCTGCTCCAAACTCTTAACCAGAATGGGCTAGGGAAAAAATACTCATACCGTTGTAATCGGGCGAGTTTCTACTTTCACACGCAACAGGAATTTTTGGGTTAGGTCTATCCGTTCGGGAGATATGGGAGTTTGAAGCCAAGAAATGGTTGAGAAGGCATACAATTTTTGGTAATTCTGCTGATCCAAACGCTTAACCAGAATGCCCTAGGGAAAAAATATACATACCGCTGTAGTCGGGCGAGTTTATACTTTCAGATGCAATAGGAATTTTTGGGTTAGGTCAATCCGTTCGCGAGATATGGGAGTTTGAAGCTAAGAAATGGTAAAGAAGACAACAAATTGTTCGCACTACTGCTGCTGCAAACGCTTAACTAGAATGGCCTAGGGAAAAAATACACATTCCGGTGTAATCGGGCGAGTCTCTACTTTCAGACGCATCAGGAACTTTTGGGTTAGGTCAATCCGTTCGCGTGATATGGGAGTTTGAAGCCAAGAAATGGTTGAGAAGGCAAAAAATTTTTCGGAATTCTGCTGCTCCAAACCCTTAACCAGAATTGCCTAGGGAAAAAATACACATACCGCTGTAATCGGGCGAGTTTCTACTTTCAGGTGCAACAGGCATTTTTGGGTTAGGTCAATCCGTTCGCGATATATGGGAGTTTGAAGCCAAGAAATCGTTGAGAAGGCACAAAATTTTTCGCAATTCTGCTGCTCCAAACGCTTAACCAGAATTGCCTAGGGAAAAAATACACATACCGCTGTAATCGGGCGAGTTTCTACTTTCAGATGCAATAGGAATTTTTGGGTTAGGTCAATCCGTTCGCGAGATATGGGAGTTTGAACCCAAGAAATGGTTGAGAAGGTAAAACATTTTTTGCAATTTTGCTGCTCCAAACGCTTAACCAGAATGCCCTAGGGAAAAAATACGCATATCGTTGTAATCGGGCGAGTTTCTACTTTCAGATGCAATAGGAATTTTTGGGTTACGTCAATCCGTTCGCGAGATTTGGGAGTTTGAAGCGAAGAAATGGTTGAGAAGACAATAAATTTTTCGCACTTCTGCTGCTCCAATCGCGTAACCAGAATGGCCTAAGGGAAAAATACACGTACCGTTGTAATCGGGCGAGTTTCTACATTCAGATGCAATAGGAATTTTTGGGTTACGTCAATCCGTTCGCGAGACTTGGGAGTTTGAAGCTAAGAAATGGTTGAGAAGACAACAAATTTTTCGCAATTCTGCTGCTCCAAACGCTTAACCAGAATGGCCTAGGGAGAAAATACACATACCGCTGTAATCGGGCGAGTTTCTACTTTCAGATGCAATAGGAATTTTTGGGTTAGGTCAATCCGTTCGCGAGATATGGGACTTTGGAGCTAAGAAATGGTTGAGAAGACAACAAATTTTTCGCAATTCTGCTGCTCCAAACGCTTAACCAGAATGGGCTAGGGAAAAAATACACGTACCGTTGTAATCGGGCGAGTTTCTACTTTCACACGCAACAGGAATTTTTGGGTTAGGTCAATCCGTTCGCGAGATATGGGAGTTTGAAGCCAAGAAATGGTTGAGAAGACAACAAATTTTTCGCAATTCTGCTGCTCCAAACGCTTAACCAGAATGGCCTAGGGAGAAAATACACATACCGCTGTAATCGGGCGAGTTTCTACTTTCACACGCAACAGGAATTTTTGGGTTAGGTCGATCCGTCCGCGAGATATGGGAGTTTGAAGCCAAGAAATGGTTGAGGAGTCAAAAAATTTTTCGCAATTCTGCTGCTCCAAACGCTTAACCAGAATGGCCTATGGAAAAAATACACATACCGTTGTAATCGGGCGAGTTTCTACTTTCAGATGCAACAGGAATTTTTGGGTTAGGTCAATCCGTTCGCGAGATATGGGAGTTTGAAGCCAAGAAATGGTTGAGAGGACAAAAAATTTTTCGCAATTCTGCTGCTCCAAACGCTTAACCAGAATGGCCTATGGAAAAAATACACATACCGTTGTAATCGGGCGAGTTTCTACTTTCAGATGCTACTGGAATTTTTGGGTTAGGTCAATCCGTTCGCGAGATATGGGAGTTTGAAGCCAAGAAATGGTTGAGAAGGCAAAACATTTTTCGCAATTCTGCTGCTCCAAACGCTTAACCAGAATGGCCTATGGAAAAAATACGCATATCGTTATAATCGGGCGAGTTTCTACTTTCAGACGCTGCAGGAATTTTTGGGTTTGGTCAATCCGTTCGCGAGATATGGGACTTTGAAGCTAAGAAATGGTTGAGAAGACAACAAATTTTTCGCAATTCTGCTGCTCCAAACGCTTAACCAGAATGGGCTAGGGAAAAAATACACGTACCGTTGTAATCGGGCGAGTTTCTACTTTCACACGCAACAGGAATTTTTGGGTTAGGTCGATCCGTCCGCGAGATATGGGAGTTTGAAGCCAAGAAATGGTTGAGGAGTCAAAAAATTTTTCGCAATTCTGCTGCTCCAAACGCTTAACCAGAATGGCCTATGGAAAAAATACACATACCGTTGTAATCGGGCGAGTTTCTACTTTCAGATGCAACAGGAATTTTTGGGTTAGGTCAATCCGTTCGCGAGATATGGGAGTTTGAAGCCAAGAAATGGTTGAGAGGACAAAAAATTTTTCGCAATTCTGCTGCTCCAAACGCTTAACCAGAATGGCCTATGGAAAAAATACACATACCGTTGTAATCGGGCGAGTTTCTACTTTCAGATGCAACAGGAATTTTTGGGTTAGGTCAATCCGTTCGCGAAATATGGGAGTTTGAATGCAAGAAATGGTTGAGAAGGCAAAAAATTTTTCGCAATTCTGCTGCTCCAAACCCTTAACCAGAATTGCCTAGGGAAAAAATACACATACCGCTGTAATCGGACGAGTTTATACTTTCAGATGCAATAGGAATATTTGGGTTAGGTCCATCTGTTCGCTAGATATGGCAGTTTGAAGCCAAGAAATGGTTGAGAAGGCAAAAAATTTTTCGGAATTCTGCTGCTCGAAACGCTTAACCAGAATGGCCTAGGGAAAAAATACAAATACCGTTGTAATCGGCGAGTTTCTACTTTCAGGTGCAACAGGAATTTTTGGGTTAGGTCAATCCGTTCGCGATATATGGGAGTTTGAAGCCAAGAAATGGTTGAGAAGGCAAAAAATTTTTCGCAATTCTGCTGCTCCAAACGCTTAACCAGAATTGCCTAGGGAAAAAATACACATACCGCTGTAATCGGGCGAGTTTCTACTTTCAGATGCAATAGGAATTTTTGGGTTAGGTCAATCCGTTCGCGAGATATGGGAGTTTGAAGCCAAGAAATGGTTGAGAAGGTAAAACATTTTTTGCAATTCTGCTGCTCCAAACGCTTAACCAGAATGCCCTAGGGAAAAAATACGCATATCGTTGTAATCGGGCGAGTTTCTACTTTCAGATGCAATAGGAATTTTTGGGTTACGTCAATCCGTTCGCGAGATTTGGGAGTTTGAAGCGAAGAAATGGTTGAGAAGACAATAAATTTTTCGCACTTCTGCTGCTCCAATCGCGTAACCAGAATGGCCTAAGGGAAAAATACACGTACCGTTGTAATCGGGCGAGTTTCTACATTCAGATGCAATAGGAATTTTTGGGTTACGTCAATCCGTTCGCGAGATTTGGGAGTTTGAAGCTAAGAAATGGTTGAGAAGACAACAAATTTTTCGCAATTCTGCTGCTCCAAACGCTTAACCAGAATGGCCTAGGGAGAAAATACACATACCGCTGTAATCGGGCGAGTTTCTACTTTCAGATGCAATAGGAATTTTTGGGTTAGGTCAATCCGTTCGCGAGATATGGGACTTTGGAGCTAAGAAATGGTTGAGAAGACAACAAATTTTTCGCAATTCTGCTGCTCCAAACGCTTAACCAGAATGGGCTAGGGAAAAAATACACGTACCGTTGTAATCGGGCGAGTTTCTTCTTTCACACGCAACAGGAATTTTTGGGTTAGGTCAATCCGTCCGCCAGATATGGGAGTTTGAAACCAAGAAATGGTTGAGAAGACAAAAAATTTTTCGCAATTCTGCTGCTCCAAACGCTTAACCAGAATGGCCTATGGAAAAAATACACATACCGTTGTAATCGGGCGAGTTTCTACTTTCAGATGCAACAGGAATTTTTGGGTTAGTTCAATCCGTTCGCGAGAAATGGGAGTTTGAAGCTAAGAAATGTTTAAGAAGACAACAAATTTTTCGCACTTCTGCTGCTCCAAACGCTTAACCAGAATGGCCTAGGGAAAAAATACACATACCGTTGTAATCGGGCGAGTTTCTACTTTCAGACGCAACAGGAATTTTTGGGTTAGGTCAATCCGTTCGCGAGATATGGGAGTTTGAAGCCAAGAAATGGTTGAGAATGCAAACAATTTTTCGCTATTCTGCTGCTCCAAACTCTTAACCAGAATGGGCTAGGGAAAAAATACTCATACCGTTGTAATCGGGCGAGTTTCTACTTTCACACGCAACAGGAATTTTTGGGTTAGGTCTATCCGTTCGCGAGATATGGGAGTTTGAAGCCAAGAAATGGTTGAGAAGGCATACAATTTTTGGTAATTCTGCTGATCCAAACGCTTAACCAGAATGCCCTAGGGAAAAAATATACATACCGCTGTAGTCGGGCGAGTTTATACTTTCAGATGCAATAGGAATTTTTGGGTTAGGTCAATCCGTTCGCGAGATATGGGAGTTTGAAGCTAAGAAATGGTAAAGAAGACAACAAATTGTTCGCACTACTGCTGCTGCAAACGCTTAACTAGAATGGCCTAGGGAAAAAATACACATTCCGGTGTAATCGGGCGAGTCTCTACTTTCAGACGCATCAGGAACTTTTGGGTTAGGTCAATCCGTTCGCGTGATATGGGAGTTTGAAGCCAAGAAATGGTTGAGAAGGCAAAAAATTTTTCGGAATTCTGCTGCTCCAAACCCTTAACCAGAATTGCCTAGGGAAAAAATACACATACCGCTGTAATCGGGCGAGTTTCTACTTTCAGGTGCAACAGGCATTTTTGGGTTAGGTCAATCCGTTCGCGATATATGGGAGTTTGAAGCCAAGAAATCGTTGAGAAGGCACAAAATTTTTCGCAATTCTGCTGCTCCAAACGCTTAACCAGAATTGCCTAGGGAAAAAATACACATACCGCTGTAATCGGGCGAGTTTCTACTTTCAGATGCAATAGGAATTTTTGGGTTAGGTCAATCCGTTCGCGAGATATGGGAGTTTGAAGCCAAGAAATGGTTGAGAAGGTAAAACATTTTTTGCAATTCTGCTGCTCCAAACGCTTAACCAGAATGCCCTAGGGAAAAAATACGCATATCGTTGTAATCGGGCGAGTTTCTACTTTCAGATGCAATAGGAATTTTTGGGTTACGTCAATCCGTTCGCGAGATTTGGGAGTTTGAAGCGAAGAAATGGTTGAGCAGACAATAAATTTTTCGCACTTCTGCTGCTCCAATCGCGTAACCAGAATGGCCTAAGGGAAAAATACACGTACCGTTGTAATCGGGCGAGTTTCTACATTCAGATGCAATAGGAATTTTTGGGTTACGTCAATCCGTTCGCGAGATTTGGGAGTTTGAAGCTAAGAAATGGTTGAGAAGACAACAAATTTTTCGCAATTCTGCTGCTCCAAACGCTTAACCAGAATGGCCTAGGGAGAAAATACACATACCGCTGTAATCGGGCGAGTTTCTACTTTCAGATGCAATAGGAATTTTTGGGTTAGGTCAATCCGTTCGCGAGATATGGGACTTTGGAGCTAAGAAATGGTTGAGAAGACAACAAATTTTTCGCAATTCTGCTGCTCCAAACGCTTAACCAGAATGGGCTAGGGAAAAAATACACGTACCGTTGTAATCGGGCGAGTTTCTTCTTTCACACGCAACAGGAATTTTTGGGTTAGGTCAATCCGTCCGCCAGATATGGGAGTTTGAAACCAAGAAATGGTTGAGAAGACAAAAAATTTTTCGCAATTCTGCTGCTCCAAACGCTTAACCAGAATGGCCTATGGAAAAAATACACATACCGTTGTAATCGGGCGAGTTTCTACTTTCAGATGCTACTGGAATTTTTGGGTTAGGTCAATCCGTTCGCGAGATATGGGAGTTTGAAGCCAAGAAATGGTTGAGAAGGCAAAACATTTTTCGCAATTCTGCTGCTCCAAACGCTTAACCAGAATGGCCTATGGAAAAAATACGCATATCGTTATAATCGGGCGAGTTTCTACTTTCAGACGCTGCAGGAATTTTTGGGTTTGGTCAATCCGTTCGCGAGGTATGGGACTTTGAAGCTAAGAAATGGTTGAGAAGACAACAAATTTTTCGCAATTCTGCTGCTCCAAACGCTTAACCAGAATGGGCTAGGGAAAAAATACACGTACCGTTGTAATCGGGCGAGTTTCTACTTTCACACGCAACAGGAATTTTTGGGTTAGGTCGATCCGTCCGCGAGATATGGGAGTTTGAAGCCAAGAAATGGTTGAGGAGACAAAAAATTTTTCGCAATTCTGCTGCTCCAAACGCTTAACCAGAATGGCCTATGGAAAAAATACACATACCGTTGTAATCGGGCGAGTTTCTACTTTCAGATGCAACAGGAATTTTTGGGTTAGGTCAATCCGTTCGCGAGATATGGGAGTTTGAAGCCAAGAAATGGTTGAGAGGACAAAAAATTTTTCGCAATTCTGCTGCTCCAAACGCTTAACCAGAATGGCCTATGGAAAAAATACACATACCGTTGTAATCGGGCGAGTTTCTACATTCAGATGCAACAGGAATTTTTGGGTTAGGTCAATCCGTTCGCGAAATATGGGAGTTTGAATGCAAGAAATGGTTGAGAAGGCAAAAAATTTTTCGCAATTCTGCTGCTCCAAACCCTTAACCAGAATTGCCTAGGGAAAAAATACACATACCGCTGTAATCGGACGAGTTTATACTTTCAGATGCAATAGGAATATTTGGGTTAGGTCCATCTGTTCGCTAGATATGGCAGTTTGAAGCCAAGAAATGGTTGAGAAGGCAAAAAATTTTTCGGAATTCTGCTGCTCGAAACGCTTAACCAGAATGGCCTAGGGAAAAAATACAAATACCGTTGTAATCGGCGAGTTTCTACTTTCAGGTGCAACAGGAATTTTTGGGTTAGGTCAATCCGTTCGCGATATATGGGAGTTTGAAGCCAAGAAATGGTTGAGAAGGCAAAAAATTTTTCGCAATTCTGCTGCTCCAAACGCTTAACCAGAATTGCCTAGGGAAAAAATACACATACCGCTGTAATCGGGCGAGTTTCTACTTTCAGATGCAATAGGAATTTTTGGGTTAGGTCAATCCGTTCGCGAGATATGGGAGTTTGAAGCCAAGAAATGGTTGAGAAGGTAAAACATTTTTTGCAATTCTGCTGCTCCAAACGCTTAACCAGAATGCCCTAGGGAAAAAATACGCATATGGTTGTAATCGGGCGAGTTTCTACTTTCAGATGCAATAGGAATTCTTGGGTTACGTCAATCCGTCCGCGAGATATGGGAGTTTGAAGACAAGAAATGGTTGAGAAGGCAAAAAATTTTTCGCAATTCTGCTGCTCCAAACGCTTAACCAGAATGGCCTATGGAAAAAATACATATACCGTTGTAATCGGGCGAGTTTCTACTTTCAGATGCAACAGGAATTTTTGGGTTAGGTCAATTCGTTCGCGAGATATGGGAGTTTGAAGCCAAGAAATGGTTGAGAAGACAAAAAATTTTTCGCAATTCTGCTGCTCCAAACGCTTAACCAGAATGGCCTATGGAAAAAATACACATACCGTTGTAATCGGGCGAGTTTCTACTTTCAGATGCAACAGGAATTTTTGGGTTAGGTCAATCCGTTCGCGAGATATGGGAGTTTGAAGCCAAGAAATGGTTGAGAAGGCAAAAAATTTTTCGCAATTCTGCTGCTCCAAACGCTTAACCAGAATGGCCTAGGGAAAAAATACATATACCGTTGTAATCGGGCGAGTTTCTACTTTCAGATGCAACAGGAATTTTTGGGTTAGGTCAATTCGTTCGCGAGATATGGGAGTTTGAAGCCAAGAAATGGTTGAGAAGACAAAAAATTTTTCGCAATTCTGCTGCTCCAAACGCTTAACCAGAATGGCCTATGGAAAAAATACACATACCGTTGTAATCGGGCGAGTTTCTACTTTCAGATGCAACAGGAATTTTTGGGTTAGGTCAATCCGTTCGCGAGATATGGGAGTTTGAAGCCAAGAAATGGTTGAGAAGGCAAAAGATTTTTCGCAATTCTGCTGCTCCAAACGCTTAACCAGAATGGCTTAGGGAAAAAATACACATACCGTTGTAATCGGGCGAGTTTCTACTTTCAGACGCAACAGGAATTTTTGGGTTAGGTCAATCCGTTCGCGAGATATGGGAGTTTGAAGCCAAGATATGGTTGAGAAGGCATACAATTTTTGGTAATTCTGCTGATCCAAACGCTTAACCAGAATGCCCTAGGGAAAAAATATACATACCGCTGTAGTCGGGCGAGTTTATACTTTCAGATGCAATAGGAATTTTTGGGTTAGGTCCATCCGTTCGCTAGATATGGCAGTTTGAAGCCAAGAAATGGTTGAGAAGGCAAAAAATTTTTCGCAATTCTGCTGCTCCAAACGCTTAACCAGAATGGCCTAGGGAAAAATACACATACCGTTGTAATCGGGCGAGTTTCTATTATCAGATGCAATGGGAATTTTTGGGTTAGGTCAATCCGTTCGCGAGATATGGGAGTTTGAAGCTAAGAAATGGTTAAGAAGGCAACAAATTTTTCGCACTTCTGCTGCTCCAAACGCTTGACCAGAATGGCCTAGGGAAAAAATACACATACCGTTGTAATCGGGCGTGTTTCTACTTTCAGACGCAACAGGAATTTTTGGGTTAGGTCAATCCGTTCGCGAGATATGGGAGTTTGAAGACAAGAAATGGTTGAGAAGGAAAAAAATTTTTCGCACTTCTGCTGCTCCAATCGCTTAACCAGAATGGCCTAAGGGAAAAATACACATACTGTTGTAATCGGCGAGTTTCTACTTTCAGTTGCAACAGGAATTTTTGGGTTAGGTCAATCCGTTCGCGATATATGGGAGTTTGAAGCCAAGAAATGGTTGAGAAGGCAAAAAATTTTTCGCACTTCTGCTGCTCCAATCGCTTAACCAGAATGGCCTAAGGGAAAAATACACGTACCGTTGTAATCGGGAGAGTTTCTACTTTCAGATGCAATAGGAATTTTTGGGTTAGGTCAATCCGTCCGCGAGATATGGGAGTGTGAAGCCAAGAAATGGTTTAGAAGGCAAAAAATTTTTCGCAATTCTGCTGCTCCAAACGCTTAACTAGAATGGCCTAGGGTAAAAATACACATACCGTTGTAATCAGGCGAGTTTCTACTTTCAGACGCAATAGGAATTTTTGGGTTAGGTCAATCCGTCCGCGAGATATGGGAGTTTGAAGACAAGAAATGGTTGAGAAGCCAAAAAATTGTTCGCTATTCTGCTGCTTCAAACGCTTGACCAGAATGGCCTAGGGAAAAAATACACATACCGTTGTAATCGGGCGAGTTTCTTCTTTCAGATGCAACAGGAAAATTTGGGTTAGGTCAATCCGTTCGCGAGATATGGGAGTTTGAAGCCAAGAAATGGTTGAGAAGGCAAAAAATTATACGCTATTCTGCTGCTTCAAACTCTTAACCAGAATGGCCTAGGGAAAAAATACACATACCGTTGTAATCGGGCGAGTTTCTTCTTTCAGATGCAACAGGAACTTTTGGGTTAGGTCAATCCGTTCGCGTGATATGGGAGTTTGAAGCCAAGAAATGGTTTAGAAGGCAAAAAATTTTTCGCAATTCTGCTGCTCCAAACGCTTAACCAGAATGGCCTAGGGAAAAAATACACATACTGTTGTAATCGGCGAGTTTCTACTTTCAGTTGCAACAGGAATTTTTGGGTTAGGTCAATCCGTTCGCGATATATGGGAGTTTGAAGCCAAGAAATGGTTGAGAAGGCAAAAAATTTTTCGCAATTCTGCTGCTCCAAACGCTTAACCAGAATGGCCTAGGGAAAAAATACACATACCGCTGTAATCGGGCGAGTTTCTACTTTCAGATGCAATAGGAATTTTTGGGTTAGGTCAATCCGTTCGCGAGATATGGGACTTTGGAGCCAAGAAATGGTTGAGAAGGCAAAAAATTTTTGCAATTCCGCTGCTCCAAACGCTTAACCAGAATGGCCTAGGGAAAAAATACACATACCGTTGTAATCGGGCGAGTTTCTATTATCAGATGCAATGGGAATTTTTGGGTTAGGTCAATCCGTTCGCGAGATATGGGAGTTTGAAGCTAAGAAATGGTTAAGAAGGCAACAAATTTTTCGCACTTCTGCTGCTCCAAACGCTTGACCAGAATGGCCTAGGGAAAAAATACACATACCGTTGTAATCGGGCGTGTTTCTACTTTCAGACGCAACAGGAATTTTTGGGTTAGGTCAATCCGTTCGCGAGATATGGGAGTTTGAAGACAAGAAATGGTTGAGAAGGAAAAAAATTTTTCGCACTTCTGCTGCTCCAATCGCTTAACCAGAATGGCCTAAGGGAAAAATACACATACTGTTGTAATCGGCGAGTTTCTACTTTCAGACGCAATAGGAATTTTTGGTTTACGTCAATCCGTTCGCGAGATTTGGGAGTTTGAAGCGAAGAAATGGTTGAGAAGACAATAAATTTTTCGCACTTCTGCTGCTCCAATCGCGTAACCAGAATGGCCTAAGGGAAAAGTACACGTACCGTTGTAATCGGGCGAGTTTCTACTTTCAGATGCAATAGGAAGTTTTGGGTTACGTGAATCCGTTCGCGAGATTTGGGAGTTTGAAGCTAAGAAATGGTTGAGACGGCAAAAAATTTTTGCAATTCCGCTGCTCCAAACGCTTAACCAGAATGGCCTAGGGAAAAAATACACATACCGTTGTAATCGGGCGAGTTTCTACTTTCGGACGCAATAGGAATTTTTGGGTTAGGACAATCCGTCCGCGAGATATGGGAGTTTGAAGACAAGAAATGTTTGAGAAGGCAAAAAATTTTTCGCAATTCTGCTGCTGCAAACGCTTAACCAGAATGGCCTATGGAAAAAATACACATACCGTTGTAATCGGGCGAGTTTCTACTTTCAGATGCAACAGGAATTTTTGGGTTAGGTCAATCCGTTCGCGAGATATGGGAGTTTGAAGACAAGAAATGGTTGAGAAGGCAAAAAATTTTTCGCAATTCTGCTGCTCCAAACGCTTAACCAGAATGGCCTAGGGAAAAAATACACATACCGTTGTAATCGAGCGAGTTTCTACTTTCAGATGCAGCAGGAATTTTTGGGTTTGGTCAATCCGTTCGCGAGATATGGGACTTTGAAGCTAAGAAATGGTTGAGAAGACAACAAATTTTTCGCAATTCTGCTGCTCCAAACGCTTAACCAGAATGGGCTAGGGAAAAAATACACGTACCGTTGTAATCGGGCGAGTTTCTACTTTCACACGCAACAGGAATTTTTGGGTTAGGTCAATCCGTCCGCGAGATATGGGAGTTTGAAACCAAGAAATGGTTGAGAAGACAAAAAATTTTTCGCAATTCTGCTGCTCCAAACGCTTAACCAGAATGGCCTATGGAAAAAATACACATACCGTTGTAATCGGGCGAGTTTCTACTTTCAGACGCTACTGGAATCTTTGGGTTATGTCAATCCGTTCGCGAGATATGGGAGATTGAAGCCAAGAAATGGTTGAGAAGGCAAAACATTTTTCGCAATTCTGCTGCTCCAAACGCTTAACCAGAATGGCCTAGGGAAAAAATACACATACCGTTGTAATCGGGCGAGTTTCTACTTTCAGACGCAATAGGAATTTTTAGGTTAGGACAATCCGTCCGCGAGATATGGGAGTTTGAAGACAAGAAATGTTTGAGAAGGCAAAAAATTTTTCGCAATTCTGCTGCTCCAAACCCTTAACCAGAATTGCCTAGGGAAAAAATACACATACCGCTGTAATCGGGCGAATTTCTACTTTCAGATGCAATAGGAATTTTTGGGTTAGGTCAATCCGTTCGCGAGATATGGGAGTTTGAAGCCAAGAAGTGGTTGAGAAGGCAAAAGGTTTTTCGCAATTCTGCTGCTCCAAACGCTTAACCAGAATGGCTTAGGGGAAAAATACGCATATCTTTGTAATCGGGTGAGTTTCTACTTTCAGACGCAGCAGGAACTTCTGGGTTTGGTCAATCTGTTCGCGAGATATGGGAGTTTGAAGCCAAGAAATGGTTGAGAAGGCAAAAATTTTTTCGCAATTCTGCTGCTCCAAACGCTTAACCAGAATGGCCTAGGGAAAAAATACACATACCGTTGTAATCGGGCGAGTTTCTACTTTCAGATCCAACAGGAATTTTTGGGTTAGTTCAATCCGTTCGCGAGAAATGGGTGTTTGAAGCTAAGAAATGGTTAAGAAGACAACAAATTTTTCGCACTTCTGCTGCTCCAAACGCTTAACCAGAATGGCCTAGGGGAAAAATACATATACCGTTGTAATCGGGCGAGTTTCTACTCTCAGACGCAACAGGAATTTTTGGGTTAGGTCAATCCGTTCGCGAGATATGGGAGTTTGAAGCCAAGAAATGGTTGAGAGTGCAAACAATTTTTCGCTATTCTGCTGCTCCAAACTCTTAACCAGAATGGGCTAGGGAAAAAATACACATACCGTTGTAATCGGGCGAGTTTCTACTTTCACACGCAACAGGAATTTTTGGGTTAGGTCTATCCGTTCGCGAGATATGGGAGTTTGAAACCAAGAAATGGTTGAGAAGGCATACAATTTTTGGTAATTCTGCTGACCCAAACGCTTAACCAGAATGCCCTAGGGAAAAAATATACACACCGCTGTAGTCGGGCGAGTTTATACTTTCAGATTCAATAGGAATTTTTGGGTTAGGTCCATCCGTTCGCTAGATATGGCAGTTTGAAGCCAAGAAATGGTTGAGAAGGCAAAAAATTTTTCGCAATTCTGCTGCTCCAAACCCTTAACCAGAATTGCCTAGGGAAAAAATACACATACCTCTGTAATCGGGCGAGTTTCTACTTTCAGATGCAACAGGAATTTTTGGGTTAGGTCAATCCGTTCGCGAGATATGGGAGTTTGAAGCCAAGAAATGGTTGAGAAGGCAAAAGATTTTTCGCAATTCTGCTGCTCCAAACGCTTAACCAGAATGGATTAGGGGAAAAATACGCATATCGTTGTAATCGGGTGAGTTTCTACTTTCAGACGCAGCAGGAACTTCTGGGTTTGGTCAATCTGTTCGCGAGATATGGGAGTTTGAAGCCAAGAAATGGTTGAGAAGGCAAAAATTTTTTCGCAATTCTGCTGCTCCAAACGCTTAACCAGAATGGCCTAGGGAAAAAACACACATACCGTTGTAATCGGGCGAGTTTCTACTTTCAGATGCAACAGAAATTTTTGGGTTAGTTCAATCCGTTCGCGAGAAATGGGAGTTTGAAGCTAAGAAATGGTTAAGAAGACAACAAATTTTTCGCACTTCTGCTGCTCCAAACGCTTAACCAGAATGGCCTAGGGAAAAAATACACATACCGTTGTAATCGGGCGAGTTTCTACTTTCAGACGCAACAGGAATTTTTGGGTTAGGTCAATCCGTTCGCGAGATATGGGAGTTTGAAGCCAAGAAATGGTTGAGAATGCAAACAATTTTTCGCTATTCTGCTGCTCCAAACTCTTAACCAGAATGGGCTAGGGAAAAAATACTCATACCGTTGTAATCGGGCGAGTTTCTACTTTCACACGCAACAGGAATTTTTGGGTTAGGTCTATCCGTTCGCGAGATATGGGAGTTTGAAGCCAAGAAATGGTTGAGAAGGCATACAATTTTTGGTAATTCTGCTGATCCAAACGCTTAACCAGAATGCCCTAGGGAAAAAATATACATACCGCTGTAGTCGGGCGAGTTTATACTTTCAGATGCAATAGGAATTTTTGGGTTAGGTCAATCCGTTCGCGAGATATGGGAGTTTGAAGCTAAGAAATGGTAAAGAAGACAACAAATTGTTCGCACTACTGCTGCTGCAAACGCTTAACTAGAATGGCCTAGGGAAAAAATACACATTCCGGTGTAATCGGGCGAGTCTCTACTTTCAGACGCATCAGGAACTTTTGGGTTAGGTCAATCCGTTCGCGTGATATGGGAGTTTGAAGCCAAGAAATGGTTGAGAAGGCAAAAAATTTTTCGGAATTCTGCTGCTCCAAACCCTTAACCAGAATTGCCTAGGGAAAAAATACACATACCGCTGTAATCGGGCGAGTTTCTACTTTCAGGTGCAACAGGCATTTTTGGGTTAGGTCAATCCGTTCGCGATATATGGGAGTTTGAAGCCAAGAAATCGTTGAGAAGGCACAAAATTTTTCGCAATTCTGCTGCTCCAAACGCTTAACCAGAATTGCCTAGGGAAAAAATACACATACCGCTGTAATCGGGCGAGTTTCTACTTTCAGATGCAATAGGAATTTTTGGGTTAGGTCAATCCGTTCGCGAGATATGGGAGTTTGAAGCCAAGAAATGGTTGAGAAGGTAAAACATTTTTTGCAATTCTGCTGCTCCAAACGCTTAACCAGAATGCCCTAGGGAAAAAATACGCATATCGTTGTAATCGGGCGAGTTTCTACTTTCAGATGCAATAGGAATTTTTGGGTTACGTCAATCCGTTCGCGAGATTTGGGAGTTTGAAGCGAAGAAATGGTTGAGAAGACAATAAATTTTTCGCACTTCTGCTGCTCCAATCGCGTAACCAGAATGGCCTAAGGGAAAAATACACGTACCGTTGTAATCGGGCGAGTTTCTACATTCAGATGCAATAGGAATTTTTGGGTTACGTCAATCCGTTCGCGAGATTTGGGAGTTTGAAGCTAAGAAATGGTTGAGAAGACAACAAATTTTTCGCAATTCTGCTGCTCCAAACGCTTAACCAGAATGGCCTAGGGAGAAAATACACATACCGCTGTAATCGGGCGAGTTTCTACTTTCAGATGCAATAGGAATTTTTGGGTTAGGTCAATCCGTTCGCGAGATATGGGACTTTGGAGCTAAGAAATGGTTGAGAAGACAACAAATTTTTCGCAATTCTGCTGCTCCAAACGCTTAACCAGAATGGGCTAGGGAAAAAATACACGTACCGTTGTAATCGGGCGAGTTTCTACTTTCACACGCAACAGGAATTTTTGGGTTAGGTCAATCCGTTCGCGAGATATGGGAGTTTGAAGCCAAGAAATGGTTGAGAAGACAACAAATTTTTCGCAATTCTGCTGCTCCAAACGCTTAACCAGAATGGCCTAGGGAGAAAATACACATACCGCTGTAATCGGGCGAGTTTCTACTTTCACACGCAACAGGAATTTTTGGGTTAGGTCGATCCGTCCGCGAGATATGGGAGTTTGAAGCCAAGAAATGGTTGAGGAGTCAAAAAATTTTTCGCAATTCTGCTGCTCCAAACGCTTAACCAGAATGGCCTATGGAAAAAATACACATACCGTTGTAATCGGGCGAGTTTCTACTTTCAGATGCAACAGGAATTTTTGGGTTAGGTCAATCCGTTCGCGAGATATGGGAGTTTGAAGCCAAGAAATGGTTGAGAGGACAAAAAATTTTTCGCAATTCTGCTGCTCCAAACGCTTAACCAGAATGGCCTATGGAAAAAATACACATACCGTTGTAATCGGGCGAGTTTCTACTTTCAGATGCTACTGGAATTTTTGGGTTAGGTCAATCCGTTCGCGAGATATGGGAGTTTGAAGCCAAGAAATGGTTGAGAAGGCAAAACATTTTTCGCAATTCTGCTGCTCCAAACGCTTAACCAGAATGGCCTATGGAAAAAATACGCATATCGTTATAATCGGGCGAGTTTCTACTTTCAGACGCTGCAGGAATTTTTGGGTTTGGTCAATCCGTTCGCGAGATATGGGACTTTGAAGCTAAGAAATGGTTGAGAAGACAACAAATTTTTCGCAATTCTGCTGCTCCAAACGCTTAACCAGAATGGGCTAGGGAAAAAATACACGTACCGTTGTAATCGGGCGAGTTTCTACTTTCACACGCAACAGGAATTTTTGGGTTAGGTCGATCCGTCCGCGAGATATGGGAGTTTGAAGCCAAGAAATGGTTGAGGAGTCAAAAAATTTTTCGCAATTCTGCTGCTCCAAACGCTTAACCAGAATGGCCTATGGAAAAAATACACATACCGTTGTAATCGGGCGAGTTTCTACTTTCAGATGCAACAGGAATTTTTGGGTTAGGTCAATCCGTTCGCGAGATATGGGAGTTTGAAGCCAAGAAATGGTTGAGAGGACAAAAAATTTTTCGCAATTCTGCTGCTCCAAACGCTTAACCAGAATGGCCTATGGAAAAAATACACATACCGTTGTAATCGGGCGAGTTTCTACTTTCAGATGCAACAGGAATTTTTGGGTTAGGTCAATCCGTTCGCGAAATATGGGAGTTTGAATGCAAGAAATGGTTGAGAAGGCAAAAAATTTTTCGCAATTCTGCTGCTCCAAACCCTTAACCAGAATTGCCTAGGGAAAAAATACACATACCGCTGTAATCGGACGAGTTTATACTTTCAGATGCAATAGGAATATTTGGGTTAGGTCCATCTGTTCGCTAGATATGGCAGTTTGAAGCCAAGAAATGGTTGAGAAGGCAAAAAATTTTTCGGAATTCTGCTGCTCGAAACGCTTAACCAGAATGGCCTAGGGAAAAAATACAAATACCGTTGTAATCGGCGAGTTTCTACTTTCAGGTGCAACAGGAATTTTTGGGTTAGGTCAATCCGTTCGCGATATATGGGAGTTTGAAGCCAAGAAATGGTTGAGAAGGCAAAAAATTTTTCGCAATTCTGCTGCTCCAAACGCTTAACCAGAATTGCCTAGGGAAAAAATACACATACCGCTGTAATCGGGCGAGTTTCTACTTTCAGATGCAATACGAATTTTTGGGTTAGGTCAATCCGTTCGCGAGATATGGGAGTTTGAAGCCAAGAAATGGTTGAGAAGGTAAAACATTTTTTGCAATTCTGCTGCTCCAAACGCTTAACCAGAATGCCCTAGGGAAAAAATACGCATATCGTTGTAATCGGGCGAGTTTCTACTTTCAGATGCAATAGGAATTTTTGGGTTACGTCAATCCGTTCGCGAGATTTGGGAGTTTGAAGCGAAGAAATGGTTGAGAAGACAATAAATTTTTCGCACTTCTGCTGCTCCAATCGCGTAACCAGAATGGCCTAAGGGAAAAATACACGTACCGTTGTAATCGGGCGAGTTTCTACATTCAGATGCAATAGGAATTTTTGGGTTAGGTCAATCCGTTCGCGAGATATGGGACTTTGGAGCTAAGAAATGGTTGAGAAGACAACAAATTTTTCGCAATTCTGCTGCTCCAAACGCTTAACCAGAATGGGCTAGGGAAAAAATACACGTACCGTTGTAATCGGGCGAGTTTCTTCTTTCACACGCAACAGGAATTTTTGGGTTAGGTCAATCCGTCCGCCAGATATGGGAGTTTGAAACCAAGAAATGGTTGAGAAGACAAAAAATTTTTCGCAATTCTGCTGCTCCAAACGCTTAACCAGAATGGCCTATGGAAAAAATACACATACCGTTGTAATCGGGCGAGTTTCTACTTTCAGATGCAACAGGAATTTTTGGGTTAGTTCAATCCGTTCGCGAGAAATGGGAGTTTGAAGCTAAGAAATGTTTAAGAAGACAACAAATTTTTCGCACTTCTGCTGCTCCAAACGCTTAACCAGAATGGCCTAGGGAAAAAATACACATACCGTTGTAATCGGGCGAGTTTCTACTTTCAGACGCAACAGGAATTTTTGGGTTAGGTCAATCCGTTCGCGAGATATGGGAGTTTGAAGCCAAGAAATGGTTGAGAATGCAAACAATTTTTCGCTATTCTGCTGCTCCAAACTCTTAACCAGAATGGGCTAGGGAAAAAATACTCATACCGTTGTAATCGGGCGAGTTTCTACTTTCACACGCAACAGGAATTTTTGGGTTAGGTCTATCCGTTCGCGAGATATGGGAGTTTGAAGCCAAGAAATGGTTGAGAAGGCATACAATTTTTGGTAATTCTGCTGATCCAAACGCTTAACCAGAATGCCCTAGGGAAAAAATATACATACCGCTGTAGTCGGGCGAGTTTATACTTTCAGATGCAATAGGAATTTTTGGGTTAGGTCAATCCGTTCGCGAGATATGGGAGTTTGAAGCTAAGAAATGGTAAAGAAGACAACAAATTGTTCGCACTACTGCTGCTGCAAACGCTTAACTAGAATGGCCTAGGGAAAAAATACACATTCCGGTGTAATCGGGCGAGTCTCTACTTTCAGACGCATCAGGAACTTTTGGGTTAGGTCAATCCGTTCGCGTGATATGGGAGTTTGAAGCCAAGAAATGGTTGAGAAGGCAAAAAATTTTTCGGAATTCTGCTGCTCCAAACCCTTAACCAGAATTGCCTAGGGAAAAAATACACATACCGCTGTAATCGGGCGAGTTTCTACTTTCAGGTGCAACAGGCATTTTTGGGTTAGGTCAATCCGTTCGCGATATATGGGAGTTTGAAGCCAAGAAATCGTTGAGAAGGCACAAAATTTTTCGCAATTCTGCTGCTCCAAACGCTTAACCAGAATTGCCTAGGGAAAAAATACACATACCGCTGTAATCGGGCGAGTTTCTACTTTCAGATGCAATAGGAATTTTTGGGTTAGGTCAATCCGTTCGCGAGATATGGGAGTTTGAAGCCAAGAAATGGTTGAGAAGGTAAAACATTTTTTGCAATTCTGCTGCTCCAAACGCTTAACCAGAATGCCCTAGGGAAAAAATACGCATATCGTTGTAATCGGGCGAGTTTCTACTTTCAGATGCAATAGGAATTTTTGGGTTACGTCAATCCGTTCGCGAGATTTGGGAGTTTGAAGCGAAGAAATGGTTGAGAAGACAATAAATTTTTCGCACTTCTGCTGCTCCAATCGCGTAACCAGAATGGCCTAAGGGAAAAATACACGTACCGTTGTAATCGGGCGAGTTTCTACATTCAGATGCAATAGGAATTTTTGGGTTACGTCAATCCGTTCGCGAGATTTGGGAGTTTGAAGCTAAGAAATGGTTGAGAAGACAACAAATTTTTCGCAATTCTGCTGCTCCAAACGCTTAACCAGAATGGCCTAGGGAGAAAATACACATACCGCTGTAATCGGGCGAGTTTCTACTTTCAGATGCAAGAGGAATTTTTGGGTTAGGTCAATCCGTTCGCGAGATATGGGACTTTGGAGCTAAGAAATGGTTGAGAAGACAACAAATTTTTCGCAATTCTGCTGCTCCAAACGCTTAACCAGAATGGGCTAGGGAAAAAATACACGTACCGTTGTAATCGGGCGAGTTTCTTCTTTCACACGCAACAGGAATTTTTGGGTTAGGTCAATCCGTCCGCCAGATATGGGAGTTTGAAACCAAGAAATGGTTGAGAAGACAAAAAATTTTTCGCAATTCTGCTGCTCCAAACGCTTAACCAGAATGGCCTATGGAAAAAATACACATACCGTTGTAATCGGGCGAGTTTCTACTTTCAGATGCTACTGGAATTTTTGGGTTAGGTCAATCCGTTCGCGAGATATGGGAGTTTGAAGCCAAGAAATGGTTGAGAAGGCAAAACATTTTTCGCAATTCTGCTGCTCCAAACGCTTAACCAGAATGGCCTATGGAAAAAATACGCATATCGTTATAATCGGGCGAGTTTCTACTTTCAGACGCTGCAGGAATTTTTGGGTTTGGTCAATCCGTTCGCGAGATATGGGACTTTGAAGCTAAGAAATGGTTGAGAAGACAACAAATTTTTCGCAATTCTGCTGCTCCAAACGCTTAACCAGGATGGGCTAGGGAAAAAATACACGTACCGTTGTAATCGGGCGAGTTTCTACTTTCACACGCAACAGGAATTTTTGGGTTAGGTCGATCCGTCCGCGAGATATGGGAGTTTGAAGCCAAGAAATGGTTGAGGAGACAAAAAATTTTTCGCAATTCTGCTGCTCCAAACGCTTAACCAGAATGGCCTATGGAAAAAATACACATACCGTTGTAATCGGGCGAGTTTCTACTTTCAGATGCAACAGGAATTTTTGGGTTAGGTCAATCCGTTCGCGAGATATGGGAGTTTGAAGCCAAGAAATGGTTGAGAGGACAAAAAATTTTTCGCAATTCTGCTGCTCCAAACGCTTAACCAGAATGGCCTATGGAAAAAATACACATACCGTTGTAATCGGGCGAGTTTCTACTTTCAGATGCAACAGGAATTTTTGGGTTAGGTCAATCCGTTCGCGAAATATGGGAGTTTGAATGCAAGAAATGGTTGAGAAGGCAAAAAATTTTTCGCAATTCTGCTGCTCCAAACCCTTAACCAGAATTGCCTAGGGAAAAAATACACATACCGCTGTAATCGGACGAGTTTATACTTTCAGATGCAATAGGAATATTTGGGTTAGGTCCATCTGTTCGCTAGATATGGCAGTTTGAAGCCAAGAAATGGTTGAGAAGGCAAAAAATTTTTCGGAATTCTGCTGCTCGAAACGCTTAACCAGAATGGCCTAGGGAAAAAATACAAATACCGTTGTAATCGGCGAGTTTCTACTTTCAGGTGCAACAGGAATTTTTGGGTTAGGTCAATCCGTTCGCGATATATGGGAGTTTGAAGCCAAGAAATGGTTGAGAAGGCAAAAAATTTTTCGCAATTCTGCTGCTCCAAACGCTTAACCAGAATTGCCTAGGGAAAAAATACACATACCGCTGTAATCGGGCGAGTTTCTACTTTCAGATGCAATAGGAATTTTTGGGTTAGGTCAATCCGTTCGCGAGATATGGGAGTTTGAAGCCAAGAAATGGTTGAGAAGGTAAAACATTTTTTGCAATTCTGCTGCTCCAAACGCTTAACCAGAATGCCCTAGGGAAAAAATACGCATATCGTTGTAATCGGGCGAGTTTCTACTTTCAGATGCAATAGGAATTTTTGGGTTACGTCAATCCGTTCGCGAGATTTGGGAGTTTGAAGCGAAGAAATGGTTGAGCAGACAATAAATTTTTCGCACTTCTGCTGCTCCAATCGCGTAACCAGAATGGCCTAAGGGAAAAATACACGTACCGTTGTAATCGGGCGAGTTTCTACATTCAGATGCAATAGGAATTTTTGGGTTACGTCAATCCGTTCGCGAGATTTGGGAGTTTGAAGCTAAGAAATGGTTGAGAAGACAACAAATTTTTCGCAATTCTGCTGCTCCAAACGCTTAACCAGAATGGCCTAGGGAGAAAATACACATACCGCTGTAATCGGGCGAGTTTCTACTTTCAGATGCAATAGGAATTTTTGGGTTAGGTCAATCCGTTCGCGAGATATGGGACTTTGGAGCTAAGAAATGGTTGAGAAGACAACAAATTTTTCGCAATTCTGCTGCTCCAAACGCTTAACCAGAATGGGCTAGGGAAAAAATACACGTACCGTTGTAATCGGGCGAGTTTCTTCTTTCACACGCAACAGGAATTTTTGGGTTAGGTCAATCCGTCCGCCAGATATGGGAGTACGAAACCAAGAAATGGTTGAGAAGACAAAAAATTTTTCGCAATTCTGCTGCTCCAAACGCTTAACCAGAATGGCCTATGGAAAAAATACACATACCGTTGTAATCGGGCGAGTTTCTACTTTCAGATGCTACTGGAATTTTTGGGTTAGGTCAATCCGTTCGCGAGATATGGGAGTTTGAAGCCAAGAAATGGTTGAGAAGGCAAAACATTTTTCGCAATTCTGCTGCTCCAAACGCTTAACCAGAATGGCCTATGGAAAAAATACGCATATCGTTATAATCGGGCGAGTTTCTACTTTCAGACGCTGCAGGAATTTTTGGGTTTGGTCAATCCGTTCGCGAGATATGGGACTTTGAAGCTAAGAAATGGTTGAGAAGACAACAAATTTTTCGCAATTCTGCTGCTCCAAACGCTTAACCAGAATGGGCTAGGGAAAAAATACACGTACCGTTGTAATCGGGCGAGTTTCTACTTTCACACGCAACAGGAATTTTTGGGTTAGGTCGATCCGTCCGCGAGATATGGGAGTTTGAAGCCAAGAAATGGTTGAGGAGACAAAAAATTTTTCGCAATTCTGCTGCTCCAAACGCTTAACCAGAATGGCCTATGGAAAAAATACACATACCGTTGTAATCGGGCGAGTTTCTACTTTCAGATGCAACAGGAATTTTTGGGTTAGGTCAATCCGTTCGCGAGATATGGGAGTTTGAAGCCAAGAAATGGTTGAGAGGACAAAAAATTTTTCGCAATTCTGCTGCTCCAAACGCTTAACCAGAATGGCCTATGGAAAAAATACACATACCGTTGTAATCGGGCGAGTTTCTACATTCAGATGCAACAGGAATTTTTGGGTTAGGTCAATCCGTTCGCGAAATATGGGAGTTTGAATGCAAGAAATGGTTGAGAAGGCAAAAAATTTATCGCAATTCTGCTGCTCCAAACGCTTAACCAGAATTGCCTAGGGAAAAAATACACATACCGCTGTAATCGGACGAGTTTATACTTTCAGATGCAACAGGAATATTTGGGTTAGGTCCATCTGTTCGCTAGATATGGCAGTTTGAAGCCAAGAAATGGTTGAGAAGGCAAAAAATTTTTCGGAATTCTGCTGCTCGAAACGCTTAACCAGAATGGCCTAGGGAAAAAATACAAATACCGTTGTAATCGGCGAGTTTCTACTTTCAGGTGCAACAGGAATTTTTGGGTTAGGTCAATCCGTTCGCGATATATGGGAGTTTGAAGCCAAGAAATGCTTGAGAAGGCAAAAAATTTTTCGCAATTCTGCTGCTCCAAACGCTTAACCAGAATTGCCTAGGGAAAAAATACACATACCGCTGTAATCGGGCGAGTTTCTACTTTCAGATGCAATAGGAATTTTTGGGTTAGGTCAATCCGTTCGCGAGATATGGGAGTTTGAAGCCAAGAAATGGTTGAGAAGGTAAAACATTTTTTGCAATTCTGCAGCTCCAAACGCTTAACCAGAATGCCCTAGGGAAAAAATACGCATATCGTTGTAATCGGGCGAGTTTCTGCTTTCAGATGCAATAGGAATTCTTGGGTTACGTCAATCCGTCCGCGAGATATGGGAGTTTGAAGACAAGAAATGGTTGAGAAGGCAAAAAATTTTTCGCAATTCTGCTGCTCCAAACGCTTAACCAGAATGGCCTATGGAAAAAATACATATACCGTTGTAATCGGGCGAGTTTCTACTTTCAGATGCAACAGGAATTTTTGGGTTAGGTCAATTCGTTCGCGAGATATGGGAGTTTGAAGCCAAGAAATGGTTGAGAAGACAAAAAATTTTCGCAATTCTGCTGCTCCAAACGCTTAACCAGAATGGCCTATGGAAAAAATACACATACCGTTGTAATCGGGCGAGTTTCTACTTTCAGATGCAACAGGAATTTTTGGGTTAGGTCAATCCGTTCGCGAGATATGGGAGTTTGAAGCCAAGAAATGGTTGAGAAGGCAAAAAATTTTTCGCAATTCTGCTGCTCCAAACGCTTAACCAGAATGGCCTAGGGAAAAAATACATATACCGTTGTAATCGGGCGAGTTTCTACTTTCAGATGCAACAGGAATTTTTGGGTTAGGTCAATTCGTTCGCGAGATATGGGAGTTTGAAGCCAAGAAATGGTTGAGAAGACAAAAAAATTTTCGCAATTCTGCTGCTCCAAACGCTTAACCAGAATGGCCTATGGAAAAAATACACATACCGTTGTAATCGGGCGAGTTTCTACTTTCAGATGCAACAGGAATTTTTGGGTTAGGTCAATCCGTTCGCGAGATATGGGAGTTTGAAGCCAAGAAATGGTTGAGAAGGCAAAAGATTTTTCGCAATTCTGCTGCTCCAAACGCTTAACCAGAATGGCTTAGGGAAAAAATACGCATATCGTTGTAATCGGGCGAGTTTCTACTTTCAGATGCAACAGGAATTTTTGGGTTAGGTCAATCCGTTCGCGAGATATGGGAGTTTGAAGCCAAGAAATGGTTGAGAAGGCAAAAAATTTTTCGCAATTCTGCTGCTCCAAACGCTTAACCAGAATGGCCTAGGGAAAAAATACACATACCGTTGTAATCGGGCGAGTTTCTACTTTCAGATGCAACAGGAATTTTTGGGTTAGTTCAATCCGTTCGCGAGATATGGGATTTTGAAGCTAAGAAATGGTTAAGATAGCAACAAATTTTTCGCACTTCTACTGCTCCAAACGCTTAACCAGAATGGCCTAGGGAGAAAATACACATACCGTTGTAATCGGGCGAGTTTCTACTTTCAGACGCAACAGGAATTTTTGGGTTAGGTCAATCCGTTCGCGAGATATGGGAGTTTGAAGCCAAGATATGGTTGAGAAGGCATACAATTTTTGGTAATTCTGCTGATCCAAACGCTTAACCAGAATGCCCTAGGGAAAAAATATACATACCGCTGTAGTCGGGCGAGTTTATACTTTCAGATGCAATAGGAATTTTTGGGTTAGGTCCATCCGTTCGCTAGATATGGCAGTTTGAAGCCAAGAAATGGTTGAGAAGGCAAAAAATTTTTCGCAATTCTGCTGCTCCAAACGCTTAACCAGAATGGCCTAGGGAAAAATACACATACCGTTGTAATCGGGCGAGTTTCTATTATCAGATGCAATGGGAATTTTTGGGTTAGGTCAATCCGTTCGCGAGATATGGGAGTTTGAAGCTAAGAAATGGTTAAGAAGGCAACAAATTTTTCGCACTTCTGCTGCTCCAAACGCTTGACCAGAATGGCCTAGGGAAAAAATACACATACCGTTGTAATCGGGCGTGTTTCTACTTTCAGACGCAACAGGAATTTTTGGGTTAGGTCAATCCGTTCGCGAGATATGGGAGTTTGAAGACAAGAAATGGTTGAGAAGGAAAAAAATTTTTCGCACTTCTGCTGCTCCAATCGCTTAACCAGAATGGCCTAAGGGAAAAATACACATACTGTTGTAATCGGCGAGTTTCTACTTTCAGTTGCAACAGGAGTTTTTGGGTTAGGTCAATCCGTTCGCGATATATGGGAGTTTGAAGCCAAGAAATGGTTGAGAAGGCAAAAAATTTTTCGCACTTCTGCTGCTCCAATCGCTTAACCAGAATGGCCTAAGGGAAAAATACACGTACCGTTGTAATCGGGAGAGTTTCTACTTTCAGATGCAATAGGAATTTTTGGGTTAGGTCAATCCGTCCGCGAGATATGGGAGTGTGAAGCCAAGAAATGGTTTAGAAGGCAAAAAATTTTTCGCAATTCTGCTGCTCCAAACGCTTAACTAGAATGGCCTAGGGTAAAAATACACATACCGTTGTAATCGGGCGAGTTTCTACTTTCAGACGCAATAGGAATTTTTGGGTTAGGTCAATCCGTCCGCGAGATATGGGAGTTTGAAGACAAGAAATGGTTGAGAAGCCAAAAAATTGTTCGCTATTCTGCTGCTTCAAACGCTTGACCAGAATGGCCTAGGGAAAAAATACACATACCGTTGTAATCGGGCGAGTTTCTTCTTTCAGATGCAACAGGAAAATTTGGGTTAGGTCAATCCGTTCGCGAGATATGGGAGTTTGAAGCCAAGAAATGGTTGAGAAGGCAAAAAATTATACGCTATTCTGCTGCTTCAAACTCTTAACCAGAATGGCCTAGGGAAAAAATACACATACGGTTGTAATCGGGCGAGTTTCTTCTTTCAGATGCAACAGGAACTTTTGGGTTAGGTCAATCCGTTCGCGTGATATGGGAGTTTGAAGCCAAGAAATGGTTTAGAAGGCAAAAAATTTTTCGCAATTCTGCTGCTCCAAACGCTTAACCAGAATGGCCTAGGGAAAAAATACACATACTGTTGTAATCGGCGAGTTTCTACTTTCAGTTGCAACAGGAATTTTTGGGTTAGGTCAATCCGTTCGCGATATATGGGAGTTTGAAGCCAAGAAATGGTTGAGAAGGCAAAAAATTTTTCGCAATTCTGCTGCTCCAAACGCTTAACCAGAATGGCCTAGGGAAAAAATACACATACCGCTGTAATCGGGCGAGTTTCTACTTTCAGATGCAATAGGAATTTTTGGGTTAGGTCAATCCGTTCGCGAGATATGGGACTTTGGAGCCAAGAAATGGTTGAGAAGGCAAAAAATTTTTGCAATTCCGCTGCTCCAAACGCTTAACCAGAATGGCCTAGGGAAAAAATACACATACCGTTGTAATCGGGCGAGTTTCTACTTTCAGATGCAACAGGAATTTTTGGGTTAGGTCAATCCGTTCGCGAGATATGGGAGTTTGAAGACAAGAAATGGTTGAGAAGGCAAAAAATTTTTCGCAATTCTGCTGCTCCAAACGCTTAACCAGAATGGCCTAGGGAAAAAATACACATACCGTTGTAATCGAGCGAGTTTCTACTTTCAGATGCAATAGGAATTTTTGGGTTAGGTCAATCCGTTCGCGAGATATGGGAGTTTGAAGCCAAGAAATGGTTGAGAAGGCAAAAAATTTTTCGCACTTCTGCTGCTCCAAACGCTTAACCAGAATGGCCTAGGGAAAAAATACGCATATCGTTATAATCGGGCGAGTTTCTACTTTCAGACGCAGCAGGAATTTTTGGGTTTGGTCAAACCGTTCGCGAGATATGGGACCTTGAAGCTAAGAAATGGTTGAGAAGACAACAAATTTTTCGCAATTCTGCTGCTCCAAACGCTTAACCAGAATGGGCTAGGGAAAAAATACAGTAACCGTTGTAATCGGGCGAGTTTCTACTTTCACACGCAACAGGAATTTTTGGGTTAGGTCAATCCGTCCGCGAGATATGGGAGTTTGAAGCCAAGAAATGGTTGAGAAGACAAAAAATTTTTCGCAATTCTGCTGCTCCAAACGCATAACCAGAATGGCCTATGGAAAAAATACACATACCGCTGTAATCGGGCGAGTTTCTACTTTCAGATGCGACAGGAATTTTTGGGTTAGGTCAATCCGTTCGCGAGATATGGGAGTTTGAAGCCAAGAAATGGTTGAGAAGACAAAAAATTTTTCGCAATTCTGCTGCTCCAAACGCTTAACCAGAATGGCCTATGGAAAAAATACACATACTGCTGTAATCGGGCGAGTTTCTACTTTCAGATGCAACAGGAATTTTTGGGTTAGTTCAATCCGTTCGCGAGATATGGGATTTTGAAGCTAAGAAATGGTTAAGAAGGCAACAAATTTTTCGCACTTCTGCTGCTCCAAACGCTTAACCAGAATGGCATAGGGAGAAAATACACATACCGTTGTAATCGGGCGAGTTTCTACTTTCAGACGCAACAGGAGTTTTTGGGTTAGGTCAATCCGTTCGCGAGATATGGGAGTTTGAAGCCAAGATATGGTTGAGAAGGCATACAATTTTTGGTAATTCTGCTGATCCAAACGCTTAACCAGAATGCGCTAGGGAAAAATATACATACCGCTGTAGTCGGGCGAGTTTATACTTTCAGATGCAATAGGAATTTTTGGGTTAGGTCCATCCGTTCGCTAGATATGGCAGTTTGAAGCCAAGAAATGGTTGAGAAGGCAAAAAATTTATCGCAATTCTGCTGCTCCAAACGCTTAACCAGAATGGCCTAGGGAAAAAATACACATACCGTTGTAATCGGGCGAGTTTCTATTATCAGATGCAATAGGAATTTTTGGGTTAGGTCAATCCGTTCGCGAGATATGGGAGTTTGAAGCTAAGAAATGGTTGAGAAGACAACAAATTTTTCGCAATTCTGCTGCTCCAAACGCTTAACCAGAATGGCCTAGGGAAAAAATACACATACCGCTGTAATCGGGCGAGTTTCTACTTTCAGACGCAACAGGAATTTTTGGGTTAGGTCAATCCGTTCGCGAGATATGTGAGTTTGAAGCTAAGAAATGGTTAAGAAGGCAACAAATTTTTCGCACTTCTGCTGCTCCAAACGCTTGACCAGAATGGCCTAGGGAAAAAATACACATACCGTTGTAATCGGGCGTGTTTCTACTTTCAGACGCAACAGGAATTTTTGGGTTAGGTCAATCCGTTCGCGAGATATGGGAGTTTGAAGACAAGAAATGGTTGAGAAGGAAAAAAATTTTTCGCACTTCTGCTGCTCCAATCGCTTAACCAGAATGGCCTAAGGGAAAAATACACATACTGTTGTAATCGGCGAGTTTCTACTTTCAGTTGCAACAGGAATTTTTGGGTTAGGTCAATCCGTTCGCGATATATGGGAGTTTGAAGCCAAGAAATGGTTGAGAAGGCAAAAAATTTTTCGCACTTCTGCTGCTCCAATCGCTTAACCAGAATGGCCTAAGGGAAAAATACACGTACCGTTGTAATCGGGCGAGTTTCTACTTTCAGATGCAATAGGAATTTTTGGGTTAGGTCAATCCGTCCGCGAGATATGGGAGTTTGAAGCCAAGAAATGGTTTAGAAGGCAAAAAATTTTTCGCAATTCTGCTGCTCCAAACGCTTAACTAGAATGGCCTAGGGTAAAAATACACATACCGTTGTAATCGGGCGAGTTTCTACTTTCAGACGCAATAGGAATATTTGGGTTAGGTCAATCCGTCCGCGAGATATGGGAGTTTGAAGAAAAGAAATGGTTGAGAAGCCAAAAAATTGTTCGCTATTCTGCTGCTTCAAACGCTTGACCAGAACGGCCTAGGGAAAAAATACACATACCGTTGTAATCGGGCGAGTTTCTTCTTTCACACGCAACAGGAATTTTTGGGTTAGGTCAATCCGTTCGCGAGATATGGGAGTTTGAAACCAAGAAATGGTTGAGAAGACAAAAAATTTTTCGCAATTCGGCTGCTCCAAACGCTTAACCAGACTGGCCTATGGAAAAAATACACATACCGTTGTAATCGGGCGAGTTTCTACTTTCACACGCAACAGGAATTTTTGGGTTAGGTCGATCCGTCCGCGAGATATGGGAGTTTGAAGCCAAGAAATGGTTGAGGAGACAAAAAATTTTTCGCAATTCTGCTGCTCCAAACGCTTAACCAGAATGGCCTATGGAAAAAATACACATACCGTTGTAATCGGGCGAGTTTCTACTTTCAGATGCAACAGGAATTTTTGGGTTAGGTCAATCCGTTCGCGAGATATGGGAGTTTGAAGCCAAGAAATGGTTGAGAGGACAAAAAATTTTTCGCAATTCTGCTGCTCCAAACGCTTAACCAGAATGGCCTATGGAAAAAATACACATACCGTTGTAATCGGGCGAGTTTCTACATTCAGATGCAACAGGAATTTTTGGGTTAGGTCAATCCGTTCGCGAAATATGGGAGTTTGAATGCAAGAAATGGTTGAGAAGGCAAAAAATTTTTCGCAATTCTGCTGCTCCAAACCCTTAACCAGAATTGCCTAGGGAAAAAATACACATACCGCTGTAATCGGACGAGTTTATACTTTCAGATGCAATAGGAATATTTGGGTTAGGTCCATCTGTTCGCTAGATATGGCAGTTTGAAGCCAAGAAATGGTTGAGAAGGCAAAAAATTTTTTGGAATTCTGCTGCTCGAAACGCTTAACCAGAATGGCCTAGGGAAAAAATACAAATACCGTTGTAATCGGCGAGTTTCTACTTTCAGGTGCAACAGGAATTTTTGGGTTAGGTCAATCCGTTCGCGATATATGGGAGTTTGAAGCCAAGAAATGGTTGAGAAGGCAAAAAATTTTTCGCAATTCTGCTGCTCCAAACGCTTAACCAGAATTGCCTAGGGAAAAAATACACATACCGCTGTAATCGGGCGAGTTTCTACTTTCAGATGCAATAGGAATTTTTGGGTTAGGTCAATCCGTTCGCGAGATATGGGAGTTTGAAGCCAAGAAATGGTTGAGAAGGTAAAACATTTTTTGCAATTCTGCTGCTCCAAACGCTTAACCAGAATGCCCTAGGGAAAAAATACGCATATCGTTGTAATCGGGCGAGTTTCTACTTTCAGATGCAATAGGAATTCTTGGGTTACGTCAATCCGTTCGCGAGATATGGGAGTTTGAAGACAAGAAATGGTTGAGAAGGCAAAAAATTTTTCGCAATTCTGCTGCTCCAAACGCTTAACCAGAATGGCCTATGGAAAAAATACATATACCGTTGTAATCGGGCGAGTTTCTACTTTCAGATGCAACAGGAATTTTTGGGTTAGGTCAATTCGTTCGCGAGATATGGGAGTTTGAAGCCAAGAAATGGTTGAGAAGACAAAAAATTTTTCGCAATTCTGCTGCTCCAAACGCTTAACCAGAATGGCCTATGGAAAAAATACACATACCGTTGTAATCGGGCGAGTTTCTACTTTCAGATGCAACAGGAATTTTTCGGTTAGGTCAATCCGTTCGCGAGATATGGGAGTTTGAAGCCAAGAAATGGTTGAGAAGGCAAAAAATTTTTCGCAATTCTGCTGCTCCAAACGCTTAACCAGAATGGCCTAGGGAAAAAATACATATACCGTTGTAATCGGGCGAGTTTCTACTTTCAGATGCAACAGGAATTTTTGGGTTAGGTCAATTCGTTCGCGAGATATGGGAGTTTGAAGCCAAGAAATGGTTGAGAAGACAAAAAATTTTTCGCAATTCTGCTGCTCCAAACGCTTAACCAGAATGGCCTATGGAAAAAATACACATACCGTTGTAATCGGGCGAGTTTCTACTTTCAGATGCAACAGGAATTTTTGGGTTAGGTCAATCCGTTCGCGAGATATGGGAGTTTGAAGCCAAGAAATGGTTGAGAAGGCAAAAGATTTTTCGCAATTCTGCTGCTCCAAACGCTTAACCAGAATGGCTTAGGGAAAAAATACGCATATCGTTGTAATCGGGCGAGTTTCTACTTTCAGATGCAACAGGAATTTTTGGGTTAGGTCAATCCGTTCGCGAGATATGGGAGTTTGAAGCCAAGAAATGGTTGAGAAGGCAAAAAATTTTTCGGAATTCTGCTGCTCGAAACGCTTAACCAGAATGGCCTAGGGAAAAAATACAAATACCGTTGTAATCGGCGAGTTTCTACTTTCAGGTGCAACAGGAATTTTTGGGTTAGGTCAATCCGTTCGCGAGATATGGGAGTTTGAAGCCAAGAAATGGTTGAGAAGGCAAAAAATTTTTCGCAATTCTGCTGCTCCAAACGCTTAACCAGAATGGCCTAGGGAAAAAATACACATACCGTTGTAATCGGGCGAGTTTCTACTTTCAGATGCAACAGGAATTTTTGGGTTAGTTCAATCCGTTCGCGAGATATGGGATTTTGAAGCTAAGAAATGGTTAAGATAGCAACAAATTTTTCGCACTTCTACTGCTCCAAACGCTTAACCAGAATGGCCTAGGGAGAAAATACACATACCGTTGTAATCGGCGAGTTTCTACTTTCAGGTGCAACAGGAATTTTTGGGTTAGGTCAATCCGTTCGCGAAATATGGGAGTTTGAATGCAAGAAATGGTTGAGAAGGCAAAAAATTTTTCGCAATTCTGCTGCTCCAAACCCTTAACCAGAATTGCCTAGGGAAAAAATACACATACCGCTGTAATCGGACGAGTTTATACTTTCAGATGCAATAGGAATATTTGGGTTAGGTCCATCTGTTCGCTAGATATGGCAGTTTGAAGCCAAGAAATGGTTGAGAAGGCAAAAAATTTTTCGGAATTCTGCTGCTCGAAACGCTTAACCAGAATGGCCTAGGGAAAAAATACAAATACCGTTGTAATCGGCGAGTTTCTACTTTCAGGTGCAACAGGAATTTTTGGGTTAGGTCAATCCGTTCGCGATATATGGGAGTTTGAAGCCAAGAAATGGTTGAGAAGGCAAAAAATTTTTCGCAATTCTGCTGCTCCAAACGCTTAACCAGAATTGCCTAGGGAAAAAATACACATACCGCTGTAATCGGGCGAGTTTCTACTTTCAGATGCAATAGGAATTTTTGGGTTAGGTCAATCCGTTCGCGAGATATGGGAGTTTGAAGCCAAGAAATGGTTGAGAAGGTAAAACATTTTTTGCAATTCTGCTGCTCCAAACGCTTAACCAGAATGCCCTAGGGAAAAAATACGCATATCGTTGTAATCGGGCGAGTTTCTACTTTCAGATGCAATAGGAATTCTTGGGTTACGTCAATCCGTTCGCGAGATATGGGAGTTTGAAGACAAGAAATGGTTGAGAAGGCAAAAAATTTTTCGCAATTCTGCTGCTCCAAACGCTTAACCAGAATGGCCTATGGAAAAAATACATATACCGTTGTAATCGGGCGAGTTTCTACTTTCAGATGCAACAGGAATTTTTGGGTTAGGTCAATTCGTTCGCGAGATATGGGAGTTTGAAGCCAAGAAATGGTTGAGAAGACAAAAAATTTTTCGCAATTCTGCTGCTCCAAACGCTTAACCAGAATGGCCTATGGAAAAAATACACATACCGTTGTAATCGGGCGAGTTTCTACTTTCAGATGCAACAGGAATTTTTGGGTTAGGTCAATCCGTTCGCGAGATATGGGAGTTTGAAGCCAAGAAATGGTTGAGAAGGCAAAAAATTTTTCGCAATTCTGCTGCTCCAAACGCTTAACCAGAATGGCCTAGGGAAAAAATACATATACCGTTGTAATCGGGCGAGTTTCTACTTTCAGATGCAACAGGAATTTTTGGGTTAGGTCAATTCGTTCGCGAGATATGGGAGTTTGAAGCCAAGAAATGGTTGAGAAGACAAAAAATTTTTCGCAATTCTGCTGCTCCAAACGCTTAACCAGAATGGCCTATGGCAAAAATACACATACCGTTGTAATCGGGCGAGTTTCTACTTTCAGATGCAACAGGAATTTTTGGGTTAGGTCAATCCGTTCGCGAGATATGGGAGTTTGAAGCCAAGAAATGGTTGAGAAGGCAAAAGATTTTTCGCAATTCTGCTGCTCCAAACGCTTAACCAGAATGGCTTAGGGAAAAAATACGCATATCGTTGTAATCGGGCGAGTTTCTACTTTCAGATGCAACAGGAATTTTTGGGTTAGGTCAATCCGTTCGCGAGATATGGGAGTTTGAAGCCAAGAAATGGTTGAGAAGGCAAAAAATTTTTCGCAATTCTGCTGCTCCAAACGCTTAACCAGAATGGCCTAGGGAAAAAATACACATACCGTTGTAATCGGGCGAGTTTCTACTTTCAGATGCAACAGGAATTTTTGGGTTAGTTCAATCCGTTCGCGAGATATGGGATTTTGAAGCTAAGAAATGGTTAAGATAGCAACAAATTTTTCGCACTTCTACTGCTCCAAACGCTTAACCAGAATGGCCTAGGGAGAAAATACACATACCGTTGTAATCGGGCGAGTTTCTACTTTCAGACGCAACAGGAATTTTTGGGTTAGGTCAATCCGTTCGCGAGATATGGGAGTTTGAAGCCAAGATATGGTTGAGAAGGCATACAATTTTTGGTAATTCTGCTGATCCAAACGCTTAATCAGAATGCCCTAGGGAAAAAATATACATACCGCTGTAGTCGGGCGAGTTTATACTTTCAGATGCAATAGGAATTTTTGGGTTAGGTCCATCCGTTCGCTAGATATGGCAGTTTGAAGCCAAGAAATGGTTGAGAAGGCAAAAAATTTTTCGCAATTCTGCTGCTCCAAACGCTTAACCAGAATGGCCTAGGGAAAAAATACACATACCGCTGTAATCGGGCGAGTTTCTACTTTCAGACGCAACAGGAATTTTTGGGTTAGGTCAATCCGTTCGCGAGATATGGGAGTTTGAAGCTAAGAAATGGTTAAGAAGGCAACAAATTTTTCGCACTTCTGCTGCTCCAAACGCTTGACCAGAATGGCCTAGGGAAAAAATACACATACCGTTGTAATCGGGCGTGTTTCTACTTTCAGACGCAACAGGAATTTTTGGGTTAGGTCAATCCGTTCGCGAGATATGGGAGTTTGAAGACAAGAAATGGTTGAGAAGGAAAAAAATTTTTCGCACTTCTGCTGCTCCAATCGCTTAACCAGAATGGCCTAAGGGAAAAATACACATACTGTTGTAATCGGCGAGTTTCTACTTTCAGTTGCAACAGGAATTTTTGGGTTAGGTCAATCCGTTCGCGATATATGGGAGTTTGAAGCCAAGAAATGGTTGAGAAGACAAAAAATTTTTCGCAATTCTGCTGCTCCAAACGCTTAACCAGAATGGCCTATGGAAAAAATACATATACCGCTGTAATCGGGCGAGTTTCTACTTTCAGATGCAACAGGAATTTTTGGGTTAGGTCAATCCGTTCGCGAGATATGGGAGTTTGAAGCCAAGAAATGGTTGAGAAGACAAAAAATTTTTCGCAATTCTGCTGCTCCAAACGCTTAACCAGAATGGCCTGTGGAAAAAATACACATACCGCTGTAATCGGGCGAGTTTCTACTTTCAGATGCAACAGGAATTTTTGGGTTAGTTCAATCCGTTCGCGAGATATGGGATTTTGAAGCTAAGAAATGGTTAAGAAGGCAACAAATTTTTCGCACTTCTGCTGCTCCAAACGCTTAACCAGAATGGCATAGGGAGAAAATACACATACCGTTGTAATCGGGCGAGTTTCTACTTTCAGACGCAACAGGAGTTTTTGGGTTAGGTCAATCCGTTCGCGAGATATGGGAGTTTGAAGCCAAGATATGGTTGAGAAGGCATACAATTTTTGGTAATTCTGCTGATCCAAACGCTTAACCAGAATGCACTAGGGAAAAATATACATACCGCTGTAGTCGGGCGAGTTTATACTTTCAGATGCAATAGGAATTTTTGGGTTAGGTCCATCCGTTCGCTAGATATGGCAGTTTGAAGCCAAGAAATGGTTGAGAAGGCAAAAAATTTATCGCAATTCTGCTGCTCCAAACGCTTAACCAGAATGGCCTAGGGAAAAAATACACATACCGTTGTAATCGGGCGAGTTTCTATTATCAGATGCAATAGGAATTTTTGGGTTAGGTCAATCCGTTCGCGAGATATGGGAGTTTGAAGCTAAGAAATGGTTGAGAAGACAACAAATTTTTCGCAATTCTGCTGCTCCAAACGCTTAACCAGAATGCCCTAGGGAGAAAATATACATACCGCTGTAGTCGGGCGAGTTTATACTTTCAGACGCAGCAGGAATTTTTGGGTTTGGTCAATCCGTTCGCGAGATATGGGACTTTGAAGCTAAGAAATGGTTGAGAAGACAACAAATTTTTCGCAATTCTGCTGCTCCAAACGCTTAACCAGAATGGGCTAGGGAAAAAATACACATACCGTTGTAATCGAGCGAGTTTCTACTTTCAGATGCAATAGGAATTTTTGGGTTAGGTCAATCCGTTCGCGAGATATGGGAGTTTGAAGCCAAGAAATGGTTGAGAAGGCAAAAAATTTTTCGCACTTCTGCTGCTCCAAACGCTTAACCAGAATGGCCTAGGGAAAAAATACGCATATCGTTATAATCGGGCGAGTTTCTACTTTCAGACGCAGCAGGAATTTTTGGGTTTGGTCAAACCGTTCGCGAGATATGGGACCTTGAAGCTAAGAAATGGTTGAGAAGACAACAAATTTTTCGCAATTCTGCTGCTCCAAACGCTTAACCAGAATGGGCTAGGGAAAAAATACAGTAACCGTTGTAATCGGGCGAGTTTCTACTTTCACACGCAACAGGAATTTTTGGGTTAGGTCAATCCGTCCGCGAGATATGGGAGTTTGAAGCCAAGAAATGGTTGAGAAGACAAAAAATTTTTCGCAATTCTGCTGCTCCAAACGCTTAACCAGAATGGCCTATGGAAAAAATACACATACCGCTGTAATCGGGCGAGTTTCTACTTTCAGATGCAACAGGAATTTTTGGGTTAGGTCAATCCGTTCGCGAGATATGGGAGTTTGAAGCCAAGAAATGGTTGAGAAGACAAAAAATTTTTCGCAATTCTGCTGCTCCAAACGCTTAACCAGAATGGCCTATGGAAAAAATACACATACCGCTGTAATCGGGCGAGTTTCTACTTTCAGATGCAACAGGAATTTTTGGGTTAGTTCAATCCGTTCGCGAGATATGGGATTTTGAAGCTAAGAAATGGTTAAGAAGGCAACAAATTTTTCGCACTTCTGCTGCTCCAAACGCTTAACCAGAATGGCATAGGGAGAAAATACACATACCGTTGTAATCGGGCGAGTTTCTACTTTCAGACGCAACAGGAGTTTTTGGGTTAGGTCAATCCGTTCGCTAGATATGGCAGTTTGAAGCCAAGAAATGGTTGAGAAGGCAAAAAATTTATCGCAATTCTGCTGCTCCAAACGCTTAACCAGAATGGCCTAGGGAAAAAATACACATACCGTTGTAATCGGGCGAGTTTCTATTATCAGATGCAATAGGAATTTTTGGGTTAGGTCAATCCGTTCGCGAGATATGGGAGTTTGAAGCTAAGAAATGGTTGAGAAGACAACAAATTTTTCGCAATTCTGCTGCTCCAAACGCTTAACCAGAATGGCCTAGGGAAAAAATACACATACCGCTGTAATCGGGCGAGTTTCTACTTTCAGACGCAACAGGAATTTTTGGGTTAGGTCAATCCGTTCGCGAGATATGGGAGTTTGAAGCTAAGAAATGGTTAAGAAGGCAACAAATTTTTCGCACTTCTGCTGCTCCAAACGCTTGACCAGAATGGCCTAGGGAAAAAATACACATACCGTTGTAATCGGGCGTGTTTCTACTTTCAGACGCAACAGGAATTTTTGGGTTAGGTCAATCCGTTCGCGAGATATGGGAGTTTGAAGACAAGAAATGGTTGAGAAGGAAAAAAATTTTTCGCACTTCTGCTGCTCCAATCGCTTAACCAGAATGGCCTAAGGGAAAAATACACATACTGTTGTAATCGGCGAGTTTCTACTTTCAGTTGCAACAGGAATTTTTGGGTTAGGTCAATCCGTTCGCGATATATGGGAGTTTGAAGCCAAGAAATGGTTGAGAAGGCAAAAAATTTTTCGCACTTCTGCTGCTCCAATCGCTTAACCAGAATGGCCTAAGGGAAAAATACACGTACCGTTGTAATCGGGCGAGTTTCTACTTTCAGATGCAATAGGAATTTTTGGGTTAGGTCAATCCGTCCGCGAGATATGGGAGTTTGAAGCCAAGAAATGGTTTAGAAGGCAAAAAATTTTTCGCAATTCTGCTGCTCCAAACGCTTAACTAGAATGGCCTAGGGTAAAAATACACATACCGTTGTAATCGGGCGAGTTTCTACTTTCAGACGCAATAGGAATATTTGGGTTAGGTCAATCCGTCCGCGAGATATGGGAGTTTGAAGACAAGAAATGGTTGAGAAGCCAAAAAATTGTTCGCTATTCTGCTGCTTCAAACGCTTGACCAGAATGGCCTAGGGAAAAAATACACATACCGTTGTAATCGGGCGAGTTTCTTCTTTCAGATGCAACAGGAAAATTTGGGTTAGGTCAATCCGTTCGCGAGATATGGGAGTTTGAAGTCAAGAAATGGTTGAGAAGGCAAAAAATTATACGCTATTCTGCTGCTTCAAACGCTTAACCAGAATGGCCTAGGGAAAAAATACACATACCGTTGTAATCGGGCGAGTTTCTACTTTCACACGCAACAGGAATTTTTGGGTTAGGTCAATCCGTTCGCGAGATATGGGAGTTTGAAACCAAGAAATGGTTGAGAAGACAAAAAATTTTTCGCAATTCGGCTGCTCCAAACGCTTAACCAGACTGGCCTATGGAAAAAATACACATACCGTTGTAATCGGGCGAGTTTCTACTTTCACACGCAACAGGAATTTTTGGGTTAGGTCAATCCGTCCGCGAGATATGGGAGTTTGAAGCCAAGAAATGGTTGAGAAGACAAAAAATTTTTCGCAATTCTGCTGCTCCAAACGCTTAACCAGAATGGCCTATGGAAAAAATACACATACCGTTGTAATCGGGCGAGTTTCTACTTTCAGACGCAATAGGAATATTTGGGTTAGGTCAATCCGTCCGCGAGATATGGGAGTTTGAAGACAAGAAATGGTTGAGAAGCCAAAAAATTGTTCGCTATTCTGCTGCTTCAAACGCTTGACCAGAATGGCCTAGGGAAAAAATACACATACCGTTGTAATCGGGCGAGTTTCTTCTTTCAGATGCAACAGGAAAATTTGGGTTAGGTCAATCCGTTCGCGAGATATGGGAGTTTGAAGTCAAGAAATGGTTGAGAAGGCAAAAAATTATACGCTATTCTGCTGCTTCAAACGCTTAACCAGAATGGCCTAGGGAAAAAATACACATACCGTTGTAATCGGGCGAGTTTCTACTTTCACACGCAACAGGAATTTTTGGGTTAGGTCAATCCGTTCGCGAGATATGGGAGTTTGAAACCAAGAAATGGTTGAGAAGACAAAAAATTTTTCGCAATTCGGCTGCTCCAAACGCTTAACCAGACTGGCCTATGGAAAAAATACACATACCGTTGTAATCGGGCGAGTTTCTACTTTCAGATGCTACAGGAATTTTTGGGTTAGGTCAATCTGTTCGCGAGATATGAGAGTTTGAAGCCAAGAAATGGTTGAGAAGGCAAAACATTTTTCGCAATTCTGCTGCTCCAAACGCTTAACCAGAATGGCCTAGGGAAAAAATACGCATATCGCTATAATCGGGCGAGTTTCTACTTTCAGACGCAGCAGGAATTTTTGGGTTTGGTCAATCCGTTCGCGAGATATGGGACTTTGAAGCTAAGAAATGGTTGAGAAGAAAACAAATTTTTCGCAATTCTGCTGCTCCAAACGCTTAACCAGAATGGGCTAGGGAAAAAATACAGTAACCGTTGTAATCGGGCGAGTTTCTACTTTCACACGCAACAGGAATTTTTGGGTTAGGTCAATCCGTCCGCGAGATATGGGAGTTTGAAGCCAAGAAATGGTTGAGAAGACAAAAAATTTTTCGCAATTCTGCTGCTCCAAACGCTTAACCAGAATGGCCTATGGAAAAAATACATATACCGCTGTAATCGGGCGAGTTTCTACTTTCAGATGCAACAGGAATTTTTGGGTTAGGTCAATCCGTTCGCGAGATATGGGAGTTTGAAGCCAAGAAATGGTTGAGAAGACAAAAAATTTTTCGCAATTCTGCTGCTCCAAACGCTTAACCAGAATGGCCTGTGGAAAAAATACACATACCGCTGTAATCGGGCGAGTTTCTACTTTCAGATGCAACAGGAATTTTTGGGTTACTTCAATCCGTTCGCGAGATATGGGATTTTGAAGCTAAGAAATGGTTAAGAAGGCAACAAATTTTTCGCACTTCTGCTGCTCCAAACGCTTAACCAGAATGGCATAGGGAGAAAATACACATACCGTTGTAATCGGGCGAGTTTCTACTTTCAGACGCAACAGGAGTTTTTGGGTTAGGTCAATCCGTTCGCGAGATATGGGAGTTTGAAGCCAAGATATGGTTGAGAAGGCATACAATTTTTGGTAATTCTGCTGATCCAAACGCTTAACCAGAATGCACTAGGGAAAAATATACATACCGCTGTAGTCGGGCGAGTTTATACTTTCAGATGCAATAGGAATTTTTGGGTTAGGTCCATCCGTTCGCTAGATATGGCAGTTTGAAGCCAAGAAATGGTTGAGAAGGCAAAAAATTTATCGCAATTCTGCTGCTCCAAACGCTTAACCAGAATGGCCTAGGGAAAAAATACACATACCGTTGTAATCGGGCGAGTTTCTATTATCAGATGCAATAGGAATTTTTGGGTTAGGTCAATCCGTTCGCGAGATATGGGAGTTTGAAGCTAAGAAATGGTTGAGAAGACAACAAATTTTTCGCAATTCTGCTGCTCCAAACGCTTAACCAGAATGCCCTAGGGAGAAAATATACATACCGCTGTAGTCGGGCGAGTTTATACTTTCAGACGCAGCAGGAATTTTTGGGTTTTTTCAATCCGTTCGCGAGATATGGGAGTTTGAAGCCAAGATATGGTTGAGAAGGCATACAATTTTTGGTAATTCTGCTGATCCAAACGCTTAACCAGAATGCCCTAGGGAAAAAATATACATACCGCTGTAGTCGGGCGAGTTTATACTTTCAGATGCAATAGGAATTTTTGGGTTAGGTCCATCCGTTCGCTAGATATGGCAGTTTGAAGCCAAGAAATGGTTGAGAAGGCAAAAAATTTTTCGCAATTCTGCTGCTCCAAACGCTTAACCAGAATGGCCTAGGGAAAAAATACACATACCGTTGTAATCGGGCGAGTTTCTATTATCAGATGCAATAGGAATTTTTGGGTTAGGTCAATCCGTTCGCGAGATATGGGAGTTTGAAGCTAAGAAATGGTTAAGAAGGCAACAAATTTTTCGCAATTCTGCTGCTCCAAACCCTTAACCAGAATGGCCTAGGGAAAAAATACACATACCGTTGTAATCGGGCGTGTTTCTACTTTCAGACGCTACAGGAATTTTTGGGTTAGGTCAATCCGTTCGCGAGATATGGGAGTTTGAAGCCAAGAAATGGTTGAGAAGGCAAAAAATTTTTCGCACTTCTGCTGCTCCAATCGCTTAACCAGAATGGCCTAAGGGAAAAATACACGTACCGTTGTAATCGGGCGAGTTTCTACTTTCAGATGCAATAGGAATTTTTGGGTTACGTCCATCCGTTCGCGAGATTTGGGAGTTTGAAGCTATGAAATGGTTGAGAAGACAACAAATTTTTCGCAATTCTGCTGCTCCAAACGCTTAACCAGAATGGCCTAGGGAGAAAATACACATACCGCTGTAATCGGGCGAGTTTCTACTTTCAGATGCAATAGGAATTTTTGGGTTAGGTCAATCCGTTCGCGAGATATGGGAGTTTGAAGCCAAGAAATGGTTGAGAAGGCAAAAAATTTTTCGCACTTCTGCTGCTCCAAACGCTTAACCAGAATGGCCTAGGGAAAAAATACGCATTTCGTTATAATCGGGCGAGTTTCTACTTTCAGACGCAGCAGGAATTTTTGGGTTTGGTCAAACCGTTCGCGAGATATGGGACTTTGAAGCTAAGAAATGGTTGAGAAGACAACAAATTTTTCGCAATTCTGCTGCTCCAAACGCTTAACCAGAATGGGCTAGGGAAAAAATACACGTACCGTTGTAATCGGGCGAGTTTCTACTTTCACACGCGACAGGAATTTTTGGGTTAGGTCAATCCGTCCGCGAGATATGGGAGTTTGAAACCAAGAAATGGTTTAGAAGACAAAACATTTTTCGCAATTCTGCTGCTCCAAACGCTTAACCAGAATGGCCTAGGGAAAAAATACGCATATCGCTATAATCGGGCGAGTTTCTACTTTCAGACGCAGCAGGAATTTTTGGGTTTGGTCAATCCGTTCGCGAGATATGGGACTTTGAAGCTAAGAAATGGTTGAGAAGACAACAAATTTTGCGCAATTCTGCTGCTCCAAACGCTTAACCAGAATGGGCTAGGGAAAAAATACACGTACCGTTGTAATCGGGCGAGTTTCTACTTTCACACGCAACAGGAATTTTTGGGTTAGGTCAACCCGTTCGCGAGATATGGGAGTTTGAAGCCAAGATATGGTTGAGAAGGCATACAATTTTTGGTAATTCTGCTGATCCAAACGCTTAACCAGAATGCCCTAGGGAAAAAATATACATACCGCTGTAGTCGGGCGAGTTTATACTTTCAGACGCAGCAGGAATTTTTGGGTTTGGTCAATCCGTTCGCGAGATATGGGACTTTGAAGCTAAGAAATGGTTGAGAAGACAACAAATTTTTCGCAATTCTGCTGCTCCAAACGCTTAACCAGAATGGGCTAGGGAAAAAATACAGTAACGGTTGTAATCGGGCGAGTTTCTACTTTCACACGCAACAGGAATTTTTGGGTTAGGTCAATCCGTCCGCGAGATATGGGAATTTGAAGCCAAGAAATGGTTGAGAAGACAAAAAATTTTTCGCAATTCTGCTGCTCCAAACGCTTAACCAGAATGGCCTATGGAAAAAATACACATACCGCTGTTATCGGGCGAGTTTCTACTTTCAGATGCAACAGGAATTTTTGGGTTAGGTCAATCCGTTCGCGAGATATGGGAGTTTGAAGCCAAGAAATGGTTGAGAAGACAAAAAATTTTTCACAATTCTGCTGCTCCAAACGCTTAACCAGAATGGCCTATGGAAAAAATACACACACCGCTGTAATCGGGCGAGTTTCTACTTTCAGATGCAACAGGAATTTTTGGGTTAGTTCAATCCGTTCGCGAGATATGGGATTTTGAAGCTAAGAAATGGTTAAGAAGGCAACAAATTTTTCGCACTTCTGCTGCTCCAAACGCTTAACCAGAATGGCATAGGGAGAAAATACACATACCGTTGTAATCGGGCGAGTTTCTACTTTCAGACGCAACAGGAATTTTTGGGTTAGGTCAATCCGTTCGCGAGATATGGGAGTTTGAAGCCAAGATATGGTTGAGAAGGCATACAATTTTTGGTAATTCTGCTGATCCAAACGCTTAACCAGAATGCCCTAGGGAAAAAATATACATACCGCTGTAGTCGGGCGAGTTTATACTTTCAGATGCAATAGGAATTTTTGGGTTAGGTCCATCCGTTCGCTAGATATGGCAGTTTGAAGCCAAGAAATGGTTGAGAAGGCAAAAAATTTATCGCAATTCTGCTGCTCCAAACGCTTAACCAGAATGGCCTAGGGAAAAAATACACATACCGTTGTAATCGGGCGAGTTTCTATTATCAGATGCAATAGGAATTTTTGGGTTAGGTCAATCCGTTCGCGAGATATGGGAGTTTGAAGCTAAGAAATGGTTAAGAAGCCAACAAATTTTTCGCACTTCTGCTGCTCCAAACGCTTGACCAGAATGGCCTAGGGAAAAAATACACATACCGTTGTAATCGGGCGTGTTTCTACTTTCAGACGCAACAGGAATTTTTGGGTTAGGTCAATCCGTTCGCGAGATATGGGAGTTTGAAGCCAAGAAATGGTTGAGAAGGCAAAAAATTGTTCGCTATTCTGCTGCTTCAAACGCTTGACCAGAATGGCCTAGGGAAAAAATACACATACCGTTGTAATCGGGCGAGTTTCTTCTTTCAGATGCAACAGGAAAATTTGGGTTAGGTCAATCCGTTCGCGAGATATGGGAGTTTGAAGCCAAGAAATGGTTGAGAAGGCAAAAAATTATACGCTATTCTGCTGCTTCAAACGCTTAACCAGAATGGCCTATGGACAAAATACACATACCGCTGTAATCGGGCGAGTTTCTACTTTCAGATGCAACAGGAATTTTTGGGTTAGGTCAATCCGTTCGCGAGATATGGGAGTTTGAAGACAAGAAATGGTTGAGAAGGCAAAAAATTTTTCGCAATTCTGCTGCTCCAAACGCTTAACCAGAATGGCCTAGGGAAAAAATACACATACCGCTGTAATCGGGCGAGTTTCTACTTTCAGATGCAATAGGAATTTTTGGGTTAGGTCAATCCGTTCGCGAGATATGGGAGTTTGAAGCTAAGAAATGGTTAAGAAGGCAACAAATTTTTCGCAATTCTGCTGCTCCAAACGCTTGACCAGAATGGCCTAGGGAAAAAATACACATACCGTTGTAATCGGGCGTGTTTCTACTTTCAGACGCAACAGGAATTTTTGGGTTAGGTCAATCCGTTCGCGAGATATGGGAGTTTGAAGCCAAGAAATGGTTTAGAAGGCAAAAAATTTTTCGCAATTCTGCTGCTCCAAACGCTTAACCAGAATGGCCTAGGGAAAAAATACACATACTGTTGTAATCGGCGAGTTTCTACTTTCAGTTGCAACAGGAATTTTTGGGTTAGGTCAATCCGTTCGCGATATATGGGATTTTGAAGCCAAGAAATGGTTGAGAAGGCAAAAAATTTTTCGCACTTCTGCTGCTCCAATCGCTTAACCAGAATGGCCTAAGGGAAAAATACACGTACCGTTGTAATCGGGCGAGTTTCTACTTTCAGATGCAATAGGAATTTTTGGGTTACGTCAATTCGTTCGCGAGATTTGGGAGTTTGAAGCTAAGAAATGGTTGAGAAGACAACAAATTTTTCGCAATTCTGCTGCTCCAAACGCTCAACCAGAATGGCCTAGGGAAAAAATACACATACCGCTGTAGTCGGGCGAGTTTCTACTTTCAGATGCAATAGGAATTTTTGGGTTAGGTCAATCCGTTCGCGAGATATGGGAGTTTGAAGCCAAGAAATGGTTGAGAAGGCAAAAAATTTTTCGCACTTCTGCTGCTCCAAACGCTTAACCAGAATGGCCTAGGGAAAAAATACGCATATCGTTATAATCGGGCGAGTTTCTACTTTCAGACGCAGCAGGAATTTTTGGGTTTGGTCAAACCGCTCGCGAGATATGGGACTTTGAAGCTAAGAAATGGTTCAGAAGACAACAAATTTTTCGCAATTCTGCTGCTCCAAACGCTTAACCAGAATGGGCTAGGGAAAAAATACACGTACCGTTGTAATCGGGCGAGTTTCTACTTTCACACGCAACAGGAATTTTTGGGTTAGGTCAATCCGTCCGCGAGATATGGGAGTTTGAAACCAAGAAATGGTTTAGAAGACAAAACATTTTACGCAATTCTGCTGCTCCAAACGCTTAACCAGAATGGCCTAGGGAAAAAATACGCATATCGCTATAATCGGGCGAGTTTCTACTTTCAGACGCAGCAGGAATTTTTGGGTTTGGTCAATCCGTTCGCGAGATATGGGACTTTGAAGCTAAGAAATGGTTGAGAAGACAACAAATTTTTCGCAATTCTGCTGCTCCAAACGCTTAACCAGAATGGGCTAGGGAAAAAATACACATCCTGTTGTAATCGGCGAGTTTCTACTTTCAGTTGCAACAGGAATTTTTGGGTTAGGTCAATCCGTTCGCGATATATGGGAGTTTGAAGCCAAGAAATGGTTGAGAAGGCAAAAAATTTTTCGCACTTCTGCTGCTCCAATCGCTTAACCAGAATGGCCTAAGGGAAAAATACACGTACCGTTGTAATCGGGCGAGTTTCTACTTTCAGATGCAATAGGAATTTTTGGGTTACGTCAATCCGTTCGCGAGATTTGGGAGTTTGAAGCTAAGAAATGGTTGAGAAGACAACAAATTTTTCGCAATTCTGCTGCTCCAAACGCTTAACCAGAATGCCCTAGGGAGAAAATATACATACCGCTGTAGTCGGGCGAGTTTATACTTTCAGACGCAGCAGGAATTTTTGGGTTTGGTCAATCCGTTCGCGAGATATGGGACTTTGAAGCTAAGAAATGGTTGAGAAGACAACAAATTTTTCGCAATTCTGCTGCTCCAAACGCTTAACCAGAATGGGCTAGGGAAAAAATACACGTACCGTTGTAATCGGGCGAGTTTCTACTTTCACACGCAACAGGAATTTTTGGGTTAGGTCAACCCGTTCGCGAGATATGGGAGTTTGAAGCCAAGATATGGTTGAGAAGGCATACAATTTTTGGTAATTCTGCTGATCCAAACGCTTAACCAGAATGCCCTAGGGAAAAAATATACATACCGCTGTAGTCGGGCGAGTTTATACTTTCAGATGCAATAGGAATTTTTGGGTTAGGTCCATCCGTTCGCTAGATATGGCAGTTTGAAGCCAAGAAATGGTTGAGAAGGCAAAAAATTTTTCGCAATTCTGCTGCTCCAAACGCTTAACCAGAATGGCCTAGGGAAAAAATACACATACCGTTGTAATCGGGCGAGTTTCTATTATCAGATGCAATAGGAATTTTTGGGTTAGGTCAATCCGTTCGCGAGATATGGGAGTTTGAAGCTAAGAAATGGTTAAGAAGGCAACAAATTTTTCGCAATTCTGCTGCTCCAAACCCTTAACCAGAATGGCCTAGGGAAAAAATACACATACCGTTGTAATCGGGCGTGTTTCTACTTTCAGACGCTACAGGAATTTTTGGGTTAGGTCAATCCGTTCGCGAGATATGGGAGTTTGAAGCCAAGAAATGGTTGAGAAGGCAAAAAATTTTTCGCACTTCTGCTGCTCCAATCGCTTAACCAGAATGGCCTAAGGGAAAAATACACGTACCGTTGTAATCGGGCGAGTTTCTACTTTCAGATGCAATAGGAATTTTTGGGTTACATCAATCCGTTCGCGAGATTTGGGAGTTTGAAGCTAAGAAATGGTTGAGAAGACAACAAATTTTTCGCAATTCTGCTGCTCCAAACGCTTAACCAGAATGGCCTAGGGAGAAAATACACATACCGCTGTAATCGGGCGAGTTTCTACTTTCAGATGCAATAGGAATTTTTGGGTTAGGTCAATCCGTTCGCGAGATATGGGAGTTTGAAGCCAAGAAATGGTTGAGAAGGCAAAAAATTTTTCGCACTTCTGCTGCTCCAAACGCTTAACCAGAATGGCCTAGGGAAAAAATACGCATATCGTTATAATCGGGCGAGTTTCTACTTTCAGACCCAGCAGGAATTTTTGGGTTTGGTCAAACCGTTCGCGAGATATGGGACTTTGAAGCTAAGAAATGGTTGAGAAGACAACAAATTTTTCGCAATTCTGCTGCTCCAAACGCTTAACCAGAATGGGCTAGGGAAAAAATACACGTACCGTTGTAATCGGGCGAGTTTCTACTTTCACACGCAACAGGAATTTTTGGGTTAGGTCAATCCGTCCGCGAGATATGGGAGTTTGAAACCAAGAAATGGTTTAGAAGACAAAACATTTTTCGCAATTCTGCTGCTCCAAACGCTTAACCAGAATGGCCTAGGGAAAAAATACGCATATCGCTATAATCGGGCGAGTTTCTACTTTCAGACGCAGCAGGAATTTTTGGGTTTGGTCAATCCGTTCGCGAGATATGGGACTTTGAAGCTAAGAAATGGTTGAGAAGACAACAAATTTTTCGCAATTCTGCTGCTCCAAACGCTTAACCAGAATGGGCTAGGGAAAAAATACACGTACCGTTGTAATCGGGCGAGTTTCTACTTTCACACGCAACAGGAATTTTTGGGTTAGGTCAACCCGTTCGCGAGATATGGGAGTTTGAAGCCAAGATATGGTTGAGAAGGCATACAATTTTTGGTAATTCTGCTGATCCAAACGCTTAACCAGAATGCCCTAGGGAAAAAATATACATACCGCTGTAGTCGGGCGAGTTTATACTTTCAGACGCAGCAGGAATTTTTGGGTTTGGTCAATCCGTTCGCGAGATATGGGACTTTGAAGCTAAGAAATGGTTGAGAAGACAACAAATTTTTCGCAATTCTGCTGCTCCAAACGCTTAACCAGAATGGGCTAGGGAAAAAATACAGTAACGGTTGTAATCGGGCGAGTTTCTACTTTCACACGCAACAGGAATTTTTGGGTTAGGTCAATCCGTCCGCGAGATATGGGAATTTGAAGCCAAGAAATGGTTGAGAAGACAAAAAATTTTTCGCAATTCTGCTGCTCCAAACGCTTAACCAGAATGGCCTATGGAAAAAATACACATACCGCTGTAATCGGGCGAGTTTCTACTTTCAGATGCAACAGGAACTTTTCGGTTAGGTCAATCCGTTCGCGAGATATGGGAGTTTGAAGCCAAGAAATGGTTGAGAAGACAAAAAATTTTTCGCAATTCTGCTGCTCCAAACGCTTAACCAGAATGGCCTATGGAAAAAATACACATACCGCTGTAATCGGGCGAGTTTCTACTTTCAGATGCAACAGGAATTTTTGGGTTTGTTCAATCCGTTCGCGAGATATGGGATTTTGAAGCTAAGAAATGGTTAAGAAGGCAACAAATTTTTCGCACTTCTGCTGCTCCAAACGCTTAACCAGAATGGCATAGGGAGAAAATACACATACCGTTGTAATCGGGCGAGTTTCTACTTTCAGACGCAACAAGAATTTTTGGGTTAGGTCAATCCGTTCGCGAGATATGGGAGTTTGAAGCCAAGATATGGTTGAGAAGGCATACAATTTTTGGTAATTCTGCTGATCCAAACGCTTAACCAGAATGCCCTAGGGAAAAAATATACATACCGCTGTAGTCGGGCGAGTTTATACTTTCAGATGCAATAGGAATTTTTGGGTTAGGTCCATCCGTTCGCTAGATATGGCAGTTTGAAGCCAAGAAATGGTTGAGAAGGCAAAAAATTTATCGCAATTCTGCTGCTCCAAACGCTTAACCAGAATGGCCTAGGGAAAAAATACACATACCGTTGTAATCGGGCGAGTTTCTATTATCAGATGCAATAGGAATTTTTGGGTTAGGTCAATCCGTTCGCGAGATATGGGAGTTTGAAGCTAAGAAATGGTTAAGAAGCCAACAAATTTTTCGCACTTCGGCTGCTCCAAACGCTTGACCAGAATGGCCTAGGGAAAAAATACACATACCGTTGTAATCGGGCGTGTTTCTACTTTCAGACGCAACAGGAATTTTTGGGTTAGGTCAATCCGTTCGCGAGATATGGGAGTTTGAAGCCAAGAAATGGTTGAGAAGGCAAAAAATTGTTCGCTATTCTGCTGCTTCAAACGCTTGACCAGAATGGCCTAGGGAAAAAATACACATACCGTTGTAATCGGGCGAGTTTCTTCTTTCAGATGCAACAGGAAAATTTGGGTTAGGTCAATCCGTTCGCGAGATATGGGAGTTTGAAGCCAAGAAATGGTTGAGAAGGCAAAAAATTATACGCTATTCTGCTGCTTCAAACGCTTAACCAGAATGGCCTATGGACAAAATACACATACCGCTGTAATCGGGCGAGTTTCTACTTTCAGATGCAACAGGAATTTTTGGGTTAGGTCAATCCGTTCGCGAGATATGGGAGTTTGAAGACAAGAAATGGTTGAGAAGGCAACAAATTTTTCGCAATTCTGCTGCTCCAAACGCTTAACCAGAATGGCCTAGGGAAAAAATACACATACCGTTGTAATCGAGCGAGTTTCTACTTTCAGATGCAATAGGAATTTTTGGGTTACGTCAATCCGTTCGCGAGATTTGGGAGTTTGAAGCTAAGAAATGGTTGAGAAGACAACAAATTTTTCGCAATTCTGCTGCTCCAAACGCTTAACCAGAATGGGCTAGGGAAAAAATACACGTACCGTTGTAATCGGGCGAGTTTCTACTTTCACACGCAACAGGAATTTTTGGGTTAGGTCAACCCGTTCGCGAGATATGGGAGTTTGAAGCCAAGATATGGTTGAGAAGGCATACAATTTTTGGTAATTCTGCTGATCCAAACGCTTAACCAGAATGCCCTAGGGAAAAAATATACATACCGCTGTAGTCGGGCGAGTTTATACTTTCAGATGCAATAGGAATTTTTGGGTTAGGTCCATCCGTTCGCTAGATATGGCAGTTTGAAGCCAAGAAATGGTTGAGAAGGCAAAAAATTTTTCGCAATTCTGCTGCTCCAAACGCTTAACCAGAATGGCCTAGGGAAAAAATACACATACCGTTGTAATCGGGCGAGTTTCTATTATCAGATGCAATAGGAATTTTTGGGTTAGGTCAATCCGTTCGCGAGATATGGGAGTTTGAAGCTAAGAAATGGTTAAGAAGGCAACAAATTTTTCGCACTTCTGCTGCTCCAAACGCTTGACCAGAATGGCCTAGGGAAAAAATACACATACCGTTGTAATCGGGCGAGTTTCTTCTTTCAGATGCAACAGGAAAATTTGGGTTAGGTCAATCCGTTCGCGAGATATGGGAGTTTGAAGCCAAGAAATGGTTGAGAAGGCAAAAAATTGTTCGCCATTCTGCTGCTTCAAACGCTTGACCAGAATGGCCTAGGGAAAAAATACACATACCGTTGTAATCGGGCGAGTTTCTTCTTTCAGATGCAACAGGAAAATTTGGGTTAGGTCAATCCGTTCGCGAGATATGGGAGTTTGAAGCCAAGAAATGGTTGAGAAGGCAAAAAATTATACGCTATTCTGCTGCTTCAAACGCTTAACCAGAATGGCCTATGGACAAAATACACATACCGCTGTAATCGGGCGAGTTTCTACTTTCAGATGCAACAGGAATTTTTGGGTTAGGTCAATCCGTTCGCGAGATATGGGAGTTTGAAGACAAGAAATGGTTGAGAAGGCAACAAATTTTTCGCAATTCTGCTGCTCCAAACGCTTAACCAGAATGGCCTAGGGAAAAAATACACATACCGTTGTAATCGAGCGAGTTTCTACTTTCAGATGCAATAGGAATTTTTGGGTTACGTCAATCCGTTCGCGAGATTTGGGAGTTTGAAGCTAAGAAATGGTTGAGAAGACAACAAATTTTTCGCAATTCTGCTGCTCCAAACGCTTAACCAGAATGGGCTAGGGAAAAAATACACGTACCGTTGTAATCGGGCGAGTTTCTACTTTCACACGCAACAGGAATTTTTGGGTTAGGTCAACCCGTTCGCGAGATATGGGAGTTTGAAGCCAAGATATGGTTGAGAAGGCATACAATTTTTGGTAATTCTGCTGATCCAAACGCTTAACCAGAATGCCCTAGGGAAAAAATATACATACCGCTGTAGTCGGGCGAGTTTATACTTTCAGATGCAATAGGAATTTTTGGGTTAGGTCCATCCGTTCGCTAGATATGGCAGTTTGAAGCCAAGAAATGGTTGAGAAGGCAAAAAATTTTTCGCAATTCTGCTTCTCCAAACGCTTAACCAGAATGGCCTAGGGAAAAAATACACATACCGTTGTAATCGGGCGAGTTTCTATTATCAGATGCAATAGGAATTTTTGGGTTAGGTCAATCCGTTCGCGAGATATGGGAGTTTGAAGCTAAGAAATGGTTAAGAAGGCAACAAATTTTTCGCACTTCTGCTGCTCCAAACGCTTGACCAGAATGGCCTAGGGAAAAAATACACATACCGTTGTAATCGGGCGTGTTTCTACTTTCAGACGCAACAGGAATTTTTGGGTTAGGTCAATCCGTTCGCGAGATATGGGAGTTTGAAGCCAAGAAATGGTTGAGAAGGCAAAAAATTGTTCGCTATTCTGCTGCTTCAAACGCTTGACCAGAATGGCCTAGGGAAAAAATACACATACCGTTGTAATCGGGCGAGTTTCTTCTTTCAGATGCAACAGGAAAATTTGGGTTAGGTCAATCCGTTCGCGAGATATGGGAGTTTGAAGCCAAGAAATGGTTGAGAAGGCAAAAAATTATACGCTATTCTGCTGCTTCAAACGCTTAACCAGAATGGCCTATGGACAAAATACACATACCGTTGTAATCGGGCGAGTTTCTACTTTCAGATGCAACAGGAATTTTTGGGTTAGGTCAATCCGTTCGCGAGATATGGGAGTTTGAAGACAAGAAATGGTTGAGAAGGCAAAAAATTTTTCGCAATTCTGCTGCTCCAAACGCTTAACCAGAATGGCCTAGGGAAAAAATACACATACCGTTGTAATCGAGCGAGTTTCTACTTTCAGATGCAATAGGAATTTTTGGGTTACGTCAATCCGTTCGCGAGATTTGGGAGTTTGAAGCTAAGAAATGGTTGAGAAGACAACAAATTTTTCGCAATTCTGCTGCTCCAAACGCTTAACCAGAATGGGCTAGGGAAAAAATACACGTACCGTTGTAATCGGGCGAGTTTCTACTTTCACACGCAACAGGAATTTTTGGGTTAGGTCAATCCGTTCGCGAGATATGGGAGTTTGAAACCAAGAAATGGTTGAGAAGACAAAAAATTTTTCGCAATTCTGCTGCTCCAAACGCTTAACCAGAATGGCCTATGGAAAAAATACACATACCGTTGTAATCGGGCGAGTTTCTACTTTCAGATGCTACAGGAATTTTTGGGTTAGGTCAATCTGTTCGCGAGATATGAGAGTTTGAAGCCAAGAAATGGTTGAGAAGGCAAAACATTTTTCGCAATTCTGCTGCTCCAAACGCTTAACCAGAATGGCCTAGGGAAAAAATACGCATATCGCTATAATCGGGCGAGTTTCTACTTTCAGACGCAGCAGGAATTTTTGGGTTTGGTCAATCCGTTCGCGAGATATGGGACTTTGAAGCTAAGAAATGGTTGAGAAGGCAACAAATTCTTCGCAATTCTGCTGCTCCAAACGCTTAACCAGAATGGGCTAGGGAAAAAATACAGTAACGGTTGTAATCGGGCGAGTTTCTACTTTCACACGCAACAGGAATTTTTGGGTTAGGTCAATCCGTCCGCGAGATATGGGAATTTGAAGCCAAGAAATGGTTGAGAAGACAAAAAATTTTTCGCAATTCTGCTGCTCCAAACGCTTAACCAGAATGGCCTATAGAAAAAATACACATACCGCTGTAATCGGGCGAGTTTCTACTTTCAGATGCAACAGGAATTTTTGGGTTAGGTCAATCCGTTCGCGAGATATGGGAGTTTGAAGCCAAGAAATGGTTGAGAAGACAAAAAATTTTTCGCAATTCTGCTGCTCCAAACGCTTAACCAGAATGGCCTATGGAAAAAATACACATACCGCTGTAATCGGGCGAGTTTCTACTTTCAGATGCAACAGGAATTTTTGGGTTAGTTCAATCCGTTCGCGAGATATGGGATTTTGAAGCTAAGAAATGGTTAAGAAGGCAACAAATTTTTCGCACTTCTGCTGCTCCAAACGCTTAACCAGAATGGCATAGGGAGAAAATACACATACCGTTGTAATCGGGCGAGTTTCTACTTTCAGACGCAACAGGAATTTTTGGGTTAGGTCAATCCGTTCGCGAGATATGGGAGTTTGAAGCCAAGATATGGTTGAGAAGGCATACAATTTTTGGTAATTCTGCTGATACAAACGCTTAACCAGAATGCCCTAGGGAAAAAATATACATACCGCTGTAGTCGGGCGAGTTTATACTTTCAGATGCAATAGGAATTTTTGGGTTAGGTCCATCCGTTCGCTAGATATGGCAGTTTGAAGCCAAGAAATGGTTGAGAAGGCAAAAAATTTATCGCAATTCTGCTGCTCCAAACGCTTAACCAGAATGGCCTAGGGAAAAAATACACATACCGCTGTAATCGGGCGAGTTTCTACTTTCAGATGCAACAGGAATTTTTGGGTTAGGTCAATCCGTTCGCGAGATATGTGAGTTTGAAGCCAAGAAATGGTTGAGAAGACAAAAAATTTTTCGCAATTCTGCTGCTCCAAACGCTTAACCAGAATGGCCTATGGAAAAAATACACATACCGCTGTAATCGGGCGAGTTTCTACTTTCAGATGCAACAGGAATTTTTGGGTTAGTTCAATCCGTTCGCGAGATATGGGATTTTGAAGCTAAGAAATGGTTAAGAAGGCAACAAATTTTTCGCACTTCTGCTGCTCCAATCGCTTAACCAGAATGGCCTAAGGGAAAAATACACGTACCGTTGTAATCGGGCGAGTTTCTACTTTCAGATGCAATAGGAATTTTTGGGTTACGTCAATCCGTTCGCGAGATTTGGGAGTTTGAAGCTAAGAAATGGTTGAGAAGACAACAAATTTTTCGCAATTCTGCTGCTCCAAACGCTTAACCAGAATGGCCTAGGGAAAAAATACACATACCGCTGTAATCGGGCGAGTTTCTACTTTCAGATGCAATAGGAATTTTTGGGTTAGGTCAATCCGTTCGCGAGATATGGGAGTTTGAAGCCAAGAAATGGTTGAGAAGGCAAAAAATTTTTCGCAATTCTGCTGCTCCAAACGCTTAACCAGAATGGCCTAGGGAAAAAATACACATACCGCTGTAATCGGGCGAGTTTCTACTTTCAGATGCAACAGGAATTTTTGGGTTAGGTCAATCCGTTCGCGAGATATGGGAGTTTGAAGCCAAGAAATGGTTGAGAAGACAAAAAATTTTTCGCAATTCTGCTGCTCCAAACGCTTAACCAGAATGGCCTATGGAAAAAATACACATACCGCTGTAATCGGGCGAGTTTCTACTTTCAGATGCAACAGGAATTTTTGGGTTAGTTCAATCCGTTCGCGAGATATGGGATTTTGAAGCTAAGAAATGGTTAAGAAGGCAACAAATTTTTCGCACTTCTGCTGCTCCAATCGCTTAACCAGAATGGCCTAAGGGAAAAATACACGTACCGTTGTAATCGGGCGAGTTTCTACTTTCAGATGCAATAGGAATTTTTGGGTTACGTCAATCCGTTCGCGAGATTTGGGAGTTTGAAGCTAAGAAATGGTTGAGAAGACAACAAATTTTTCGCAATTCTGCTGCTCCAAACGCTTAACCAGAATGGCCTAGGGAAAAAATACACATACCGCTGTAATCGGGCGAGTTTCTACTTTCAGATGCAATAGGAATTTTTGGGTTAGGTCAATCCGTTCGCGAGATATGGGAGTTTGAAGCCAAGAAATGGTTGAGAAGGCAAAAAATTTTTCGCACTTCTGCTGCTCCAAACGCTTAACCAGAATGGCCTAGGGAAGAAATACGCATATCGTTATAATCGGGCGAGTTTCTACTTTCAGACGCAGCAGGAATTTTTGGGTTTGTTCAAACCGTTCGCGAGATATGGGACTTTGAAGCTAAGAAATGGTTGAGAAGACAACAAATTTTTCGCAATTCTGCTGCTCCAAACGCTTAACCAGAATGGGCTAGGGAAAAAATACACGTACCGTTGTAATCGTGCGAGTTTCTACTTTCACACGCAACAGGAATTTTTGGGTTAGGTCAACCCGTTCGCGAGATATGGGAGTTTGAAGCCAAGATATGGTTGAGAAGGCATACAATTTTTGGTAATTCTGCTGATCCAAACGCTTAACCAGAATGCCCTAGGGAAAAAATATACATACCGCTGTAGTCGGGCGAGTTTATACTTTCAGATGCAATAGGAATTTTTGCGTTAGGTCCATCCGTTCGCTAGATATGGCAGTTTGAAGCCAAGAAATGGTTGAGAAGGCAAAAAATTTTTCGCAATTCTGCTGCTCCAAACGCTTAACCAGAATGGCCTAGGGAAAAAATACACATACCGTTGTAATCGGGCGAGTTTCTCTTATCAGATGCAATAGGAATTTTTGGGTTAGGTCAATCCGTTCGCGAGATATGGGAGATTGAAGCTAAGAAATGGTTAAGAAGGCAACAAATTTTTCGCACTTCTGCTGCTCCAAACGCTTGACCAGAATGGCCTAGGGAAAAAATACACATACCGTTGTAATCGGGCGTGTTTCTACTTTCAGACGCAACAGGAATTTTTGGGTTAGGTCAATCCGTTCGCGAGATATGGGAGTTTGAAGCCAAGAAATGGTTGAGAAGGCAAAAAATTGTTCGCTATTCTGCTGCTTCAAACGCTTGACCAGAATGGCCTAGGGAAAAAATACACATACCGTTGTAATCGGGCGAGTTTCTTCTTTCAGATGCAACAGGAAAATTTGGGTTAGGTCAATCCGTTCGCGAGATATGGGAGTTTGAAGCCAAGAAATGGTTGAGAAGGCAAAAAATTATACGCTATTCTGCTGCTTCAAACGCTTAACCAGAATGGCCTATGGACAAAATACACATACCGTTGTAATCGGGCGAGTTTCTACTTTCAGATGCAACAGGAATTTTTGGGTTAGGTCAATCCGTTCGCGAGATATGGGAGTTTGAAGACAAGAAATGGTTGAGAAGGCAAAAAATTTTTCGCAATTCTGCTGCTCCAAACGCTTAACCAGAATGGCCTAGGGAAAAAATACACATACCGTTGTAATCGAGCGAGTTTCTACTTTCAGATGCAATAGGAATTTTTGGGTTACGTCAATCCGTTCGCGAGATTTGGGAGTTTGAAGCTAAGAAATGGTTGAGAAGACAACAAATTTTTCGCAATTCTGCTGCTCCAAACGCTTAACCAGAATGGGCTAGGGAAAAAATACACGTACCGTTGTAATCGGGCGAGTTTCTACTTTCACACGCAACAGGAATTTTTGGGTTAGGTCAATCCGTTCGCGAGATATGGGAGTTTGAAACCAAGAAATGGTTGAGAAGACAAAAAATTTTTCGCAATTCTGCTGCTCCAAACGCTTAACCAGAATGGCCTATGGAAAAAATACACATACCGTTGTAATCGGGCGAGTTTCTACTTTCAGACGCAACAGGAATTTTTGGGTTTGGTCAATCCGTTCGCGAGATATGGGACTTTGAAGCTAAGAAATGGTTGAGAAGACAACAAATTTTTCGCAATTCTGCTGCTCCAAACGCTTAACCAGAATGGGCTAGGGAAAAAATACAGTAACAGTTGTAATCGGGCGAGTTTCTACTTTCACACGCAAGAGGAATTTTTGGGTTAGGTCAATCCGTCCGCGAGATATGGGAATTTGAAGCCAAGAAATGGTTGAGAAGACAAAAAATTTTTCGCAATTCTGCTGCTCCAAACGCTTAACCAGAATGGCCTATAGAAAAAATACACATACCGCTGTAATCGGGCGAGTTTCTACTTTCAGATGCAACAGGAATTTTTGGGTTAGGTCAATCCGTTCGCGAGATATGGGAGTTTGAAGCCAAGAAATGGTTGAGAAGACAAAAAATTTTTCGCAATTCTGCTGCTCCAAACGCTTAACCAGAATGGCCTATGGAAAAAATACACATGCCGCTGTAATCGGGCGAGTTTCTACTTTCAGATGCAACAGGAATTTTTGGGTTAGTTCAATCCGTTCGCGAGATATGGGATTTTGAAGCTAAGAAATGGTTAAGAAGGCAACAAATTTTTCGCACTTCTGCTGCTCCAAACGCTTAACCAGAATGGCATAGGGAGAAAATACACATACCGTTGTAATCGGGCGAGTTTCTACTTTCAGACGCAACAGGAATTTTTGGGTTAGGTCAATCCGTTCGCGAGATATGGGAGTTTGAAGCCAAGATATGGTTGAGAAGGCATACAATTTTTGGTAATTCTGCTGATACAAACGCTTAACCAGAATGCCCTAGGGAAAAAATATACATACCGCTGTAGTCGGGCGAGTTTATACTTTCAGATGCAATAGGAATTTTTGGGTTAGGTCCATCCGTTCGCTAGATATGGCAGTTTGAAGCCAAGATATGGTTGAGAAGGCAAAAAATTTATCGCAATTCTGCTGCTCCAAACGCTTAACCAGAATGGCCTAGGGAAAAAATACACATACCGCTGTAATCGGGCGAGTTTCTACTTTCAGATGCAACAGGAATTTTTGGGTTAGGTCAATCCGTTCGCGAGATATGGGAGTTTGAAGCCAAGAAATGGTTGAGAAGACAAAAAATTTTTCGCAATTCTGCTGCTCCAAACGCTTAACCAGAATGGCCTATGGAAAAAATACACATACCGCTGTAATCGGGCGAGTTTCTAATTTCAGATGCAACAGGAATTTTTGGGTTAGTTCAATCCGTTCGCGAGATATGGGATTTTGAAGCTAAGAAATGGTTAAGAAGGCAACAAATTTTTCGCACTTCTGCTGCTCCAAACGCTTAACCAGACTGGCATAGGGAGAAAATACACATACCGTTGTAATCGGGCGAGTTTCTACTTTCAGACGCAACAGGAATTTTTGGGTTAGGTCAATCCGTTCGCGAGATATGGGAGTTTGAAGCCAAGATATGGTTGAGAAGGCATACAATTTTTGGTAATTCTGCTGATACAAACGCTTAACCAGAATGCCCTAGGGAAAAAATATACATACCGCTGTAGTCGGGCGAGTTTATACTTTCAGATGCAATAGGAATTTTTGGGTTAGGTCCATCCGTTCGCTAGATATGGCAGTTTGAAGCCAAGAAATGGTTGAGAAGGCAAAAAATTTATCGCAATTCTGCTGCTCCAAACGCTTAACCAGAATGGCCTAGGGAAAAAATTCACATACCGCTGTAATCGGGCGAGTTTCTACTTTCAGATGCAACAGGAATTTTTGGGTTAGGTCAATCCGTTCGCGAGATATGGGAGTTTGAAGCCAAGAAATGGTTGAGAAGACAAAAAATTTTAAGCAATTCTGCTGCTCCAAACGCTTAACCAGAATGGCCTATGGAAAAAATACACATACCGCTGTAATCGGGCGAGTTTCTACTTTCAGATGCAACAGGAATTTTTGGGTTAGTTCAATCCGTTCGCGAGATATGGGATCTTGAAGCTAAGAAATGGTTAAGAAGGCAACAAATTTTTCGCACTTCTGCTGCTCCAAACGCTTAACCAGAATGGCATAGGGAGAAAATACACATACCGTTGTAATCGGGCGAGTTTCTACTTTCAGACGCAACAGGAATTTTTGGGTTAGGTCAATCCGTTCGCGAGATATGGGAGTTTGAAGCCAAGATATGGTTGAGAAGGCATACAAGTTTTGGTAATTCTGCTGATACAAACGCTTAACCAGAATGCCCTAGGGAAAAAATATACATACCGCTGTAGTCGGGCGAGTTTATACTTTCAGATGCAATAGGAATTTTTGGGTTAGGTCCATCCGTTCGCTAGATATGGGAATTTGAAGCCAAGAAATGGTTGAGAAGACAAAAAATTTTTCGCAATTCTGCTGCTCCAAACGCTTAACCAGAATGGCCTATAGAAAAAATACACATACCGCTGTAATCGGGCGAGTTTCTACTTTCAGATGCAACAGGAATTTTTGGGTTAGGTCAATCCGTTCGCGAGATATGGGAGTTTGAAGCCAAGAAATGGTTGAAAACACAAAAAATTTTTCGCAATTCTGCTGCTCCAAACGCTTAACCAGAATGGCCTATGGAAAAAATACACATACCGCTGTAATCGGGCGAGTTTCTACTTTCAGATGCAACAGGAATTTTTGGGTTAGTTCAATCCGTTCGCGAGATATGGGATTTTGAAGCTAAGAATTGGTTAAGAAGGCAACAAATTTTTCGCACTTCTGCTGCTCCAAACGCTTAACCAGAATGGCATAGGGAGAAAATACACATACCGTTGTAATCGGGCGAGTTTCTACTTTCAGACGCAACAGGAATTTTTGGGTTAGGTCAATCCGTTCGCGAGATATGGGAGTTTGAAGCCAAGATATGGTTGAGAAGGCATACAATTTTTGGTAATTCTGCTGATACAAACGCTTAACCAGAATGCCCTAGGGAAAAAATATACATACCGCTGTAGTCGGGCGAGTTTATACTTTCAGATGCAATAGGAATTTTTGGGTTAGGTCCATCCGTTCGCTAGATATGGCAGTTTGAAGCCAAGAAATGGTTGAGAAGGCAAAAAATTTATCGCAATTCTGCTGCTCCAAACGCTTAACCAGAATGGCCTAGGGAAAAAATACACATACCGTTGTAATCGGGCGAGTTTCTATTATCAGATGCAATAGGAATTTTTGGGTTAGGTCAATCCGTTCGCGAGATATGGGAGTTTGAAGCTAAGAAATGGTTAAGAAGGCAACAAATTTTTCGCACTTCTGCTGCTCCAAACGCTTGACCAGAATGGCCTAGGGAAAAAATACACATACCGTTGTAATCGGGCGTGTTTCTACTTTCAGACGCAACAGGAATTTTTGGGTTAGGTCAATCCGTTCGCGAGATATGGGAGTTTGAAGCCAAGAAATGGTTGAGAAGGCAAAAAATTGTTCGCTATTCTGCTGCTTCAAACGCTTGACCAGAATGGCCTAGGGAAAAAATACACATACCGTTGTAATCGGGCGAGTTTCTTCTTTCAGATGCAATAGGAAAATTTGGATTAGGTCAATCCGTTCGCGAGATATGGGAGTTTGAAGCCAAGAAATGGTTGAGAAGGCAAAAAATTATACGCTATTCTCCTGCTTCAAACGCTTAACCAGAATGGCCTAGGGAAAAAATACACATACCGTTGTAATCGGGCGAGTTTCTTCTTTCAGATGCAATAGGAATTTTTGGCTTAGGTCAATCCGTTCGCGAGATATGGGAGTTTGAAGCTAAGATATGGTAAAGAAGACAACAAATTGGTCGCACTACTGCTGCTCCAACCGCTTAACTAGAATGGCCTAGGGAAAAAATACACATACCGTTGTAATCGGGCGAGTTTCTACTTTCAGACGCAACAGGAACTTTTGGGTTAGGTCAATCCGTTCGCGTGATATGGGAGTTTGAAGCCAAGAAATGGTTTAGAAGGCAAAAAATTTTTCGCAATTCTGCTGCTCCAAACGCTTAACCAGAATGGCCTAGGGAAAAAATACACATACTGTTGTAATCGGCGAGTTTCTACTTTCAGGTGCAACAGGAATTTTTGGGTTAGTTCAATCCGTTCGCGAGATATGGGATTTTGAAGCTAAGAAATGGTTAAGAAGGCAACAAATTTTTCGCACTTCTGCTGCTCCAAACGCTTAACCAGAATGGCATAGGGAGAAAATACACATACCGTTGTAATCGGGCGAGTTTCTACTTTCAGACGCAACAGGAATTTTTGGGTTAGGTCAATCCGTTCGCGAGATATGGGAGTTTGAAGCCAAGATATGGTTGAGAAGGCATACAATTTTTGGTAATTCTGCTGATACAAACGCTTAACCAGAATGCCCTAGGGAAAAAATATACATACCGCTGTAGTCGGGCGAGTTTATACTTTCAGATGCAATAGGAATTTTTGGGTTAGGTCCATCCGTTCGCTAGATATGGCAGTTTGAAGCCAAGAAATGGTTGAGAAGGCAAAAAATTTATCGCAATTCTGCTGCTCCAAAACGCTTAACCAGAATGGCCTAGGGAAAAAATACACATACCGCTGTAATCGGGCGAGTTTCTACTTTCAGATGCAACAGGAATTTTTGGGTTAGGTCAATCCGTTCGCGAGATATGGGAGTTTGAAGCCAAGAAATGGTTGAGAAGACAAAAAAATTTTTCGCAATTCTGCTGCTCCAAACGCTTAACCAGAATGGCCTATGGAAAAAATACACATATACCGCTGTAATCGGGCGAATACTTTCAGATGCAACAGGAATTTTTGGGTTAGGTCAATCCGTTCGCGATATATGGGAGTTTGAAGCCAAGAAATGGTTGAGAAGGCAAAAAATTTTTCGCACTTCTGCTGCTCCAATCGCTTAACCAGAATGGCCTAAGGGAAAAATACACGTACCGTTGTAATCGGGCGAGTTTCTACTTTCAGATGCAATAGGAATTTTTGGGTTACGTCAATCCGTTCGCGAGATTTGGGAGTTTGAAGCTAAGAAATGGTTGAGAAGACAACAAATTTTTCGCAATTCTGCTGCTCCAAACGCTTAACCAGAATGGCCTAGGGAAAAAATACACATACCGCTGTAATCGGGCGAGTTTCTACTTTCAGATGCAATAGGAATTTTTGGGTTAGGTCAATCCGTTCGCGAGATATGGGACTTTGGAGCCAAGAAATGGTTGAGAAGGCAAAAAATTTTTGCAATTCCGCTGCTCCAAACGCTTAACCAGAATGGCCTAGGGAAAAAATACACATACTGTTGTAATCGGCGAGTTTCTACATTCAGTTGCAACAGGAATTTTTGGGTTAGGTCAATCCGTCCGCGAGATATGGGAGTTTGAAACCAAGAAATGGTTTAGAAGACAAAACATTTTTCGCAATTCTGCTGCTCCAAACGCTTAACCAGAATGGCCTAGGGAAAAAATACGCATATCGCTATAATCGGGCGAGTTTCTACTTTCAGACGCAGCAGGAATTTTTGGGTTTGGTCAATCCGTTCGCGAGATATGGGACTTTGAAGCTAAGAAATGGTTGAGAAGACAACAAATTTTTCGCAATTCTGCTGCTCCAAACGCTTAACCAGAATGGGCTAGGGAAAAAATACACGTACCGTTGTAATCGGGCGAGTTTCTACTTTCACACGCAACAGGAATTTTTGGGTTATGTCAATCCGTCCGCGAGATATGGGAGTTTGAAGCCAAGAAATGGTTGAGAAGACAAGAAATTTTTCGCAATTCTGCTGCTCCAAACGCTTAACCAGAATGGCCTATGGAAAAAATACACATACCGCTGTAATCGGGCGAGTTTCTACTTTCAGATGCAACAGGAATTTTTGGGTTAGGTCAATCCGTTCGCGAGATATGGGAGTTTGAAGCCAAGAAATGGTTGGGAAGACAAAAAATTTTTCGCAATTCTGCTGCTCCAAACGCTTAACCAGAATGGCCTATGGAAAAAATACACATACCGTTGTAATCGGGCGAGTTTCTACTTTCAGATGCAACAGGAATTTTTGGGTTAGGTCAATCCGTTCGCGAGATATGGGAGTTTGAAGCCAAGAAATGGTTGAGAAGGCAAAAAATTTTTCGCAATTCTGCTGCTCCAAACGCTTAACCAGAATGGCCTAGGGAAAAAATACACATACCGCTGTAATCGGGCGAGTTTCTACTTTCAGATGCAACAGGAATTTTTGGGTTAGGTCAATCCGTTCGCGAGATATGGGAGTTTGAAGCCAAGAAATGGTTGAGAAGGCAAAAAATTTTTCGCAATTCTGCTGCTCCAAACCCTTAACCAGAATTGCCTAGGGAAAAAATACACATACCGCTGTAATCGGGCGAGTTTCTACTTTCAGATGCAATAGGAATTTTTGGGATGTGGTCAATCCGTTCGCGAGATATGGGAGTTTGAAGCCAAGAAATGGTTGAGAAGGCAAAAGATTTTTCGCAATTCTGCTGCTCCAAACGCTTAACCAGAATGGCTTTGGGAAAAAATACGCATATCGTTATAATCGTGCGAGTTTCTACTTTCAGACGCAACAGGAATTTTTGGGTTAGGTCCATCCGTTCGCTAGATATGGCAGTTTGAAGCCAAGAAATGGTTGAGAAGGCAAAAAATTTTTCGCAATTCTGCTGCTCCAAACGCTTAACCAGAATGGCCTAGGGAAAAAATACACATACCGTTGTAATCGGGCGAGTTTCTACTTTCAGACGCATCAGGAACTTTTGGGTTAGGTCAATCCGTTCGCGATATATGGGAGTTTGAAGCCAAGAAATGGTTGAGAAGGCAAAAAATTTTTCGCAATTCTGCTGCTCCAAACGCTTAACCAGAATTGCCTAGGGAAAAAATACACGTACCGTTGTAATCGGGCGAGTTTCTACTTTCACACGCAACAGGAATTTTTGGGTTAGGTCAATCCGTCCGCGAGATATGGGAGTTTGAAGCCAAGGAATGGTTGAGAAGACAAAAAATTTTTCGCAATTCTGCTGCTCCAAACGCTTAACCAGAATGGCCTAGGGAAAAAATACACACACCGTTGTAATCGAGCGAGTTTCTACTTTCAGATGCAATAGGAATTTTTGGGTTAGGTCAATCCGTTCGCGAGATATGGGAGTTTGAAGCCAAGAAATGGTTGAGAAGGCAAAAAATTTTTCGCACTTCTGCTGCTCCAAACGCTTAACCAGAATGGCCTAGGGAAAAAATACGCATATCGTTATAATCGGGCGAGTTTCTACTTTCAGACGCAGCAGGAATTTTTGGGTTTGGTCAATCCGTTCGCGAGATATGGGACTTTGAAGCTAAGAAATGGTTGAGAAGACAACAAATTTTTCGCAATTCTGCTGCTCCAAACGCTTAACCAGAATGGGCTAGGGAAAAAATACACGTACCGTTGTAATCGGGCGAGTTTCTAATTTCACACGCAACAGGAATTTTTGGGTTAGGTCAATCCGTCCGCGAGATATGGGAGTTTGAAACCAAGAAATGGTTGAGAAGACAAAAAATTTTTCGCAATTCTGCTGCTCCAAACGCTTAACCAGAATGGCCTATGGAAAAAATACACATACCGTTGTAATCGGGCGAGTTTCTACTTTCAGATGCAACAGGAATTTTTGGGTTAGGTCAATCCGTTCGCGAGATATGGGAGTTTGAAGCCAAGAAATGGTTGAGAAGGCAAAAAATTTTTCGCAATTCTGCTGCTCCAAACGCTTAACCAGAATGGCCTAGGGAAAAAATACACATACCGCTGTAATCGGGCGAGTTTCTACTTTCAGATGCAACAGGAATTTTTGGGTTAGGTCAATCCGTTCGCGAGATATGGGAGTTTGAAGCCAAGAAATGGTTGAGAAGGCAAAAAATTTTTCGCAATTCTGCTGCTCCAAACCCTTAACCAGAATTGCCTAGGGAAAAAATACACATACCGCTGTAATCAGGCGAGTTTCTACTTTCAGATGCAATAGGAATTTTTGGGATGTGGTCAATCCGTTCGCGAGATATGGGAGTTTGAAGCCAAGAAATGGTTGAGAAGGCAAAAGATTTTTCGCAATTCTGCTGCTCCAAACGCTTAACCAGAATGGCTTTGGGAAAAAATACGCATATCGTTATAATCGTGCGAGTTTCTACTTTCAGACGCAACAGGAATTTTTGGGTTAGGTCCATCCGTTCGCTAGATATGGCAGTTTGAAGCCAAGAAATGGTTGAGAAGGCAAAAAATTTTTCGCAATTCTGCTGCTCCAAACGCTTAACCAGAATGGCCTAGGGAAAAAATACACATACCGTTGTAATCGGGCGAGTTTCTACTTTCAGACGCAACAGGAACTTTTGGGTTAGGTCAATCCGTTCGCGATATATGGGAGTTTGAAGCCAAGAAATGGTTGAGAAGGCAAAAAATTTTTCGCAATTCTGCTGCTCCAAACGCTTAACCAGAATTGCCTAGGGAAAAAATACACATACCGCTGTAATCGGGCGAGTTTCTACTTTCAGATGCAATAGGAATTTTTGGGTTAGGCCAATCCGTTCGCGAGATATGGGAGTTTGAAGCCAAGAAATGGTTGAGAAGGTAAAACATTTTTTGCAATTCTGCTGCTCTAAACGCTTAACCAGAATGCCCTAGGGAAAAAATACGCATATCGTTGTAATCGGGCGAGTTTCTACTTTCAGATGCAATAGGAATTTTTGGGTTAGGTCAATCCGTTCGCGAGATGTGGGAGTTTGAAGCGAAGAAATATTTGAGAAGACAATAAATTTTTCGCACTTCTGCTGCTCCAATCGCTTAACCAGAATGGCCTAAGGGAAAAATACACGTACCGTTGTAATCGGGCGAGTTTCTACTTTCAGATGCAATAGGAATTTTTGGGTTAGGTCAATCCGTTCGCGAGATACGGGACTTTGGAGCCAAGAAATGGTTGAGAAGGCAAAAAATTTTTCGCACTTCTGCTGCTCCAAACGCTTAACCAGAATGGGCTAGGGAAAAAATACACGTACCGTTGTAATCGGGCGAGTTTCTACTTTCACACTCAACAGGAATTTTTGGGTTAGGTCAATCCGTCCGCGAGATATGGGAGTTTGAAGCCAAGGAATGGTTGAGAAGACAAAAAATTTTTCGCAATTCTGCTGCTCCAAACGCTTAACCAGAATGGCCTAGGGAAAAAATACACACACCGTTGTAATCGAGCGAGTTTCTACTTTCAGATGCAATAGGAATTTTTGGGTTAGGTCAATCCGTTCGCGAGATATGGGAGTTTGAAGCCAAGAAATGGTTGAGAAGGCAAAAAATTTTTCGCACTTCTGCTGCTCCAAACGCTTAACCAGAATGGCCTAGGGAAAAAATACGCATATCCTTGTAATCGGGCGAGTTTCTACTTTCAGACGCAGCAGGAATTTTTGGGTTTGGTCAATCCGTTCGCGAGATATGGGACTTTGAAGCTAAGAAATGGTTGAGAAGACAACAAATTTTTCGCAATTCTGCTGCTCCAAACGCTTAACCAGAATGGGCTAGGGAAAAAATACACGTACCGTTGTAATCGGGCGAGTTTCTAATTTCACACGCAACAGGAATTTTTGGGTTAGGTCAATCCGTCCGCGAGATATGGGAGTTTGAAACCAAGAAATGGTTGAGAAGACAAAAAATTTTTCGCAATTCTGCTGCTCCAAACGCTTAACCAGAATGGCCTGTGGAAAAAATACACATACCGTTGTAATCGGGCGAGTTTCTTCTTTCAGATGCTACTGGAATTTTTGGGTTATGTCAATCCGTTCGCGAGATATGGGAGCTTGAAGCCAAGAAATGGTTGAGAAGGCAAAAAATTTTTCGGAATTCTGCTGCTCCAAACCCTTAACCAGAATTGCCTAGGGAAAAATACACATACCGCTGTAATCGGGCGAGCTTCTACTTTCAGATGCAATAGGAATTTTTGGGTTGTGGTCAATCCGTTCGCGAGATATGGGAGTTTGAAGCCAAGAAATGGTTGAGAAGGCAAAAGATTTTTCGCAATTCTGCTGCTCCAAACGCTTAACCAGAATGGCTTAGGGAAAAAATACGCATATCCTTGTAATCGGGTGAGTTTCTACTTTCAGACGCAGCAGGAACTTCTGGGTTTGGTCAATCCGTTCGCGAGATATGGGAGTTTGAAGCCAAGAAATGGTTGAGAAGCCAAAAAATTTTTCGGAATTCTGCTGCTCCAAACGCTTAACCAGAATGCCCTAGGGAAAAAATACGCATATCGTTGTAATCGGGCGAGTTTCTACTTTCAGATGCAATTGGAATTTTTGGGTTACGTCAATCCGTTCGCGAGATTTGGGAGTTTGAAGCGAAGAAATGGTTGAGAAGACAATAAATTTTTCGCACTTCTGCTGCTCCAATCGCGTAACCAGTATGGCCTAAGGGAAAAATACACGTACCGTTGTAATCGGGCGAGTTTCTACTTTCAGGTGCAATAGGAATTTTTGGGTTACGTCAATCCGTTCGCGAGATTTGGGAGTTTGAAGCTAAGAAATGGTTGAGAAGACAACAAATTTTTCGCAATTCTGCTGCACCAAACGCTTAACCAGAATGGCCTAGGGAGAAAATACACATACCGCTGTAATCGGGCGAGTTTCTACTTTCAGATGCAATAGGAATTTTTGGGTTAGGTCAATCCGTTCGCGAGATATGGGACTTTGGAGCCAAGAAATGGTTGAGACGGCAAAAAATTTTTGCAATTCCGCTGCTCCAAACGCTTAACCAGAATGGCCTAGGGAAAAAATACACATACCGTTGTAATCGGGCGAGTTTCTACTTTCAGACGCAACAGGAACTTTTGGGTTAGGTCAATCCGTCCGCGAGATATGGGAGTTTGAAACCAAGAAATGGTTGAGAAGGCAAAAAATTTTTCGCAATTCTGCTGCTCCAATCGCTTAACCAGAATGGCCTAAGGGAAAAATACACGTACCGTTGTAATCGGGCGAGTTTCTACTTTCAGATGCAACAGGAATTTTTGGGTTAGGTCAATCCGTTCGCGAGATACGGGACTTTGGAGCCAAGAAATGGTTGAGAAGGCAAAAAATTTTTGCAATTCCGCTGCTCCAAACGCTTAACCAGAATGGCCTATGGAAAAAATACGCATATCGTTATAATCGGGCGAGTTTCTACTTTCAGACGCAGCAGGAATTTTTGGGTTTGGTCAATCCGTTCGTGAGATATGGGACTTTGAAGCTAAGAAATGGTTGAGAAGACAACAAATTTTTCGCAATTCTGCTGCTTCAAACGCTTAACCAGAATGGGCTAGGGAAAAAATACACGTACCGTTGTAATCGGGCGAGTTTCTACTTTCACACGCAACAGGAATTTTTGGGTTAGGTCAATCCGTCCGCGAGATATGGGAGTTTGAAACCAAGAAATGGTTGAGAAGACAAAAAATTTTTCGCAATTCTGCTGCTCCAAACGCTTAACCAGAATGGCCTGTGGAAAAAATACACATACCGTTGTAATCGGGCGAGATTCTTCTTTCAGATGCTACTGGAATTTTTGGGTTAGGTCAATCCGTTCGCGAGATATGGGAGCTTGAAGCCAAGAAATGGTTGAGAAGGCAAAAAATTTTTCGGAATTCTGCTGCTCCAAACCCTTAACCAGAATTGCCTAGGGAAAAATACACATACCGCTGTAATCGGGCGAGTTTCTACTTTCAGATGCAATAGGAATTTTTGGGTTGTGGTCAATCCGTTCGCGAGATGTGGGAGTTTGAAGCCAAGAAATGGTTGAGAAGGCAAAAGATTTTTCGCAATTCTGCTGCTCCAAACGCTTAACCAGAATGGCTTAGGGAAAAAATACGCATATCCTTGTAATCGGGTGAGTTTCTACTTCCAGACGCAGCAGGAACTTCTGGGTTTGGTCAATCCGTTCGCGAGATATGGGAGTTTGAAGCCAAGAAATGGTTGAGAAGGCAAAAAATTTTTCGGAATTCTGCTGCTCCAAACGCTTAACCAGAATGGCCTAGGGAAAAAATACAAATACCGTTGTAATCGGCGAGTTTCTACTTTCAGGTGCAACAGGAATTTTTGGGTTAGGTCAATCCGTTCGCGATATATGGGAGTTTGAAGCCAAGAAATGGTTGAGAAGGTAAAACATTTTTTGCAATTCTGCTGCTCCAAACGCTTAACCAGAATGCCCTAGGGAAAAAATACGCATATCGTTGTAATCGGGCGAGTTTCTACTTTCAGATGCAATAGGAATTTTTGGGTTACGTCAATCCGTTCGCGAGATTTGGGAGTTTGAAGCTAAGAAATGGTTGAGAAGACAACAAATTTTTCGCAATTCTGCTGCACCAAACGCTTAACCAGAATGGCCTAGGGAAAAAATACACATACCGTTGTAATCGGGCGAGTTTCTACTTTCAGACGCAATAGGAATTTTTGGGTTAGGTCAATCCGTCCGCGAGATATGGGAGTTTGAAGACAAGAAATGTTTGAGAAGGCAAAAAATTTTTCGGAATTCTGCTGCTCCAAACGCTTAACCGGAATTGCCTAGGGAAAAGATACACATACCGCTGTAATCGGGCGAGTTTCTACTTTCAGATGCAATAGGAATTTTTGGGTTGTGGTCAATCCGTTCGCGAGATATGGGAGTTTGAAGCCAAGAAATGGTTGAGAAGGCAAAAGATTTTTCGCAATTCTGCTGCTCCAAACGCTTAACCAGAATGGCTTAGGGAAAAAATACGCATATCCTTGTAATCGGGTGAGTTTCTACTTTCAGACGCAGCAGGAACTTCTGGGTTTGGTCAATCCGTTCGCGAGATATGGGAGTTTGAAGCCAAGAAATGGTTGAGAAGCCAAAAAATTTTTCGGAATTCTGCTGCTCCAAACGCTTAACCAGAATGGCCTAGGGAAAAAATACAAATACCGTTGTAATCGGCGAGTTTCTACTTTCAGGTGCAACAGGAATTTTTGGGTTAGGTCAATCCGTTCGCGATATATGGGAGTTTGAAGCCAAGAAATGGTTGAGAAGGTAAAACATTTTTTGCAATTCTGCTGCTCCAAACGCTTAACCAGAATGCCCTAGGGAAAAAATACGCATATCGTTGTAATCGGGCGAGTTTCTACTTTCAGATGCAATTGGAATTTTTGGGTTACGTCAATCCGTTCGCGAGATTTGGGAGTTTGAAGCGAAGAAATGGTTGAGAAGACAATAAATTTTTCGCACTTCTGCTGCTCCAATCGCGTAACCAGTATGGCCTAAGGGAAAAATACACGTACCGTTGTAATCGGGCGAGTTTCTACTTTCAGGTGCAATAGGAATTTTTGGGTTACGTCAATCCGTTCGCGAGATTTGGGAGTTTGAAGCTAAGAAATGGTTGAGAAGACAACAAATTTTTCGCAATTCTGCTGCACCAAACGCTTAACCAGAATGGCCTAGGGAGAAAATACACATACCGCTGTAATCGGGCGAGTTTCTACTTTCAGATGCAATAGGAATTTTTGGGTTAGGTCAATCCGTTCGCGAGATATGGGACTTTGGAGCCAAGAAATGGTTGAGACGGCAAAAAATTTTTGCAATTCCGCTGCTCCAAACGCTTAACCAGAATGGCCTAGGGAAAAAATACACATACCGTTGTAATCGGGCGAGTTTCTACTTTCAGACGCAACAGGAACTTTTGGGTTAGGTCAATCCGTCCGCGAGATATGGGAGTTTGAAACCAAGAAATGGTTGAGAAGGCAAAAAATTTTTCGCAATTCTGCTGCTCCAATCGCTTAACCAGAATGGCCTAAGGGAAAAATACACGTACCGTTGTAATCGGGCGAGTTTCTACTTTCAGATGCAACAGGAATTTTTGGGTTAGGTCAATCCGTTCGCGAGATACGGGACTTTGGAGCCAAGAAATGGTTGAGAAGGCAAAAAATTTTTGCAATTCCGCTGCTCCAAACGCTTAACCAGAATGGCCTATGGAAAAAATACGCATATCGTTATAATCGGGCGAGTTTCTACTTTCAGACGCAGCAGGAATTTTTGGGTTTGGTCAATCCGTTCGTGAGATATGGGACTTTGAAGCTAAGAAATGGTTGAGAAGACAACAAATTTTTCGCAATTCTGCTGCTTCAAACGCTTAACCAGAATGGGCTAGGGAAAAAATACACGTACCGTTGTAATCGGGCGAGTTTCTACTTTCACACGCAACAGGAATTTTTGGGTTAGGTCAATCCGTCCGCGAGATATGGGAGTTTGAAGACAAGAAATGTTTGAGAAGGCAAAAAATTTTTCGGAATTCTGCTGCTCCAAACGCTTAACCGGAATTGCCTAGGGAAAAGATACACATACCGCTGTAATCGGGCGAGTTTCTACTTTCAGACGCAACAGGAACTTTTGGGTTAGGTCAATCCGTCCGCGAGATATGGGAGTTTGAAACCAAGAAATGGTTGAGAAGGCAAAAAATTTTTCGCAATTCTGCTGCTCCAAACGCTTAACCAGAATTGCCTAGGGAAAAAATACACATACCGCTGTAATCGGGCGAGTTTCTACTTTCAGATGCAATAGGAATTTTTGGGTTAGGTCAATCCGTTCGCGAGATATGGGAGTTTGAAGCCAAGAAATGGTTGAGAAGGTAAAACATTTTTTGCAATTCTGCTGCTCTAAACGCTTAACCAGAATGCCCTAGGGAAAAAATACGCATATCGTTGTAATCGGGCGAGTTTCTACTTTCAGATGCAATAGGAATTTTTGGGTTAGGTCAATCCGTTCGCGAGATGTGGGAGTTTGAAGCGAAGAAATATTTGAGAAGACAATAAATTTTTCGCACTTCTGCTGCTCCAATCGCTTAACCAGAATGGCCTAAGGGAAAAATACACGTACCGTTGTAATCGGGCGAGTTTCTACTTTCAGATGCAACAGGAATTTTTGGGTTAGGTCAATCCGTTCGCGAGATACGGGACTTTGGAGCCAAGAAATGGTTGAGAAGGCAAAAAATTTTTGCAATTCCGCTGCTCCAAACGCTTAACCAGAATGGCCTATGGAAAAAATACGCATATCGTTATAATCGGGCGAGTTTCTACTTTCAGACGCAGCAGGAATTTTTGGGTTTGGTCAATCCGTTCGTGAGATATGGGACTTTGAAGCTAAGAAATGGTTGAGAAGACAACAAATTTTTCGCAATTCTGCTGCTTCAAACGCTTAACCAGAATGGGCTAGGGAAAAAGTACACGTACCGTTGTAATCGGGCGAGTTTCTACTTTCACACGCAACAGGAATTTTTGGGTTAGGTCAATCCGTCCGCGAGATATGGGAGTTTGAAACCAAGAAATGGTTGAGAAGACAAAAAATTTTTCGCAATTCTGCTGCTCCAAACGCTTAACCAGAATGGCCTGTGGAAAAAATACACATACCGTTGTAATCGGGCGAGTTTCTTCTTTCAGATGCTACTGGAATTTTTGGGTTAGGTCAATCCGTTCGCGAGATATGGGAGCTTGAAGCCAAGAAATGGTTGAGAAGGCAAAAAATTTTTCGGAATTCTGCTGCTCCAAACCCTTAACCAGAATTGCCTAGGGAAAAATACACATACCGCTGTAATCGGGCGAGTTTCTACTTTCAGATGCAATAGGAATTTTTGGGTTGTGGTCAATCCGTTCGCGAGATGTGGGAGTTTGAAGCCAAGAAATGGTTGAGAAGGCAAAAGATTTTTCGCAATTCTGCTGCTCCAAACGCTTAACCAGAATGGCTTAGGGAAAAAATACGCATATCCTTGTAATCGGGTGAGTTTCTACTTCCAGACGCAGCAGGAACTTCTGGGTTTGGTCAATCCGTTCGCGAGATATGGGAGTTTGAAGCCAAGAAATGGTTGAGAAGGCAAAAAATTTTTCGGAATTCTGCTGCTCCAAACGCTTAACCAGAATGGCCTAGGGAAAAAATACAAATACCGTTGTAATCGGCGAGTTTCTACTTTCAGGTGCAACAGGAATTTTTGGGTTAGGTCAATCCGTTCGCGATATATGGGAGTTTGATGCCAAGAAATGGTTGAGAAGGTAAAACATTTTTTGCAATTCTGCTGCTCCAAACGCTTAACCAGAATGCCCTAGGGAAAAAATACGCATATCGTTGTAATCGGGCGAGTTTCTACTTTCAGATGCAATAGGAATTTTTGGGTTACGTCAATCCGTTCGCGAGATTTGGGAGTTTGAAGCTAAGAAATGGTTGAGAAGACAACAAATTTTTCGCAATTCTGCTGCACTAAACGCTTAACCAGAATGGCCTAGGGAGAAAATACACATACCGCTGTAATCGGGCGGGTTTCTACTTTCAGATGCAATAGGAATTTTTGGGTTAGGTCAATCCGTTCGCGAGATATGGGACTTTGGAACCAAGAAATGGTTGAGACGGCAAAAAATTTTTGCAATTCCGCTGCTCCAAACGCTTAACCAGAATGGCCTAGGGAAAAAATACACATACCGTTGTAATCGGGCGAGTTTCTACTTTCAGACGCAATAGGAATTTTTGGGTTAGGTCAATCCGTCCGCGAGATATGGGAGTTTGAAGACAAGAAATGTTTGAGAAGGCAAAAAATTTTTCGCAATTCTGCTGCTGCAAACGCTTAACCAGAATGGCCTATGGAAAAAATACACATACCGTTGTAATCGAGCGAGTTTCTACTTTCAGATGCAATAGGAATTTTTGGGTTAGGTCAATCCGTTCGCGAGATATGGGAGTTTGAAGCCAAGAAATGGTTGAGAAGGCAAAAAATTTTTCGCACTTCTGCTGCTCCAAACGCTTAACCAGAATGGCCTGTGGAAAAAATACACATACCGTTGTAATCGGGCGAGTTTCTACTTTCAGATGCTACTGGAATTTTTGGGTTAGGTCAATCCGTTCGCGAGATATGGGAGTTTGAAGCCAAGAAATGGTTGAGAGGGCAAAAAATTTTTCGGAATTCTGCTGCTCCAAACCCTTAACCAGAATTGCCTAGGGAAAAATACACATACCGCTGTAATCGGGCGAGTTTCTACTTTCAGATGCAATAGGAATTTTTGGGTTGTGGTCAATCCGTTCGCGAGATATGGGAGTTTGAAGCCAAGAAATGGTTGAGAAAGCAAAAGATTTTCCGCAATTCTGCTGCTCCAAACGCTTAACCAGAATGGCTTAGGGAAAAAATACGCATATCGTTGTAATCGGGTGAGTTTCTACTTTCAGACGCAGCAGGAACTTCTGGGTTTGGTCAATCCGTTCGCGAGATATGGGAGTTTGAAGCCAAGAAATGGTTGAGAAGGCAAAAAATTTTTCGGAATTCTGCTGCTCCAAACGCTTAACCGGAATTGCCTAGGGAAAAGATACACATACCGCTGTAATCGGGCGAGTTTCTACTTTCAGATGCAATAGGAATTTTTTGGTTAGGTCAATCCGTTCGCGAGATATGGGAGTTTGAAGCCAAGAAATGGTTGAGAAGGTAAAACATTTTTTGCAATTCTGCTGCTCCAAACGCTTAACCAGAATGCCCTAGGGAAAAAATACGCATATCGTTGTAATCGGGCGAGTTTCTACTTTCAGATGCAATAGGAATTTTTGGGTTACGTCAATCCGTTCGCGAGATTTGGGAGTTTGAAGCGAAGAAATGGTTGAGAAGACAATAAATTTTTCGCACTTCTGCTGCTCCAATCGCGTAACCAGTATGGCCTAAGGGAAAAATACACGTACCGTTGTAATCGGGCGAGTTTCTACTTTCAGATGCAATAGGAATTTTTGGGTTACGTCAATCCGTTCGCGAGATTTGGGAGTTTGAAGCTAAGAAATGGTTGAGAAGACAACAAATTTTTCGGAATTCTGCTGCTCCAAACCCTTAACCAGAATTGCCTAGGGAAAAATACACATACCGCTGTAATCGGGCGAGTTTCTACTTTCAGATGCTACTGGAATTTTTGGGTTAGGTCAATCCGTTCGCGAGATATGGGAGTTTGAAGCCAAGAAATGGTTGAGAGGGCAAAAAATTTTTCGGAATTCTGCTGCTCCAAACCCTTAACCAGAATTGCCTAGGGAAAAATACACATACCGCTGTAATCGGGCGAGTTTCTACTTTCAGATGCAATAGGAATTTTTGGGTTGTGGTCAATCCGTTCGCGAGATATGGGAGTTTGAAGCCAAGAAATGGTTGAGAAAGCAAAAGATTTTCCGCAATTCTGCTGCTCCAAACGCTTAACCAGAATGGCTTAGGGAAAAAATACGCATATCGTTGTAATCGGGTGAGTTTCTACTTTCAGACGCAGCAGGAACTTCTGGGTTTGGTCAATCCGTTCGCGAGATATGGGAGTTTGAAGCCAAGAAATGGTTGAGAAGGCAAAAAATTTTTCGGAATTCTGCTGCTCCAAACGCTTAACCGGAATTGCCTAGGGAAAAGATACACATACCGCTGTAATCGGGCGAGTTTCTACTTTCAGATGCAATAGGAATTTTTGGGTTACGTCAATCCGTTCGCGAGATTTGGGAGTTTGAAGCTAAGAAATGGTTGAGAAGACAACAAATTTTTCGCAATTCTGCTGCACCAAACGCTTAACCAGAATGGCCTAGGGAGAAAATACACATACCGCTGTAATCGGGCGATTTTCTACTTTCAGATGCAATAGGAATTTTTGGATTAGGTCAATCCGTTCGCGAGATATGGGACTTTGGAGCCAAGAAATGGTTGAGACGGCAAAAAATTTTTGCAATTCCGCTGCTCCAAACGCTTAACCAGAATGGCCTAGGGAAAAAATACACATACCGTTGTAATCGGGCGAGTTTCTACTTTCAGACGCAATAGGAATTTTTGGGTTAGGTCAATCCGTCCGCGAGATATGGGAGTTTGAAGACAAGAAATGTTTGAGAAGGCAAAAAATTTTTCGCAATTCTGCTGCTGCAAACGCTTAACCAGAATGGCCTATGGAAAAAATACACATACCGTTGTAATCGAGCGAGTTTCTACTTTCAGATGCAATAGGAATTTTTGGGTTAGGTCAATCCGTTCGCGATATATGGGAGTTTGAAGCCAAGAAATGGTTGAGAAGGCAAAAAATTTTTCGCAATTCTGCTGCTCCAAACGCTTAACCAGAATTGCCTAGGGAAAAAATACACATACCGCTGTAAACGGGCGAGTTTCTACTTTCAGATGCAATAGGAATTTTTGGGTTAGGTCAATCCGTCCGCGAGATATGGGAGTTTGAAGACAAGAAATGTTTGAGAAGGCAAAAAATTTTTCGCAATTCTGCTGCTGCAAACGCTTAACCAGAATGGCCTATGGAAAAAATACACATACCGTTGTAATCGAGCGAGTTTCTACTTTCAGATGCAATAGGAATTTTTGGGTTAGGTCAATCCGTTCGCGAGATATGGGAGTTTGAAGCCAAGAAATGGTTGAGAAGGCAAAAAATTTTTCGCACTTCTGCTGCTCCAAACGCTTAACCAGAATGGCCTGGGGAAAAAATACACATACCTTTGTAATCGGGCGAGTTTCTACTTTCAGATGCAATAGGAATTTTTGGGTTACGTCAATCCGTGCGCGAGATTTGGGAGTTTGAAGCGAAGAAATGGTTGAGAAGACAATAAATTTTTCGCACTTCTGCTGCTCCAATCGCGTAACCAGTATGGCCTAAGGGAAAAATACACGTACCGTTGTAATCGGGCGAGTTTCTACTTTCAGATGCAATAGGAATTTTTGGGTTACGTCAATCCGTTCGCGAGATTTGGGAGTTTGAAGCTAAGAAATGGTTGAGAAGACAACAAATTTTTCGCAATTCTGCTGCTGCAAACGCTTAACCAGAATGGCCTATGGAAAAAATACACATACCGTTGTAATCGAGCGAGTTTCTACTTTCAGATGCAATAGGAATTTTTGGGTTAGGTCAATCCGTTCGCGAGATATGGGAGTTTGAAGCCAAGAAATGGTTGAGAAGGCAAAAAATTTTTCGCACTTCTGCTGCTCCAAACGCTTAACCAGAATGGCCTAGGGAAAAAAATACGCATATCGTTATAATCGGGCGAGTTTCTACTTTCAGACGCAGCAGGAATTTTTGGGTTTGGTCAATCCGTTCGCGAGATATGGGAGTTTGAAGCTAAGAAATGGTTGAGAAGACAACAAATTTTTCGCAATTCTGCTGCTCCAAACGCTTAACCAGAATGGGCTAGGGAAAAAATACACGTACCGTTGTAATCGGGCGAGTTTCTACTTTCACACGCAACAGGAATTTTTGGGTTAGTTCAATCCGTCCGCCAGATATGGGAGTTTGAAACCAAGAAATGGTTGAGAAGACAAAAAATTTTTCGCAATTCTGCTGCTCCAAACGCTTAACCAGAATGGCCTGTGGAAAAAATACACATACCGTTGTAATCGGGCGAGTTTCTACTTTCAGATGCAACAGGAATTTTTGGGGTAGGTCAATCCGTTCGCGAGATATGGGAGTTTGAATCCAAGAAATGGTTGAGAAGGCAAAAAATTTTTCGCAATTCTGCTGCTCCAAACCCTTAACCAGAATTGCCTAGGGAAAAAATACACATACCGCTGTAATCGGGCGAGTTTCTACTTTCAGATGCAATAGGAATTTTTGGGTTGTGGTCAATCCGTTCGCGAGATATGGGAGTTTGAAGCCAAGAAATGGTTGAGAAGGCAAAAGATTTTTCGCAATTCTGTTGCTCCAAACGCTTAACCAGAATGGCTTAGGGAAAAAATACGCATATCGTTGTAATCGGGTGAGCTTCTACTTTCAGACGCAGCAGGAACTTCTGGGTTTGGTCAATCCGTTCGCGAGATATGGGAGTTTGAAGCCAAGAAATGGTTGAGAAGGCAAAAAATTTTTCGCAATTCTGCTGCTCCAAACGCTTAACCAGAATGGCCTAGGGAAAAAATACACATACCGTTGTAATCGGGCGAGTTTCTACTTTCAGATGCAACAGGAATTTTTGGGTTAGTTCAATCCGTTCGCGAGATATGGGAGTTTGAAGCTAAGAAATGGTTAAGAAGGCAACAAATTTTTCGCACTTCTGCTGCTCCAAACGCTTAACCAGAATGGCCTAGGGAGAAAATACACATACCGTTGTAATCGGGCGAGTTTCTACTTTCAGACGCAACAGGAATTTTTGGGTTAGGTCAATCCGTTCGCGAGATATGGGAGTTTGAAGCCAAGATATGGTTGAGAAGGCATACAATTTTTGGTAATTCTGCTGATCCAAACTCTTAACCAGAATGCCCTAGGGAAAAAATATACATACCGCTGTAGTCGGGCGAGTTTATACTTTCAGATGCAATAGGAATTTTTGGGTTAGGTCCATCCGTTCGCTAGATATGGGAGTTTGAAGCCAAGAAATGGTTGAGAAGGCAAAAAATTTTTCGCACTTCTGCTGCTCCAATCGCGTAACCAGTATGGCCTAAGGGAAAAATACACGTACCGTTGTAATCGGGCGAGTTTCTACTTTCAGATGCAATAGGAATTTTTGGGTTACGTCAATCCGTTCGCGAGATTTGGGAGTTTGAAGCTAAGAAATGGTTGAGAAGACAACAAATTTTTCGCAATTCTGCTGCTGCAAACGCTTAACCAGAATGGCCTATGGAAAAAATACACATACCGTAGTAATCGAGCGAGTTTCTACTTTCAGATGCAATAGGAATTTTTGGGTTAGGTCAATCCGTTCGCGAGATATGGGAGTTTGAAGCCAAGAAATGGTTGAGAAGGCAAAAAATTTTTCGCACTTCTGCTGCTCCAAACGCTTAACCAGAATGGCCTAGGGAAAAAAATACGCATATCGTTATAATCGGGCGAGTTTCTACTTTCAGACGCAGCAGGAATTTTTGGGTTTGGTCAATCCGTTCGCGAGATATGGGAGTTTGAAGCTAAGAAATGGTTGAGAAGACAACAAATTTTTCGCAATTCTGCTGCTCCAAACGCTTAACCAGAATGGGCTAGGGAAAAAATACACGTACCGTTGTAATCGGGCGAGTTTCTACTTTAACACGCAACAGGAATTTTTGGGTTAGGTCAATCCGTCCGCCAGATATGGGAGTTTGAAACCAAGAAATGGTTGAGAAGACAAAAAATTTTTCGCAATTCTGCTGCTCCAAACGCTTAACCAGAATGGCCTATGGAAAAAATACACATACCCTTGTAATCGGGCGAGTTTGTACTTTCAGATGCAACAGGAATTTTTGGGTTAGGTCAATCCGTTCGCGAGATATGGGAGTTTGAATCCAAGAAATGGTTGAGAAGGCAAAAAATTTTTCGCAATTCTGCTGCTCCAAACCCTTAACCAGAATTGCCTAGGGAAAAAATACACATACCGCTGTAATCGGGCGAGTTTCTACTTTCAGATGCAATAGGAATTTTTGGGTTGTGGTCAATCCGTTCGCGAGATATGGGAGTTTGAAGCCAAGAAATGGTTGAGAAGGCAAAAGATTTTTCGCAATTCTGTTGCTCCAAACGCTTAACCAGAATGGCTTAGGGAAAAAATACGCATATCGTTGTAATCGGGTGAGTTTCTACTTTCAGACGCAGCAGGAACTTCTGGGTTTGGTCAATCCGTTCGCGAGATATGGGAGTTTGAAGCCAAGAAATGGTTGAGAAGGCAAAAAATTTTTCGCACTTCTGCTGCTCCAAACGCTTAACCAGAATGGCCTGTGGAAAAAATACACATACCTTTGTAATCGGGCGAGTTTCTACTTTCAGATGCAATAGGAATTTTTGGGTTACGTCAATCCGTGCGCGAGATTTGGGAGTTTGAAGCGAAGAAATGGTTGAGAAGACAATAAATTTTTCGCACTTCTGCTGCTCCAATCGCGTAACCAGTATGGCCTAAGGGAAAAATACACGTACCGTTGTAATCGGGCGAGTTTCTACTTTCAGATGCAATAGGAATTTTTGGGTTACGTCAATCCGTTCGCGAGATTTGGGAGTTTGAAGCTAAGAAATGGTTGAGAAGACAACAAATTTTTCGCAATTCTGCTGCTGCAAACGCTTAACCAGAATGGCCTATGGAAAAAATACACATACCGTTGTAATCGAGCGAGTTTCTACTTTCAGATGCAATAGGAATTTTTGGGTTAGGTCAATCCGTTCGCGAGATATGGGAGTTTGAAGCCAAGAAATGGTTGAGAAGGCAAAAAATTTTTCGCACTTCTGCTGCTCCAAACGCTTAACCAGAATGGCCTAGGGAAAAAAATACGCATATCGTTATAATCGGGCGAGTTTCTACTTTCAGACGCAGCAGGAATTTTTGGGTTTGGTCAATCCGTTCGCGAGATATGGGAGTTTGAAGCTAAGAAATGGTTGAGAAGACAACAAATTTTTCGCAATTCTGCTGCTCCAAACGCTTAACCAGAATGGGCTAGGGAAAAAATACACGTACCGTTGTAATCGGGCGAGTTTCTACTTTCACACGCAACAGGAATTTTTGGGTTAGTTCAATCCGTCCGCCAGATATGGGAGTTTGAAACCAAGAAATGGTTGAGAAGACAAAAAATTTTTCGCAATTCTGCTGCTCCAAACGCTTAACCAGAATGGCCTGTGGAAAAAATACACATACCGTTGTAATCGGGCGAGTTTCTACTTTCAGATGCAACAGGAATTTTTGGGGTAGGTCAATCCGTTCGCGAGATATGGGAGTTTGAATCCAAGAAATGGTTGAGAAGGCAAAAAATTTTTCGCAATTCTGCTGCTCCAAACCCTTAACCAGAATTGCCTAGGGAAAAAATACACATACCGCTGTAATCGGGCGAGTTTCTACTTTCAGATGCAATAGGAATTTTTGGGTTGTGGTCAATCCGTTCGCGAGATATGGGAGTTTGAAGCCAAGAAATGGTTGAGAAGGCAAAAGATTTTTCGCAATTCTGTTGCTCCAAACGCTTAACCAGAATGGCTTAGGGAAAAAATACGCATATCGTTGTAATCGGGTGAGCTTCTACTTTCAGACGCAGCAGGAACTTCTGGGTTTGGTCAATCCGTTCGCGAGATATGGGAGTTTGAAGCCAAGAAATGGTTGAGAAGGCAAAAAATTTTTCGCAATTCTGCTGCTCCAAACGCTTAACCAGAATGGCCTAGGGAAAAAATACACATACCGTTGTAATCGGGCGAGTTTCTACTTTCAGATGCAACAGGAATTTTTGGGTTAGTTCAATCCGTTCGCGAGATATGGGAGTTTGAAGCTAAGAAATGGTTAAGAAGGCAACAAATTTTTCGCACTTCTGCTGCTCCAAACGCTTAACCAGAATGGCCTAGGGAGAAAATACACATACCGTTGTAATCGGGCGAGTTTCTACTTTCAGACGCAACAGGAATTTTTGGGTTAGGTCAATCCGTTCGCGAGATATGGGAGTTTGAAGCCAAGATATGGTTGAGAAGGCATACAATTTTTGGTAATTCTGCTGATCCAAACTCTTAACCAGAATGCCCTAGGGAAAAAATATACATACCGCTGTAGTCGGGCGAGTTTATACTTTCAGATGCAATAGGAATTTTTGGGTTAGGTCCATCCGTTCGCTAGATATGGGAGTTTGAAGCCAAGAAATGGTTGAGAAGGCAAAAAATTTTTCGCACTTCTGCTGCTCCAAACGCTTAACCAGAATGGCCTGTGGAAAAAATACACATACCGTTGTAATCGGGCGAGTTTCTACTTTCAGATGCAATAGGAATTTTTGGGTTACGTCAATCCGTTCGCGAGATTTGGGAGTTTGAAGCGAAGAAATGGTTGAGAAGACAATAAATTTTTCGCACTTCTGCTGCTCCAATCGCGTAACCAGTATGGCCTAAGGGAAAAATACACGTACCGTTGTAATCGGGCGAGTTTCTACTTTCAGATGCAATAGGAATTTTTGGGTTACGTCAATCCGTTCGCGAGATTTGGGAGTTTGAAGCTAAGAAATGGTTGAGAAGACAACAAATTTTTCGCAATTCTGCTGCTGCAAACGCTTAACCAGAATGGCCTATGGAAAAAATACACATACCGTAGTAATCGAGCGAGTTTCTAGTTTCAGATGCAATAGGAATTTTTGGGTTAGGTCAATCCGTTCGCGAGATATGGGAGTTTGAAGCCAAGAAATGGTTGAGAAGGCAAAAAATTTTTCGCACTTCTGCTGCTCCAAACGCTTAACCAGAATGGCCTAGGGAAAAAAATACGCATATCGTTATAATCGGGCGAGTTTCTACTTTCAGACGCAGCAGGAATTTTTGGGTTTGGTCAATCCGTTCGCGAGATATGGGAGTTTGAAGCTAAGAAATGGTTGAGAAGACAACAAATTTTTCGCAATTCTGCTGCTCCAAACGCTTAACCAGAATGGGCTAGGGAAAAAATACACGTACCGTTGTAATCGGGCGAGTTTCTACTTTAACACGCAACAGGAATTTTTGGGTTGTGGTCAATCCGTTCGCGAGATATGGGAGTTTGAAGCCAAGAAATGGTTGAGAAGGCAAAAGATTTTTCGCAATTCTGTTGCTCCAAACGCTTAACCAGAATGGCTTAGGGAAAAAATACGCATATCGTTGTAATCGGGTGAGTTTCTACTTTCAGACGCAGCAGGAACTTCTGGGTTTGGTCAATCCGTTCGCGAGATATGGGAGTTTGAAGCCAAGAAATGGTTGAGAAGGCAAAAAATTTTTCGCAATTCTGCTGCTCCAAACGCTTAACCAGAATGGCCTAGGGAAAAAATACACATACCGTTGTAATCGGGCGAGTTTCTACTTTCAGATGCAACAGGAATTTTTGGGTTAGTTCAATCCGTTCGCGAGATATGGGAGTTTGAAGCTAAGAAATGGTTAAGAAGGCAACAAATTTTTCGCACTTCTGCTGCTCCAAACGCTTAACCAGAATGGCCTAGGGAGAAAATACACATACCGTTGTAATCGGGCGAGTTTCTACTTTCAGACGCAACAGGAATTTTTGGGTTAGGTCAATCCGTTCGCGAGATATGGGAGTTTGAAGCCAAGATATGGTTGAGAAGGCATACAATTTTTGGTAATTCTGCTGATCCAAACGCTTAACCAGAATGCCCTAGGGAAAAAATATACATACCGCTGTAGTCGGGCGAGTTTATACTTTCAGATGCAATAGGAATTTTTGGGTTAGGTCCATCCGTTCGCTAGATATGGCAGTTTGAAGCGAAGAAATGGTTGAGAAGGCAAAAAATTTTTCGCAATTCTGCTGCTCCAAACGCTTAACCAGAATTGCCTAGGGAAAAGATACACATACCGCTGTAATCGGGCGAGTTTCTACTTTCAGATGCAATAGGAATTTTTTGGTTAGGTCAATCCGTTCGCGAGATATGGGAGTTTGAAGCCAAGAAATGGTTGAGAAGGTAAAACATTTTTTGCAATTCTGCTGCTCCAAACGCTTAACCAGAATGCCCTAGGGAAAAAATACGCATATCGTTGTAATCGGGCGAGTTTCTACTTTCAGATGCAATAGGAATTTTTGGGTTACGTCAATCCGTTCGCGAGATTTGGGAGTTTGAAGCGAAGAAATGGTTGAGAAGACAATAAATTTTTCGCAATTCTGCTGCTCCAATCGCGTAACCAGTATGGCCTAAGGGAAAAATACACGTACCGTTGTAATCGGGCGAGTTTCTACTTTCAGATGCAATAGGAATTTTTGGGTTACGTCAATCCGTTCGCGAGATTTGGGAGTTTGAAGCTAAGAAATGGTTGAGAAGACAACAAATTTTTCGCAATTCTGCTGCACCAAACGCTTAACCAGAATGGCCTAGGGAGAAAATACACATACCGCTGTAATCGGGCGATTTTCTACTTTCAGATGCAATAGGAATTTTTGGATTAGGTCAATCCGTTCGCGAGATATGGGACTTTGGAGCCAAGAAATGGTTGAGACGGCAAAAAATTTTTGCAATTCCGCTGCTCCAAACGCTTAACCAGAATGGCCTAGGGAAAAAATACACATACCGTTGTAATCGGGCGAGTTTCTACTTTCAGACGCAATAGGAATTTTTGGGTTAGGTCAATCCGTCCGCGAGATATGGGAGTTTGAAGACAAGAAATGTTTGAGAAGGCAAAAAATTTTTCGCAATTCTGCTGCTGCAAACGCTTAACCAGAATGGCCTATGGAAAAAATACACATACCGTTGTAATCGAGCGAGTTTCTACTTTCAGATGCAATAGGAATTTTTGGGTTAGGTCAATCCGTTCGCGATATATGGGAGTTTGAAGCCAAGAAATGGTTGAGAAGGCAAAAAATTTTTCGCAATTCTGCTGCTCCAAACGCTTAACCAGAATTGCCTAGGGAAAAAATACACATACCGCTGTAATCGGGCGAGTTTCTACTTTCAGATGCAATAGGAATTTTTGGGTTAGGTCAATCCGTCCGCGAGATATGGGAGTTTGAAGACAAGAAATGTTTGAGAAGGCAAAAAATTTTTCGCAATTCTGCTGCTGCAAACGCTTAACCAGAATGGCCTATGGAAAAAATACACATACCGTTGTAATCGAGCGAGTTTCTACTTTCAGATGCAATAGGAATTTTTGGGTTAGGTCAATCCGTTCGCGAGATATGGGAGTTTGAAGCCAAGAAATGGTTGAGAAGGCAAAAAATTTTTCGCACTTCTGCTGCTCCAAACGCTTAACCAGAATGGCCTGTGGAAAAAATACTCGTACCGTTGTAATCGGGCGAGTTTCTACTTTCAGATGCAATAGGAATTTTTGGGTTACGTCAATCCGTTCGCGAGATTTGGGAGTTTGAAGCTAAGAAATGGTTGAGAAGACAACAAATTTTTCGCAATTCTGCTGCACCAAACGCTTAACCAGAATGGCCTAGGGAGAAAATACACATACCGCTGTAATCGGGCGAGTTTCTACTTTCAGATGCAATAGGAATTTTTGGATTAGGTCAATCCGTTCGCGAGATATGGGACTTTGGAGCCAAGAAATGGTTGAGACGGCAAAAAATTTTTGCAATTCCGCTGCTCCAAACGCTTAACCAGAATGGCCTAGGGAAAAAATACACATATCGTTGTAATCGGGCGAGTTTCTACTTTCAGACGCAATAGGAATTTTTGGGTTAGGTCAATCCGTCCGCGAGATATGGGAGTTTGAAGACAAGAAATGTTTGACAAGGCAAAAAATTTTTCGCAATTCTGCTGCTGCAAACGCTTAACCAGAATGGCCTATGGAAAAAATACACATACCGTTGTAATCGAGCGAGTTTCTACTTTCAGATGCAATAGGAATTTTTGGGTTAGGTCAATCCGTTCGCGATATATGGGAGTTTGAAGCCAAGAAATGGTTGAGAAGGCAAAAAATTTTTCGCAATTCTGCTGCTCCAAACGCTTAACCAGAATTGCCTAGGGAAAAAATACACATACCGCTGTAATCGGGCGAGTTTCTACTTTCAGATGCAATAGGAATTTTTGGGTTAGGTCAATCCGTCCGCGAGATATGGGAGTTTGAAGACAAGAAATGTTTGAGAAGGCAAAAAATTTTTCGCAATTCTGCTGCTGCAAACGCTTAACCAGAATGGCCTATGGAAAAAATACACATACCGTTGTAATCGAGCGAGTTTCTACTTTCAGATGCAATAGGAATTTTTGGGTTAGGTCAATCCGTTCGCGAGATATGGGAGTTTGAAGCCAAGAAATGGTTGAGAAGGCAAAAAATTTTTCGCACTTCTGCTGCTCCAAACGCTTAACCAGAATGGCCTGTGGAAAAAATACACATACCGTTGTAATCGGGCGAGTTTCTACTTTCAGATGCAATAGGAATTTTGTGGGTTACGTCAATCCGTGCGCGAGATTTGGGAGTTTGAAGCGAAGAAATGGTTGAGAAGACAATAAATTTTTCGCACTTCTGCTGCTCCAATCGCGTAACCAGTATGGCCTAAGGGAAAAATACACGTACCGTTGTAATCGGGCGAGTTTCTACTTTCAGATGCAATAGGAATTTTTGGGTTACGTCAATCCGTTCGCGAGATTTGGGAGTTTGAAGCTAAGAAGTGGTTGAGAAGACAACAAATTTTTCGCAATTCTGCTGCTGCAAACGCTTAACCAGAATGGCCTATGGAAAAAATACACATACCGTTGTAATCGAGCGAGTTTCTACTTTCAGATGCAATAGGAATTTTTGGGTTAGGTCAATCCGTTCGCGAGATATGGGAGTTTGAAGCCAAGAAATGGTTGAGAAGGCAAACAATTTTTCGCACTTCTGCTGCTCCAAACGCTTAACCAGAATGGCCTAGGGAAAAAAATACGCATATCGTTATAATCGGGCGAGTTTCTACTTTCAGACGCAGCAGGAATTTTTGGGTTTGGTCAATCCGTTCGCGAGATATGGGAGTTTGAAGCTAAGAAATGGTTGAGAAGACAACAAATTTTTCGCAATTCTGCTGCTCCAAACGCTTAACCAGAATGGGCTAGGGAAAAAATACACGTACCGTTGTAATCGGGCGAGTTTCTACTTTCACACGCAACAGGAATTTTTGGGTTAGGTCAATCCGTCCGCCAGATATGGGAGTTTGAAACCAAGAAATGGTTGAGAAGACAAAAAATTTTTCGCAATTCTGCTGCTCCAAACGCTTAACCAGAATGGCCTGTGGAAAAAATACGCATACCGTTGTAATCGGGCGAGTTTCTACTTTCAGATGCAACAGGAATTTTTGGGTTAGGTCAATCCGTTCGCGAGATATGGGAGTTTGAATCCAAGAAATGGTTGAGAAGGCAAAAAATTTTTCGCAATTCTGCTGCTCCAAACCCTTAACCAGAATTGCCTAGGGAAAAAATACACATACCGCTGTAATCGGGCGAGTTTCTACTTTCAGATGCAATAGGAATTTTTGGGTTGTGGTCAATCCGTTCGCGAGATATGGGAGTTTGAAGCCAAGAAATGGTTGAGAAGGCAAAAGATTTTTCGCAATTCTGTTGCTCCAAACGCTTAACCAGAATGGCTTAGGGAAAAAATACGCATATCGTTGTAATCGGGTGAGTTTCTACTTTCAGACGCAGCAGGAACTTCTTGGTTTGGTCAATCCGTTCGCGAGATATGGGAGTTTGAAGCCAAGAAATGGTTGAGAAGGCAAAAAATTTTTCGCACTTCTGCTGCTCCAAACGCTTAACCAGAATGGCCTGTGGAAAAAATACACATACCTTTGTAATCGGGCGAGTTTCTACTTTCAGATGCAATAGGAATTTTTGGGTTACGTCAATCCGTGCGCGAGATTTGGGAGTTTGAAGCGAAGAAATGGTTGAGAAGACAATAAATTTTTCGCACTTCTGCTGCTCCAATCGCGTAACCAGTATGGCCTAAGGGAAAAATACACGTACCGTTGTAATCGGGCGAGTTTCTACTTTCAGATGCAATAGGAATTTTTGGGTTACGTCAATCCGTTCGCGAGATTTGGGAGTTTGAAGCTAAGAAATGGTTGAGAAGACAACAAATTTTTCGCAATTCTGCTGCTGCAAACGCTTAACCAGAATGGCCTATGGAAAAAATACACATACCGTTGTAATCGAGCGAGTTTCTACTTTCAGATGCAATAGGAATTTTTGGGTTAGGTCAATCCGTTCGCGAGATATGGGAGTTTGAAGCCAAGAAATGGTTGAGAAGGCAAAAAATTTTTCGCACTTCTGCTGCTCCAAACGCTTAACCAGAATGGCCTAGGGAAAAAAATACGCATATCGTTATAATCGGGCGAGTTTCTACTTTCAGACGCAGCAGGAATTTTTGGGTTTGGTCAATCCGTTCGCGAGATATGGGAGTTTGAAGCTAAGAAATGGTTGAGAAGACAACAAATTTTTCGCAATTCTGCTGCTCCAAACGCTTAACCAGAATGGGCTAGGGAAAAAATACACGTACCGTTGTAATCGGGCGAGTTTCTACTTTCACACGCAACAGGAATTTTTGGGTTAGGTCAATCCGTCCGCCAGATATGGGAGTTTGAAACCAAGAAATGGTTGAGAAGACAAAAAATTTTTCGCAATTCTGCTGCTCCAAACGCTTAACCAGAATGGCCTGTGGAAAAAATACACATACCGTTGTAATCGGGCGAGTTTCTACTTTCAGATGCAACAGGAATTTTTGGGGTAGGTCAATCCGTTCGCGAGATATGGGAGTTTGAATCCAAGAAATGGTTGAGAAGGCAAAAAATTTTTCGCAATTCTGCTGCTCCAAACCCTTAACCAGAATTGCCTAGGGAAAAAATACACATACCGCTGTAATCGGGCGAGTTTCTACTTTCAGATGCAATAGGAATTTTTGGGTTGTGGTCAATCCGTTCGCGAGATATGGGAGTTTGAAGCCAAGAAATGGTTGAGAAGGCAAAAGATTTTTCGCAATTCTGTTGCTCCAAACGCTTAACCAGAATGGCTTAGGGAAAAAATACGCATATCGTTGTAATCGGGTGAGCTTCTACTTTCAGACGCAGCAGGAACTTCTGGGTTTGGTCAATCCGTTCGCGAGATATGGGAGTTTGAAGCCAAGAAATGGTTGAGAAGGCAAAAAATTTTTCGCAATTCTGCTGCTCCAAACGCTTAACCAGAATGGCCTAGGGAAAAAATACACATACCGTTGTAATCGGGCGAGTTTCTACTTTCAGATGCAACAGGAATTTTTGGGTTAGTTCAATCCGTTCGCGAGATATGGGAGTTTGAAGCTAAGAAATGGTTAAGAAGGCAACAAATTTTTCGCACTTCTGCTGCTCCAAACGCTTAACCAGAATGGCCTAGGGAGAAAATACACATACCGTTGTAATCGGGCGAGTTTCTACTTTCAGACGCAACAGGAATTTTTGGGTTAGGTCAATCCGTTCGCGAGATATGGGAGTTTGAAGCCAAGATATGGTTGAGAAGGCATACAATTTTTGGTAATTCTGCTGATCCAAACTCTTAACCAGAATGCCCTAGGGAAAAAATATACATACCGCTGTAGTCGGGCGAGTTTATACTTTCAGATGCAATAGGAATTTTTGGGTTAGGTCCATCCGTTCGCTAGATATGGGAGTTTGAAGCCAAGAAATGGTTGAGAAGGCAAAAAATTTTTCGCACTTCTGCTGCTCCAAACGCTTAACCAGAATGGCCTGTGGAAAAAATACACATACCGTTGTAATCGGGCGAGTTTCTACTTTCAGATGCAATAGGAATTTTTGGGTTACGTCAATCCGTTCGCGAGATTTGGGAGTTTGAAGCGAAGAAATGGTTGAGAAGACAATAAATTTTTCGCACTTCTGCTGCTCCAATCGCGTAACCAGTATGGCCTAAGGGAAAAATACACGTACCGTTGTAATCGGGCGAGTTTCTACTTTCAGATGCAATAGGAATTTTTGGGTTACGTCAATCCGTTCGCGAGATTTGGGAGTTTGAAGCTAAGAAATGGTTGAGAAGACAACAAATTTTTCGCAATTCTGCTGCTGCAAACGCTTAACCAGAATGGCCTATGGAAAAAATACACATACCGTTGTAATCGAGCGAGTTTCTACTTTCAGATGCAATAGGAATTTTTGGGTTAGGTCAATCCGTTCGCGAGATATGGGAGTTTGAAGCCAAGAAATGGTTGAGAAGGCAAAAAATTTTTCGCACTTCTGCTGCTCCAAACGCTTAACCAGAATGGCCTAGGGAAAAAAATACGCATATCGTTATAATCGGGCGAGTTTCTACTTTCAGACGCAGCAGGAATTTTTGGGTTTGGTCAATCCGTTCGCGAGATATGGGAGTTTGAAGCTAAGAAATGGTTGAGAAGACAACAAATTTTTCGCAATTCTGCTGCTCCAAACGCTTAACCAGAATGGGCTAGGGAAAAAATACACGTACCGTTGTAATCGGGCGAGTTTCTACTTTCACACGCAACAGGAATTTTTGGGTTAGGTCAATCCGTCCGCCAGATATGGGAGTTTGAAACCAAGAAATGGTTGAGAAGACAAAAAATTTTTCGCAATTCTGCTGCTCCAAACGCTTAACCAGAATGGCCTATGGAAAAAATACACATACCCTTGTAATCGGGTGAGTTTGTACTTTCAGATGCAACAGGAATTTTTGGGTTAGGTCAATCCGTTCGCGAGATATGGGAGTTTGAATCCAAGAAATGGTTGAGTAGGCAAAAAATTTTTCGCAATTCTGCTGCTCCAAACCCTTAACCAGAATTGCCTAGGGAAAAAATACACATACCGCTGTAATCGGGCGAGTTTCTACTTTCAGATGCAATAGGAATTTTTGGGTTAGGTCAATCCGTCCGCGAGATATGGGAGTTTGAAGACAAGAAATGTTTGAGAAGGCAAAAAATTTTTCGCAATTCTGCTGCTGCAAACGCTTAACCAGAATGGCCTATGGAAAAAATACACATACCGTTGTAATCGAGCGAGTTTCTACTTTCAGATGCAATAGGAATTTTTGGGTTAGGTCAATCCGTTCGCGAGATATGGGAGTTTGAAGCCAAGAAATGGTTGAGAAGGCAAAAAATTTTTCGCACTTCTGCTGCTCCAAACGCTTAACCAGAATGGCCTGTGGAAAAAATACTCGTACCGTTGTAATCGGGCGAGTTTCTACTTTCAGATGCAATAGGAATTTTTGGGTTACGTCAATCCGTTCGCGAGATTTGGGAGTTTGAAGCTAAGAAATGGTTGAGAAGACAACAAATTTTTCGCAATTCTGCTGCACCAAACGCTTAACCAGAATGGCCTAGGGAGAAAATACACATACCGCTGTAATCGGGCGAGTTTCTACTTTCAGATGCAATAGGAATTTTTGGATTAGGTCAATCCGTTCGCGAGATATGGGACTTTGGAGCCAAGAAATGGTTGAGACGGCAAAAAATTTTTGCAATTCCGCTGCTCCAAACGCTTAACCAGAATGGCCTAGGGAAAAAATACACATATCGTTGTAATCGGGCGAGTTTCTACTTTCAGACGCAATAGGAATTTTTGGGTTAGGTCAATCCGTCCGCGAGATATGGGAGTTTGAAGACAAGAAATGTTTGACAAGGCAAAAAATTTTTCGCAATTCTGCTGCTGCAAACGCTTAACCAGAATGGCCTATGGAAAAAATACACATACCGTTGTAATCGAGCGAGTTTCTACTTTCAGATGCAATAGGAATTTTTGGGATAGGTCAATCCGTTCGCGATATATGGGAGTTTGAAGCCAAGAAATGGTTGAGAAGGCAAAAAATTTTTCGCAATTCTGCTGCTCCAAACGCTTAACCAGAATTGCCTAGGGAAAAAATACACATACCGCTGTAATCGGGCGAGTTTCTACTTTCAGATGCAATAGGAATTTTTGGGTTAGGTCAATCCGTCCGCGAGATATGGGAGTTTGAAGACAAGAAATGTTTGAGAAGGCAAAAAATTTTTCGCAATTCTGCTGCTGCAAACGCTTAACCAGAATGGCCTATGGAAAAAATACACATACCGTTGTAATCGAGCGAGTTTCTACTTTCAGATGCAATAGGAATTTTTGGGTTAGGTCAATCCGTTCGCGAGATATGGGAGTTTGAAGCCAAGAAATGGTTGAGAAGGCAAAAAATTTTTCGCACTTCTGCTGCTCCAAACGCTTAACCAGAATGGCCTGTGGAAAAAATACACATACCGTTGTAATCGGGCGAGTTTCTACTTTCAGATGCAATAGGAATTTTGTGGGTTACGTCAATCCGTGCGCGAGATTTGGGAGTTTGAAGCGAAGAAATGGTTGAGAAGACAATAAATTTTTCGCACTTCTGCTGCTCCAATCGCGTAACCAGTATGGCCTAAGGGAAAAATACACGTACCGTTGTAATCGGGCGAGTTTCTACTTTCAGATGCAATAGGAATTTTTGGGTTACGTCAATCCGTTCGCGAGATTTGGGAGTTTGAAGCTAAGAAATGGTTGAGAAGACAACAAATTTTTCGCAATTCTGCTGCTGCAAACGCTTAACCAGAATGGCCTATGGAAAAAATACACATACCGTTGTAATCGAGCGAGTTTCTACTTTCAGATGCAATAGGAATTTTTGGGTTAGGTCAATCCGTTCGCGAGATATGGGAGTTTGAAGCCAAGAAATGGTTGAGAAGGCAAAAAATTTTTCGCACTTCTGCTGCTCCAAACGCTTAACCAGAATGGCCTAGGGAAAAAAATACGCATATCGTTATAATCGGGCGAGTTTCTACTTTCAGACGCAGCAGGAATTTTTGGGTTTGGTCAATCCGTTCGCGAGATATGGGAGTTTGAAGCTAAGAAATGGTTGAGAAGACAACAAATTTTTCGCAATTCTGCTGCTCCAAACGCTTAACCAGAATGGGCTAGGGAAAAAATACACGTACCGTTGTAATCGGGCGAGTTTCTACTTTCACACGCAACAGGAATTTTTGGGTTAGGTCAATCCGTCCGCCAGATATGGGAGTTTGAAACCAAGAAATGGTTGAGAAGACAAAAAATTTTTCGCAATTCTGCTGCTCCAAACGCTTAACCAGAATGGCCTGTGGAAAAAATACGCATACCGTTGTAATCGGGCGAGTTTCTACTTTCAGATGCAACAGGAATTTTTGGGTTAGGTCAATCCGTTCGCGAGATATGGGAGTTTGAATCCAAGAAATGGTTGAGAAGGCAAAAAATTTTTCGCAATTCTGCTGCTCCAAACCCTTAACCAGAATTGCCTAGGGAAAAAATACACATACCGCTGTAATCGGGCGAGTTTCTACTTTCAGATGCAATAGGAATTTTTGGGTTGTGGTCAATCCGTTCGCGAGATATGGGAGTTTGAAGCCAAGAAATGGTTGAGAAGGCAAAAGATTTTTCGCAATTCTGTTGCTCCAAACGCTTAACCAGAATGGCTTAGGGAAAAAATACGCATATCGTTGTAATCGGGTGAGTTTCTACTTTCAGACGCAGCAGGAACTTCTTGGTTTGGTCAATCCGTTCGCGAGATATGGGAGTTTGAAGCCAAGAAATGGTTGAGAAGGCAAAAAATTTTTCGCACTTCTGCTGCTCCAAACGCTTAACCAGAATGGCCTGTGGAAAAAATACACATACCTTTGTAATCGGGCGAGTTTCTACTTTCAGATGCAATAGGAATTTTTGGGTTACGTCAATCCGTGCGCGAGATTTGGGAGTTTGAAGCGAAGAAATGGTTGAGAAGACAATAAATTTTTCGCACTTCTGCTGCTCCAATCGCGTAACCAGTATGGCCTAAGGGAAAAATACACGTACCGTTGTAATCGGGCGAGTTTCTACTTTCAGATGCAATAGGAATTTTTGGGTTACGTCAATCCGTTCGCGAGATTTGGGAGTTTGAAGCTAAGAAATGGTTGAGAAGACAACAAATTTTTCGCAATTCTGCTGCTGCAAACGCTTAACCAGAATGGCCTATGGAAAAAATACACATACCGTTGTAATCGAGCGAGTTTCTACTTTCAGATGCAATAGGAATTTTTGGGTTAGGTCAATCCGTTCGCGAGATATGGGAGTTTGAAGCCAAGAAATGGTTGAGAAGGCAAAAAATTTTTCGCACTTCTGCTGCTCCAAACGCTTAACCAGAATGGCCTAGGGAAAAAAATACGCATATCGTTATAATCGGGCGAGTTTCTACTTTCAGACGCAGCAGGAATTTTTGGGTTTGGTCAATCCGTTCGCGAGATATGGGAGTTTGAAGCTAAGAAATGGTTGAGAAGACAACAAATTTTTCGCAATTCTGCTGCTCCAAACGCTTAACCAGAATGGGCTAGGGAAAAAATACACGTACCGTTGTAATCGGGCGAGTTTCTACTTTCACACGCAACAGGAATTTTTGGGTTAGGTCAATCCGTCCGCCAGATATGGGAGTTTGAAACCAAGAAATGGTTGAGAAGACAAAAAATTTTTCGCAATTCTGCTGCTCCAAACGCTTAACCAGAATGGCCTGTGGAAAAAAATACACATACCGTTGTAATCGGGCGAGTTTCTACTTTCAGATGCAACAGGAATTTTTGGGGTAGGTCAATCCGTTCGCGAGATATGGGAGTTTGAATCCAAGAAATGGTTGAGAAGGCAAAAAATTTTTCGCAATTCTGCTGCTCCAAACCCTTAACCAGAATTGCCTAGGGAAAAAAATACACATACCGCTGTAATCGGGCGAGTTTCTACTTTCAGATGCAATAGGAATTTTTGGGTTGTGGTCAATCCGTTCGCGAGATATGGGAGTTTGAAGCCAAGAAATGGTTGAGAAGGCAAAAGATTTTTCGCAATTCTGTTGCTCCAAACGCTTAACCAGAATGGCTTAGGGAAAAAATACGCATATCGTTGTAATCGGGTGAGCTTCTACTTTCAGACGCAGCAGGAACTTCTGGGTTTGGTCAATCCGTTCGCGAGATATGGGAGTTTGAAGCCAAGAAATGGTTGAGAAGGCAAAAAATTTTTCGCAATTCTGCTGCTCCAAACGCTTAACCAGAATGGCCTAGGGAAAAAATACACATACCGTTGTAATCGGGCGAGTTTCTACTTTCAGATGCAACAGGAATTTTTGGGTTAGTTCAATCCGTTCGCGAGATATGGGAGTTTGAAGCTAAGAAATGGTTAAGAAGGCAACAAATTTTTCGCACTTCTGCTGCTCCAAACGCTTAACCAGAATGGCCCTAGGGAGAAAATACACATACCGTTGTAATCGGGCGAGTTTCTACTTTCAGACGCAACAGGAATTGGGTTAGGTCAATCCGTTCGCGAGATATGGGAGTTTGAAGCCAAGATATGGTTGAGAAGGCATACAATTTTTGGTAATTCTGCTGATCCAAACTCTTAACCAGAATGCCCTAGGGAAAAAATATACATACCGCTGTAGTCGGGCGAGTTTATACTTTCAGATGCAATAGGAAGTTTTGGGTTAGGTCCATCCGTTCGCTAGATATGGGAGTTTGAAGCCAAGAAATGGTTGAGAAGGCAAAAAATTTTTCGCACTTCTGCTGCTCCAAACGCTTAACCAGAATGGCCTGTGGAAAAAATACACATACCGTTGTAATCGGGCGAGTTTCTACTTTCAGATGCAATAGGAATTTTTGGGTTACGTCAATCCGTTCGCGAGATTTGGGAGTTTGAAGCGAAGAAATGGTTGAGAAGACAATAAATTTTTCGCACTTCTGCTGCTCCAATCGCGTAACCAGTATGGCCTAAGGGAAAAATACACGTACCGTTGTAATCGGGCGAGTTTCTACTTTCAGATGCAATAGGAATTTTTGGGTTACGTCAATCCGTTCGCGAGATTTGGGAGTTTGAAGCTAAGAAATGGTTGAGAAGACAACAAATTTTTCGCAATTCTGCTGCTGCAAACGCTTAACCAGAATGGCCTATGGAAAAAATACACATACCGTTGTAATCGAGCGAGTTTCTACTTTCAGATGCAATAGGAATTTTTGGGTTAGGTCAATCCGTTCGCGAGATATGGGAGTTTGAAGCCAAGAAATGGTTGAGAAGGCAAAAAATTTTTCGCACTTCTGCTGCTCCAAACGCTTAACCAGAATGGCCTAGGGAAAAAAATACGCATATCGTTATAATCGGGCGAGTTTCTACTTTCAGACGCAGCAGGAATTTTTGGGTTTGGTCAATCCGTTCGCGAGATATGGGAGTTTGAAGCTAAGAAATGGTTGAGAAGACAACAAATTTTTCGCAATTCTGCTGCTCCAAACGCTTAACCAGAATGGGCTAGGGAAAAAATACACGTACCGTTGTAATCGGGCGAGTTTCTACTTTCACACGCAACAGGAATTTTTGGGTTAGGTCAATCCGTCCGCCAGATATGGGAGTTTGAAACCAAGAAATGGTTGAGAAGACAAAAAATTTTTCGCAATTCTGCTGCTCCAAACGCTTAACCAGAATGGCCTATGGAAAAAATACACATACCCTTGTAATCGGGTGAGTTTGTACTTTCAGATGCAACAGGAATTTTTGGGTTAGGTCAATCCGTTCGCGAGATATGGGAGTTTGAATCCAAGAAATGGTTGAGTAGGCAAAAAATTTTTCGCAATTCTGCTGCTCCAAACCCTTAACCAGAATTGCCTAGGGAAAAAATACACATACCGCTGTAATCGGGCGAGTTTCTACTTTCAGATGCAATAGGAATTTTTGGGTTGTGGTCAATCCGTTCGCGAGATATGGGAGTTTGAAGCCAAGAAATGGTTGAGAAGGCAAAAGATTTTTCGCAATTCTGTTGCTCCAAACGCTTAACCAGAATGGCTTAGGGAAAAAATACGCATATCGTTGTAATCGGGTGAGTTTCTACTTTCAGACGCAGCAGGAACTTCTGGGTTTGGTCAATCCGTTCGCGAGATATGGGAGTTTGAAGCCAAGAAATGGTTGAGAAGGCAAAAAATTTTTCGCAATTCTGCTGCTCCAAACGCTTAACCAGAATGGCCTAGGGAAAAAATACACATACCGTTGTAATCGGGCGAGTTTCTACTTTCAGATGCAACAGGAATTTTTGGGTTAGTTTAATCCGTTCGCGAGATATGGGAGTTTGAAGCTAAGAAATGGTTAAGAAGGCAACAAATTTTTCGCACTTCTGCTGCTCCAAACGCTTAACCAGAATGGCCTAGGGAGAAAATACACATACCGTTGTAATCGGGCGAGTTTCTACTTTCAGACGCAACAGGAATTTTTGGGTTAGGTCAATCCGTTCGCGAGATATGGGAGTTTGAAGCCAAGATATGGTTGAGAAGGCATACAATTTTTGGTAATTCTGCTGATCCAAACGCTTAACCAGAATGCCCTAGGGAAAAAATATACATACCGCTGTAGTCGGGCGAGTTTATACTTTCAGATGCAATAGGAATTTTTGGGTTAGGTCCATCCGTTCGCTAGATATGGCAGTTTGAAGCCAAGAAATGGTTGAGAAGGCAAAAAATTTTTCGCAATTCTGCTGCTCCAAACGCTTAACCAGAATGGCCTAGGGAAAAAATACACATACCGTTGTAATCGGGCGAGTTTCTATTATCAGATGCAATAGGAATTTTTGGGTTAGGTCAATCCGTTCGCGAGATATGGGAGCTTGAAGCTAAGAAATGGTTAAGAAGGCAAAAAATTGTTCGCTATTCTGCTGCTTCAAACGCTTGACCAGAATGGCCTAGGGAAAAAATACACATACCGTTGTAATCGGGCGAGTTTCTTCTTTCAGATGCAACAGGAAAATTTGGGTTAGGTCAATCCGTTCGCGAGATATGGGAGTTTGAAGCCAAGAAATGGTTGAGAAGGCAAAAAATTATTCGCTATTCTGCTGCTTCTAACGCTTAACCAGAATGGCCTAGGGAAAAAATACACATACCGTTGTAATCGGGCGAGTTTCTTCTTTCAGATGCAACAGGAATTTTTGGGTTAGGTCAATCCGTTCGCGAGATATGGGAGTTTGAAGCTAAGAAATGGTAAAGAAGACAACAAATTGTTCGCACTACTGCTGCTCCAAACGCTTAACTAGAATGGCCTAGGGAAAAAATACACATACCGTTGTAATCGGGCGAGTTTCTACTTTCAGACGCAACAGGAACTTTTGGGTTAGGTCAATCCGTTCGCGTGATATGGGAGTTTGAAGCCAAGAAATGGTTTAGAAGGCAAAAAATTTTTCGCAATTCTGCTGCTCCAAACGCTTAACCAGAATGGCCTAGGGAAAAAATACACACACCGTTGTAATCGGGCGAGTTTCTACTTTCAGATGCAACAGGAATTTTTGGGTTAGTTCAATCCGTTCGCGAGATATGGGAGTTTGGAGCCAAGAAATGGTTGAGAATGCAAACAATTTTTCGCACTTCTGCTGCTCCAAACGCTTAACCAGAATGGCCTAGGGAAAAAATACACATACCGTTGTAATCGGGCGAGTTTCTACTTTCACACGCAACAGGAATTTTTGGGATAGGTCTATCCGTTCGCGAGATATGGGAGTTTGAAGCCAAGAAATGGTTGGAAGGCATACAATTTTTGGTAATTCTGCGGATCCAAACGCTTAACCAGAATGCCCTAGGGAAAAAATATACATACCGCTGTAGTCGGGCGAGTTTATACTTTCAGATGCAATAGGAATTTTTGGGTTAGGTCCATCCGTTCGCTAGATATGGCAGTTTGAAGCCAAGAAATGGTTGAGAAGGCAAAAAATTTTTCGCAATTCTGCTGCTCCAAACGCTTAACCAGAATGGCCTAGGGAAAAAATACACTTACCGTTGTAATCGGGCGAGTTTCTATTATCAGATGCAATAGGAATTTTTGGGTTAGGTCAATCCGTTCGCGATATATGGGAGTTTGAAGCCAAGAAATCTATGAGAAGGAACAAAATTTTTCGCAATTCTGCTGCTCCAAACGCTTAACCAGAATGGGCTAGGGAAAAAATACACGTACCGTTGTAATCGGGCGAGTTTCTACTTTCACACGCAACAGGAATTTTTGGGTTAGGTCGATCCGTCCGCGAGATATGGGAGTTTGAAGCCAAGAAATGGTTGAAAAGACAAAAAATTTTTCGCAATTCTGCTGCTCCAAACGCTTAACCAGAATGGCCTATGGAAAAAATACACATACCGTTGTAATCGGGCGAGTTTCTACTTTCAGACGCAACAGGAACTTTTGGGTTAGGTCAATCCGTTCGCGTGATATGGGAGTTTGAAGCCAAGAAATGGTTTAGAGGGCAAAAAATTTTTCATAATTCTGCTGCTCCAAACGCTTAACCAGAATGGCCTAGGGAAAAAATACACATACTGTTGTAATCGGCGAGTTTCTACTTTCAGTTGCAACAGGAATTTTTGGGTTAGGTCAATCCGTTCGCGAGATATGGGACTTTGGAGCCAAGAAATGGTTGAGAAGGCAAAAAATTTTTGCAATTCCGCTGCTCCAAACGCTTAACCAGAATGGCCTAGGGAAAAAATACACATACCGTTGTAATCGGGCGAGTTTCTACTTTCAGACGCAATAGGAATTTTTGGGTTAGGTCAATCCGTCCGCGACATATGGGAGTTTGAAGACAAGAAATGGTTGAGAAGCCAAAAAATTTTTCGCAATTATGCTGCTCCAAACGCTTAACCAGAATGGCCTATGGAAAAAATACACATACCGTTGTAATCGGGCGAGTTTCTACTTTCAGATGCAACAGGAATTTTTGGGTTAGGTCAATCCGTTCGCGAGATATGGGAGTTTGAAGACAGGAAATGGTTGAGAAGGCAAAAAATTTTTCGCAATTCTGCTGCTCCAAAGGCTTAACCAGAATGGCCTAGGGAAAAAATACACATACCGTTGTAATCGAGCGAGTTTCTACTTTCAGATGCAATAGGAATTTTTGGGTTAGGTCAATCCGTTCGCGAGATATGGGAGTTTGAAGCCAAGAAATGGTTGAGAAGGCAAAAAATTTTTCGCACTTCTGCTGCTCCAAACGCTTAACCAGAATGGCCTAGGGAAAAAATACGCATATCGTTATAATCGGGCGAGTTTCTACTTTCAGACGCAGCAGGAATTTTTGGGTTTGGTCAAACCGTTCGCGAGATATGGGACTTTGAAGCTAAGAAATGGTTGAGAAGACAACAAATTTTTCGCAATTCTGCTGCTCCAAATGCTTAACCAGAATGGGCTAGGGAAAAAATACACGTACCGTTGTAATCGGGCGAGTTTCTACTTTCACACGCAACAGGAATTTTTGGGTTAGGTCAATCCGTACGCGAGATATGGGAGTTTGAAACCAAGAAATGGTTGAGAAGACAAAAAATTTTTCGCAATTCTGCTGCTCCAAACGCTTAACCAGAATGGCCTATGGAAAAAATACACATACCGTTGTAATCGGGCGAGTTTCTACTTTCAGATGCTACAGGAATTTTTGGGTTAGGTCAATCTGTTCGCGAGATATGGGAGTTTGAAGCCAAGAAATGGTTGAGAAGGCAAAACATTTTTCGCAATTCTGCTGCTCCAAACGCTTAACCAGAATGGCCTAGGGAAAAAATACGCATATCGTTATAATCGGGCGAGTTTCTACTTTCAGACGCAGCAGGAATTTTTGGGTTTGGTCAATCCGTTCGCGAGATATGGGACTTTGAAGCTAAGAAATGGTTGAGAAGACAACAAATTTTTCGCAATTCTGCTGCTCCAAACGCTTAACCAGAATGGGCTAGGGAAAAAATACACGCACCGTTGTAATCGGGCGAGTTTCTACTTTCACACGCAACAGGAATTTTGGGGTTAGGTCAATCCGTTCGCGAGATATGGGAGTTTGAAGCCAAGAAATGGTTGAGAAGACAAAAAATTTTTCGCAATTCTGCTGCTCCAAACGCTTAACCAGAATGGCCTATGGAAAAAATACACATACAGCTGTAATCGGGCGAGTTTCTACTTTCAGATGCAACAGGAATTTTTGGGTTAGGTCAATCCGTTCGCGAGATATGGGAGTTTGAAGCCAAGAAATGGTTGAGAAGACAAAAAATTTTTCGCAATTCTGCTGCTCCACACGCTTAACCAGAATGGCCTATGGAAAAAATACACATACCGTTGTAATCGGGCGAGTTTCTACTTTCAGACGCAACAGTAACTTTTGGGTTAGGTCAATCCGTTCGCGTGATATGGGAGTTTGAAGCCAAGAAATGGTTTAGAAGGCAAAAAATTTTTCGCAATTCTGCTGCTCCAAACGCTTAACCAGATTGGCCTAGGGAAAAAATACACATACTGTTGTAATCGGCGAGTTTCTACTTTCAGGTGCAACAGGAATTTTTGGGTTAGGTCAATCCGTTCGCGATATATGGGAGTTTGAAGCCAAGAAATGGTTGAGAAGGCAAAACATTTTTCGCAATTCTGCTGCTCCAAACGCTTAACCAGAATTGCCTAGGGAAAAAATACACATACCGCTGTAATCGGGCGAGTTTCTACTTTCAGATGCAATAGGAATTTTTGGGTTAGGTCAATCCGTTCGCGAGATATGGGAGTTTGAAGCCAAGAAATGGTTGAGAAGGTAAAACATTTTTTGCAATTCTGCTGCTCCAAACCCTTAACCAGAATTGCCTAGGGAAAAAATACACATACCGCTGTAATCGGGCGAGTTTCTACTTTCAGATGCAACAGGAATTTTTGGGTTAGGTCAATCCGTTCGCGAGATATGGGAGTTTGAAGCCAAGAAATGGTTGAGAAGGCAAAAGATTTTTCACAATTCTGCTGCTCCAAACGCTTAACCAGAATGGCTTTGGGAAAAAATACGCATATCGTTATAATCGGGCGAGTTTCTACTTTCAGACGCAGCAGGAATTTTTGGGTTTGGTCAATCCGTTCGCGAGATATGGGAGTTTGAAGCCAAGAAATGGTTGGGAATGCAAACAATTTTTCGCTATTCTGCTGCTCCAAACTCTTAACCAGAATAGGCTATTGAAAAAATACACATACCGTTGTAATCGGGCGAGTTTCTACTTTCACACGCAACAGGAATTTTTGGGTTAGGTCTATCCGTTCGCGAGATATGGGAGTTTGAAGCCAAGAAATGGTTGAGAAAGCATACAATTTTTGGTAATTCTGCTGATCCAAACCCTTATCCAGAATGCCCTAGGGAAAAAATATACATACCGCTGTAGTCGGGCGAGTTTATACTTTCAGATGCAATAGGAATTTTTGGGTTAGGTCCATCCGTTCGCTAGATATGGCAGTTTGAAGCCAAGAAATGGTTGAGACGGCAAAAAATTTTTCGCAATTCTGCTGCTCCAAACGCTTAACCAGAATGGCCTAGGGAAAAAATACACATACCGTTGTAATCGGGCGAGTTTCTACTTTCAGACGCAACAGGAACTTTTGGGTTAGGTCGATCCGTTCGCGTGATATGGGAGTTTGAAGCCAAGAAATGGTTTAGAAGGCAAAAAATTTTTCGCAATTCTGCTGCTCCAAACGCTTAACCAGAATGGCCTAGGGAAAAAATACACATACTGTTGTAATCGGCGAGTTTCTACTTTCAGGTGCAACAGGAATTTTTGGGTTAGGTCAATCCGTTCGCGATATATGGGAGTTTGAAACCAAGAAATGGTTGAGAAGGCAAAAAATTTTTCGCAATTCTGCTGCTCCAAACGCTTAACCAGAATTGCCTAGGGAAAAAATACACATACCGCTGTAATCGGGCGAGTTTCTACTTTCAGATGCAATAGGAATTTTTGGGTTAGGTCAATCCGTTCGCGAGATATGGGAGTTTGAAGCCAAGAAATGGTTGAGAAGGTAAAACATTTTTTGCAATTCTGCTGCTCCAAACGCTTAACCAGAATGCCCTAGGGAAAAAATACGCATATCGTTATAATCGGGCGAGTTCCTACTTTCAGACGCAGCAGGAATTTTTGGGTTTGGTCAATCCGTTCGCGAGATATGGGACTTTGAAGCTAAGAAATGGTTGAGAAGACAACAAATTTTTCGCAATTCTGCTGCTCCAAACGCTTAACCAGAATGGGCTAGGGAAAAAATACACGTACCGTTGTAATCGGGCGAGTTTCTACTTTCACACGCAACAGGAATTTTTGGGTTAGGTCAATCCGTCCGCGAGATATGGGAGTTTGAAGCCAAGAAATGGTTGAGAAGACAAAAAATTTTTCGCAATTCTGCTGCTCCAAACGCTTAACCAGAATGGCCTATGGAAAAAATACAAATACCGTTGTAATCGGGCGAGTTTCTACTTTCAGATGCAACAGGAATTTTTGGGTTCGGTCAATCCGTTCGCGAGATATGGGAGTTTGAAGCCAAGAAATGGTTGAGAAGACAAAAAATTTTTCGCAATTCTGCTGCTCCAAACGCTTAACCAGAATGGCCTGTGGAAAAAATACACATACCGTTGTAATCGGGCGAGTTTCTACTTTCAGATGCAACAGGAATTTTTGGGTTAGGTCAATCCGTTCGCGAGATATGGGAGTTTGAATCCAAGAAATGGTTGAGAAGGCAAAAAATTTTTCGCAATTCTGCTGCTCCAAACCCTTAACCAGAATTGCCTAGGGAAAAAATACACATACCGCTGTAATCGGGCGAGTTTCTACTTTCAGATGCAATAGGAATTTTTGGGTTGTGGTCAATCCGTTCGCGAGATATGGGAGTTTGAAGCCAAGAAATGGTTGAGAAGGCAAAAGATTTTTCGCAATTCTGTTGCTCCAAACGCTTAACCAGAATGGCTTAGGGAAAAAATACGCATATCGTTGTAATCGGGTGAGCTTCTACTTTCAGACGCAGCAGGAACTTCTGGGTTTGGTCAATCCGTTCGCGAGATATGGGAGTTTGAAGCCAAGAAATGGTTGAGAAGGCAAAAAATTTTTCGCAATTCTGCTGCTCCAAACGCTTAACCAGAATGGCCTAGGGAAAAAATACACATACCGTTGTAATCGGGCGAGTTTCTACTTTCAGATGCAACAGGAATTTTTGGGTTAGTTCAATCCGTTCGCGAGATATGGGAGTTTGAAGCTAAGAAATGGTTAAGAAGGCAACAAATTTTTCGCACTTCTGCTGCTCCAAACGCTTAACCAGAATGGCCTAGGGAGAAAATACACATACCGTTGTAATCGGGCGAGTTTCTACTTTCAGACGCAACAGGAATTTTTGGGTTAGGTCAATCCGTTCGCGAGATATGGGAGTTTGAAGCCAAGATATGGTTGAGAAGGCATACAATTTTTGGTAATTCTGCTGATCCAAACTCTTAACCAGAATGCCCTAGGGAAAAAATATACATACCGCTGTAGTCGGGCGAGTTTATACTTTCAGATGCAATAGGAATTTTTGGGTTAGGTCCATCCGTTCGCTAGATATGGGAGTTTGAAGCCAAGAAATGGTTGAGAAGGCAAAAAATTTTTCGCACTTCTGCTGCTCCAAACGCTTAACCAGAATGGCCTGTGGAAAAAATACACATACCGTTGTAATCGGGCGAGTTTCTACTTTCAGATGCAATAGGAATTTTTGGGTTACGTCAATCCGTTCGCGAGATTTGGGAGTTTGAAGCGAAGAAATGGTTGAGAAGACAATAAATTTTTCGCACTTCTGCTGCTCCAATCGCGTAACCAGTATGGCCTAAGGGAAAAATACACGTACCGTTGTAATCGGGCGAGTTTCTACTTTCAGATGCAATAGGAATTTTTGGGTTACGTCAATCCGTTCGCGAGATTTGGGAGTTTGAAGCTAAGAAATGGTTGAGAAGACAACAAATTTTTCGCAATTCTGCTGCTGCAAACGCTTAACCAGAATGGCCTATGGAAAAAATACACATACCGTTGTAATCGAGCGAGTTTCTACTTTCAGATGCAATAGGAATTTTTGGGTTAGGTCAATCCGTTCGCGAGATATGGGAGTTTGAAGCCAAGAAATGGTTGAGAAGGCAAAAAATTTTTCGCACTTCTGCTGCTCCAAACGCTTAACCAGAATGGCCTAGGGAAAAAAATACGCATATCGTTATAATCGGGCGAGTTTCTACTTTCAGACGCAGCAGGAATTTTTGGGTTTGGTCAATCCGTTCGCGAGATATGGGAGTTTGAAGCTAAGAAATGGTTGAGAAGACAACAAATTTTTCGCAATTCTGCTGCTCCAAACGCTTAACCAGAATGGGCTAGGGAAAAAATACACGTACCGTTGTAATCGGGGAGTTTCTACTTTCACACGCAACAGGAATTTTTGGGTTAGGTCAATCCGTCCGCCAGATATGGGAGTTTGAAACCAAGAAATGGTTGAGAAGACAAAAAATTTTTCGCAATTCTGCTGCTCCAAACGCTTAACCAGAATGGCCTATGGAAAAAATACACATACCCTTGTAATCGGGTGAGTTTGTACTTTCAGATGCAACAGGAATTTTTGGGTTAGGTCAATCCGTTCGCGAGATATGGGAGTTTGAATCCAAGAAATGGTTGAGTAGGCAAAAAATTTTTCGCAATTCTGCTGCTCCAAACCCTTAACCAGAATTGCCTAGGGAAAAAATACACATACCGCTGTAATCGGGCGAGTTTCTACTTTCAGATGCAATAGGAATTTTTGGGTTGTGGTCAATCCGTTCGCGAGATATGGGAGTTTGAAGCCAAGAAATGGTTGAGAAGGCAAAAGATTTTTCGCAATTCTGTTGCTCCAAACGCTTAACCAGAATGGCTTAGGGAAAAAATACGCATATCGTTGTAATCGGGTGAGTTTCTACTTTCAGACGCAGCAGGAACTTCTGGGTTTGGTCAATCCGTTCGCGAGATATGGGAGTTTGAAGCCAAGAAATGGTTGAGAAGGCAAAAAATTTTTCGCAATTCTGCTGCTCCAAACGCTTAACCAGAATGGCCTAGGGAAAAAATACACATACCGTTGTAATCGGGCGAGTTTCTACTTTCAGATGCAACAGGAATTTTTGGGTTAGTTCAATCCGTTCGCGAGATATGGGAGTTTGAAGCTAAGAAATGGTTAAGAAGGCAACAAATTTTTCGCACTTCTGCTGCTCCAAACGCTTAACCAGAATGGCCTAGGGAGAAAATACACATACCGTTGTAATCGGGCGAGTTTCTACTTTCAGACGCAACAGGAATTTTTGGGTTAGGTCAATCCGTTCGCGAGATATGGGAGTTTGAAGCCAAGATATGGTTGAGAAGGCATACAATTTTTGGTAATTCTGCTGATCCAAACGCTTAACCAGAATGCCCTAGGGAAAAAATATACATACCGCTGTAGTCGGGCGAGTTTATACTTTCAGATGCAATAGGAATTTTTGGGTTAGGTCCATCCGTTCGCTAGATATGGCAGTTTGAAGCCAAGAAATGGTTGAGGAGGCAAAAAATTTTTCGCAATTCTGCTGCTCCAAACGCTTAACCAGAATGGCCTAGGGAAAAAATACACATACCGTTGTAATCGGGCGAGTTTCTATTATCAGATGCAATAGGAATTTTTGGGTTAGGTCAATCCGTTCGCGAGATATGGGAGCTTGAAGCTAAGAAATGGTTAAGAAGGCAAAAAATTGTTCGCTATTCTGCTGCTTCAAACGCTTGACCAGAATGGCCTAGGGAAAAAATACACATACCGTTGTAATCGGGCGAGTTTCTTCTTTCAGATGCAACAGGAAAATTTGGGTTAGGTCAATCCGTTCGCGAGATATGGGAGTTTGAAGCCAAGAAATGGTTGAGAAGGCAAAAAATTATTCGCTATTCTGCTGCTTCTAACGCTTAACCAGAATGGCCTAGGGAAAAAATACACATACCGTTGTAATCGGGCGAGTTTCTTCTTTCAGATGCAACAGGAATTTTTGGGTTAGGTCAATCCGTTCGCGAGATATGGGAGTTTGAAGCTAAGAAATGGTAAAGAAGACAACAAATTGTTCGCACTACTGCTGCTCCAAACGCTTAACTAGAATGGCCTAGGGAAAAAATACACATACCGTTGTAATCGGGCGAGTTTCTACTTTCAGACGCAACAGGAACTTTTGGGTTAGGTCAATCCGTTCGCGTGATATGGGAGTTTGAAGCCAAGAAATGGTTTAGAAGGCAAAAAATTTTTCGCAATTCTGCTGCTCCAAACGCTTAACCAGAATGGCCTAGGGAAAAAATACACACACCGTTGTAATCGGGCGAGTTTCTACTTTCAGATGCAACAGGAATTTTTGGGTTAGTTCAATCCGTTCGCGAGATATGGGAGTTTGGAGCCAAGAAATGGTTGAGAATGCAAACAATTTTTCGCACTTCTGCTGCTCCAAACGCTTAACCAGAATGGCCTAGGGAAAAAATACACATACCGTTGTAATCGGGCGAGTTTCTACTTTCACACGCAACAGGAATTTTTGGGATAGGTCTATCCGTTCGCGAGATATGGGAGTTTGAAGCCAAGAAATGGTTGGAAGGCATACAATTTTTGGTAATTCTGCGGATCCAAACGCTTAACCAGAATGCCCTAGGGAAAAAATATACATACCGCTGTAGTCGGGCGAGTTTATACTTTCAGATGCAATAGGAATTTTTGGGTTAGGTCCATCCGTTCGCTAGATATGGCAGTTTGAAGCCAAGAAATGGTTGAGAAGGCAAAAAATTTTTCGCAATTCTGCTGCTCCAAACGCTTAACCAGAATGGCCTAGGGAAAAAATACACTTACCGTTGTAATCGGGCGAGTTTCTATTATCAGATGCAATAGGAATTTTTGGGTTAGGTCAATCCGTTCGCGATATATGGGAGTTTGAAGCCAAGAAATCTATGAGAAGGAACAAAATTTTTCGCAATTCTGCTGCTCCAAACGCTTAACCAGAATGGGCTAGGGAAAAAATACACGTACCGTTGTAATCGGGCGAGTTTCTACTTTCACACGCAACAGGAATTTTTGGGTTAGGTCGATCCGTCCGCGAGATATGGGAGTTTGAAGCCAAGAAATGGTTGAAAAGACAAAAAATTTTTCGCAATTCTGCTGCTCCAAACGCTTAACCAGAATGGCCTATGGAAAAAATACACATACCGTTGTAATCGGGCGAGTTTCTACTTTCAGACGCAACAGGAACTTTTGGGTTAGGTCAATCCGTTCGCGTGATATGGGAGTTTGAAGCCAAGAAATGGTTTAGAGGGCAAAAAATTTTTCATAATTCTGCTGCTCCAAACGCTTAACCAGAATGGCCTAGGGAAAAAATACACATACTGTTGTAATCGGCGAGTTTCTACTTTCAGTTGCAACAGGAATTTTTGGGTTAGGTCAATCCGTTCGCGAGATATGGGACTTTGGAGCCAAGAAATGGTTGAGAAGGCAAAAAATTTTTGCAATTCCGCTGCTCCAAACGCTTAACCAGAATGGCCTAGGGAAAAAATACACATACCGTTGTAATCGGGCGAGTTTCTACTTTCAGACGCAATAGGAATTTTTGGGTTAGGTCAATCCGTCCGCGACATATGGGAGTTTGAAGACAAGAAATGGTTGAGAAGCCAAAAAATTTTTCGCAATTATGCTGCTCCAAACGCTTAACCAGAATGGCCTATGGAAAAAATACACATACCGTTGTAATCGGGCGAGTTTCTACTTTCAGATGCAACAGGAATTTTTGGGTTAGGTCAATCCGTTCGCGAGATATGGGAGTTTGAAGACAGGAAATGGTTGAGAAGGCAAAAAATTTTTCGCAATTCTGCTGCTCCAAAGGCTTAACCAGAATGGCCTAGGGAAAAAATACACATACCGTTGTAATCGAGCGAGTTTCTACTTTCAGATGCAATAGGAATTTTTGGGTTAGGTCAATCCGTTCGCGAGATATGGGAGTTTGAAGCCAAGAAATGGTTGAGAAGGCAAAAAATTTTTCGCACTTCTGCTGCTCCAAACGCTTAACCAGAATGGCCTAGGGAAAAAATACGCATATCGTTATAATCGGGCGAGTTTCTACTTTCAGACGCAGCAGGAATTTTTGGGTTTGGTCAAACCGTTCGCGAGATATGGGACTTTGAAGCTAAGAAATGGTTGAGAAGACAACAAATTTTTCGCAATTCTGCTGCTCCAAATGCTTAACCAGAATGGGCTAGGGAAAAAATACACGTACCGTTGTAATCGGGCGAGTTTCTACTTTCACACGCAACAGGAATTTTTGGGTTAGGTCAATCCGTACGCGAGATATGGGAGTTTGAAACCAAGAAATGGTTGAGAAGACAAAAAATTTTTCGCAATTCTGCTGCTCCAAACGCTTAACCAGAATGGCCTATGGAAAAAATACACATACCGTTGTAATCGGGCGAGTTTCTACTTTCAGATGCTACAGGAATTTTTGGGTTAGGTCAATCTGTTCGCGAGATATGGGAGTTTGAAGCCAAGAAATGGTTGAGAAGGCAAAACATTTTTCGCAATTCTGCTGCTCCAAACGCTTAACCAGAATGGCCTAGGGAAAAAATACGCATATCGTTATAATCGGGCGAGTTTCTACTTTCAGACGCAGCAGGAATTTTTGGGTTTGGTCAATCCGTTCGCGAGATATGGGACTTTGAAGCTAAGAAATGGTTGAGAAGACAACAAATTTTTCGCAATTCTGCTGCTCCAAACGCTTAACCAGAATGGGCTAGGGAAAAAATACACGCACCGTTGTAATCGGGCGAGTTTCTACTTTCACACGCAACAGGAATTTTGGGGTTAGGTCAATCCGTCCGCGAGATATGGGAGTTTGAAGCCAAGAAATGGTTGAGAAGACAAAAAATTTTTCGCAATTCTGCTGCTCCAAACGCTTAACCAGAATGGCCTATGGAAAAAATACACATACCGCTGTAATCGGGCGAGTTTCTACTTTCAGATGCAACAGGAATTTTTGGGTTAGGTCAATCCGTTCGCGAGATATGGGAGTTTGAAGCCAAGAAATGGTTGAGAAGACAAAAAATTTTTCGCAATTCTGCTGCTCCACACGCTTAACCAGAATGGCCTATGGAAAAAATACACATACCGTTGTAATCGGGCGAGTTTCTACTTTCAGACGCAACAGTAACTTTTGGGTTAGGTCAATCCGTTCGCGTGATATGGGAGTTTGAAGCCAAGAAATGGTTTAGAAGGCAAAAAATTTTTCGCAATTCTGCTGCTCCAAACGCTTAACCAGATTGGCCTAGGGAAAAAATACACATACTGTTGTAATCGGCGAGTTTCTACTTTCAGGTGCAACAGGAATTTTTGGGTTAGGTCAATCCGTTCGCGATATATGGGAGTTTGAAGCCAAGAAATGGTTGAGAAGGCAAAACATTTTTCGCAATTCTGCTGCTCCAAACGCTTAACCAGAATTGCCTAGGGAAAAAATACACATACCGCTGTAATCGGGCGAGTTTCTACTTTCAGATGCAATAGGAATTTTTGGGTTAGGTCAATCCGTTCGCGAGATATGGGAGTTTGAAGCCAAGAAATGGTTGAGAAGGTAAAACATTTTTTGCAATTCTGCTGCTCCAAACCCTTAACCAGAATTGCCTAGGGAAAAAATACACATACCGCTGTAATCGGGCGAGTTTCTACTTTCAGATGCAACAGGAATTTTTGGGTTAGGTCAATCCGTTCGCGAGATATGGGAGTTTGAAGCCAAGAAATGGTTGAGAAGGCAAAAGATTTTTCACAATTCTGCTGCTCCAAACGCTTAACCAGAATGGCTTTGGGAAAAAATACGCATATCGTTATAATCGGGCGAGTTTCTACTTTCAGACGCAGCAGGAATTTTTGGGTTTGGTCAATCCGTTCGCGAGATATGGGAGTTTGAAGCCAAGAAATGGTTGGGAATGCAAACAATTTTTCGCTATTCTGCTGCTCCAAACTCTTAACCAGAATAGGCTATTGAAAAAATACACATACCGTTGTAATCGGGCGAGTTTCTACTTTCACACGCAACAGGAATTTTTGGGTTAGGTCTATCCGTTCGCGAGATATGGGAGTTTGAAGCCAAGAAATGGTTGAGAAAGCATACAATTTTTGGTAATTCTGCTGATCCAAACCCTTATCCAGAATGCCCTAGGGAAAAAATATACATACCGCTGTAGTCGGGCGAGTTTATACTTTCAGATGCAATAGGAATTTTTGGGTTAGGTCCATCCGTTCGCTAGATATGGCAGTTTGAAGCCAAGAAATGGTTGAGACGGCAAAAAATTTTTCGCAATTCTGCTGCTCCAAACGCTTAACCAGAATGGCCTAGGGAAAAAATACACATACCGTTGTAATCGGGCGAGTTTCTACTTTCAGACGCAACAGGAACTTTTGGGTTAGGTCGATCCGTTCGCGTGATATGGGAGTTTGAAGCCAAGAAATGGTTTAGAAGGCAAAAAATTTTTCGCAATTCTGCTGCTCCAAACGCTTAACCAGAATGGCCTAGGGAAAAAATACACATACTGTTGTAATCGGCGAGTTTCTACTTTCAGGTGCAACAGGAATTTTTGGGTTAGGTCAATCCGTTCGCGATATATGGGAGTTTGAAACCAAGAAATGGTTGAGAAGGCAAAAAATTTTTCGCAATTCTGCTGCTCCAAACGCTTAACCAGAATTGCCTAGGGAAAAAATACACATACCGCTGTAATCGGGCGAGTTTCTACTTTCAGATGCAATAGGAATTTTTGGGTTAGGTCAATCCGTTCGCGAGATATGGGAGTTTGAAGCCAAGAAATGGTTGAGAAGGTAAAACATTTTTTGCAATTCTGCTGCTCCAAACGCTTAACCAGAATGCCCTAGGGAAAAAATACGCATATCGTTATAATCGGGCGAGTTCCTACTTTCAGACGCAGCAGGAATTTTTGGGTTTGGTCAATCCGTTCGCGAGATATGGGACTTTGAAGCTAAGAAATGGTTGAGAAGACAACAAATTTTTCGCAATTCTGCTGCTCCAAACGCTTAACCAGAATGGGCTAGGGAAAAAATACACGTACCGTTGTAATCGGGCGAGTTTCTACTTTCACACGCAACAGGAATTTTTGGGTTAGGTCAATCCGTCCGCGAGATATGGGAGTTTGAAGCCAAGAAATGGTTGAGAAGACAAAAAATTTTTCGCAATTCTGCTGCTCCAAACGCTTAACCAGAATGGCCTATGGAAAAAATACAAATACCGTTGTAATCGGGCGAGTTTCTACTTTCAGATGCAACAGGAATTTTTGGGTTCGGTCAATCCGTTCGCGAGATATGGGAGTTTGAAGCCAAGAAATGGTTGAGAAGACAAAAAATTTTTCGCAATTCTGCTGCTCCAAACGCTTAACCAGAATGGCCTATGGAAAAAATACACATACCGTTGTAATCGGGTGAGTTTCTACTTTCAGATGCAACAGGAATTTTTGGGTTAGGTCAATCCGTTCGCGAGATATGGGAGTTTGAAGCCAAGAAATGGTTGAGAAGGCAAAAAATTTTTCGCAATTCTGCTGCTCCAAACGCTTAACCGGAATAGCCTAGGGAAAAAATACACATACCGCTGTAATCGGGCGAGTTTCTACTTTCAGATGCAACAGGAATTTTGGGTTAGGTCAATCCGTTCGCGAGATATGGGAGTTTGAAGCCAAGAAATGGTTGAGAAGGCAAAAAATTTTTCGCAATTCTGCTGCTCCAAACGCTTAACCAGAATGGCCTAGGGAGAAAATACGCATACCGTTGTAATCGGGCGAGTTTCTACTTTCAGATGCAATAGGAATTTTTGGGATAGATCAAACCGTTCGCGAGATATGAGACTTTGAAGCCAAGAAATGGTTGAGAAGGCAAAAAATTTTTCGCAATTCTGCTGCTCCAAACGCTTAACCAGAATGGCCTAGGGAAAAAATACACATACCGTTGTAATCGGGCGAGTTTCTACTTTCAGATGCAATAGGAAATTTTGGGTTACGTCAATCCGTTCGCGAGGTATGGGAGTTTGAAGCCAAGAAATGGTTGAGAAGGCAAAAGATTTTTCACAATTCTGCTGCTCCAAACGCTTAACCAGAATGGCTTTGGGAAAAAATACGCATATCGTTATAATCGGGCGAGTTTCTACTTTCAGACGCAGCAGGAATTTTTGGGTTTGGTCAATCCGTTCGCGAGATATGGGAGTTTGAAGCCAAGAAATGGTTGGGAATGCAAACAATTTTTCGCTATTCTGCTGCTCCAAACTCTTAACCAGAATAGGCTATTGAAAAAATACACATACCGTTGTAATCGGGCGAGTTTCTACTTTCACACGCAACAGGAATTTTTGGGTTAGGTCTATCCGTTCGCGAGATATGGGAGTTTGAAGCCAAGAAATGGTTGAGAAAGCATACAATTTTTGGTAATTCTGCTGATCCAAACCCTTATCCAGAATGCCCTAGGGAAAAAATATACATACCGCTGTAGTCGGGCGAGTTTATACTTTCAGATGCAATAGGAATTTTTGGGTTAGGTCCATCCGTTCGCTAGATATGGCAGTTTGAAGCCAAGAAATGGTTGAGACGGCAAAAAATTTTTCGCAATTCTGCTGCTCCAAACGCTTAACCAGAATGGCCTAGGGAAAAAATACACATACCGTTGTAATCGGGCGAGTTTCTACTTTCAGACGCAACAGGAACTTTTGGGTTAGGTCAATCCGTTCGCGTGATATGGGAGTTTGAAGCCAAGAAATGGTTTAGAAGGCAAAAAATTTTTCGCAATTCTGCTGCTCCAAACGCTTAACCAGAATGGCCTAGGGAAAAAATACACATACTGTTGTAATCGGCGAGTTTCTACTTTCAGGTGCAACAGGAATTTTTGGGTTAGGTCAATCCGTTCGCGATATATGGGAGTTTGAAACCAAGAAATGGTTGAGAAGGCAAAAAATTTTTCGCAATTCTGCTGCTCCAAACGCTTAACCAGAATTGCCTAGGGAAAAAATACACATACCGCTGTAATCGGGCGAGTTTCTACTTTCAGATGCAATAGGAATTTTTGGGTTAGGTCAATCCGTTCGCGAGATATGGGAGTTTGAAGCCAAGAAATGGTTGAGAAGGTAAAACATTTTTTGCAATTCTGCTGCTCCAAACGCTTAACCAGAATGCCCTAGGGAAAAAATACGCATATCGTTATAATCGGGCGAGTTCCTACTTTCAGACGCAGCAGGAATTTTTGGGTTTGGTCAATCCGTTCGCGAGATATGGGACTTTGAAGCTAAGAAATGGTTGAGAAGACAACAAATTTTTCGCAATTCTGCTGCTCCAAACGCTTAACCAGAATGGGCTAGGGAAAAAATACACGTACCGTTGTAATCGGGCGAGTTTCTACTTTCACACGCAACAGGAATTTTTGGGTTAGGTCAATCCGTCCGCGAGATATGGGAGTTTGAAGCCAAGAAATGGTTGAGAAGACAAAAAATTTTTCGCAATTCTGCTGCTCCAAACGCTTAACCAGAATGGCCTATGGAAAAAATACAAATACCGTTGTAATCGGGCGAGTTTCTACTTTCAGATGCAACAGGAATTTTTGGGTTCGGTCAATCCGTTCGCGAGATATGGGAGTTTGAAGCCAAGAAATGGTTGAGAAGACAAAAAATTTTTCGCAATTCTGCTGCTCCAAACGCTTAACCAGAATGGCCTATGGAAAAAATACACATACCGTTGTAATCGGGTGAGTTTCTACTTTCAGATGCAACAGGAATTTTTGGGTTAGGTCAATCCGTTCGCGAGATATGGGAGTTTGAAGCCAAGAAATGGTTGAGAAGGCAAAAAATTTTTCGCAATTCTGCTGCTCCAAACGCTTAACCGGAATAGCCTAGGGAAAAAATACACATACCGCTGTAATCGGGCGAGTTTCTACTTTCAGATGCAACAGGAATTTTGGGTTAGGTCAATCCGTTCGCGAGATATGGGAGTTTGAAGCCAAGAAATGGTTGAGAAGGCAAAAAATTTTTCGCAATTCTGCTGCTCCAAACGCTTAACCAGAATGGCCTAGGGAGAAAATACGCATACCGTTGTAATCGGGCGAGTTTCTACTTTCAGATGCAATAGGAATTTTTGGGATAGATCAAACCGTTCGCGAGATATGAGACTTTGAAGCCAAGAAATGGTTGAGAAGGCAAAAAATTTTTCGCAATTCTGCTGCTCCAAACGCTTAACCAGAATGGCCTAGGGAAAAAATACACATACCGTTGTAATCGGGCGAGTTTCTACTTTCAGATGCAATAGGAAATTTTGGGTTACGTCAATCCGTTCGCGAGGTATGGGAGTTTGAAGCCAAGAAATGGTTGAGAAGGCAAAAGATTTTTCACAATTCTGCTGCTCCAAACGCTTAACCAGAATGGCTTTGGGAAAAAATACGCATATCGTTATAATCGGGCGAGTTTCTACTTTCAGACGCAGCAGGAATTTTTGGGTTTGGTCAATCCGTTCGCGAGATATGGGAGTTTGAAGCCAAGAAATGGTTGGGAATGCAAACAATTTTTCGCTATTCTGCTGCTCCAAACTCTTAACCAGAATAGGCTATTGAAAAAATACACATACCGTTGTAATCGGGCGAGTTTCTACTTTCACACGCAACAGGAATTTTTGGGTTAGGTCTATCCGTTCGCGAGATATGGGAGTTTGAAGCCAAGAAATGGTTGAGAAAGCATACAATTTTTGGTAATTCTGCTGATCCAAACCCTTATCCAGAATGCCCTAGGGAAAAAATATACATACCGCTGTAGTCGGGCGAGTTTATACTTTCAGATGCAATAGGAATTTTTGGGTTAGGTCCATCCGTTCGCTAGATATGGCAGTTTGAAGCCAAGAAATGGTTGAGACGGCAAAAAATTTTTCGCAATTCTGCTGCTCCAAACGCTTAACCAGAATGGCCTAGGGAAAAAATACACATACCGTTGTAATCGGGCGAGTTTCTACTTTCAGACGCAACAGGAACTTTTGGGTTAGGTCAATCCGTTCGCGTGATATGGGAGTTTGAAGCCAAGAAATGGTTTAGAAGGCAAAAAATTTTTCGCAATTCTGCTGCTCCAAACGCTTAACCAGAATGGCCTAGGGAAAAAATACACATACTGTTGTAATCGGCGAGTTTCTACTTTCAGGTGCAACAGGAATTTTTGGGTTAGGTCAATCCGTTCGCGATATATGGGAGTTTGAAACCAAGAAATGGTTGAGAAGGCAAAAAATTTTTCGCAATTCTGCTGCTCCAAACGCTTAACCAGAATTGCCTAGGGAAAAAATACACATACCGCTGTAATCGGGCGAGTTTCTACTTTCAGATGCAATAGGAATTTTTGGGTTAGGTCAATCCGTTCGCGAGATATGGGAGTTTGAAGCCAAGAAATGGTTGAGAAGGTAAAACATTTTTTGCAATTCTGCTGCTCCAAACGCTTAACCAGAATGCCCTAGGGAAAAAATACGCATATCGTTATAATCGGGCGAGTTCCTACTTTCAGACGCAGCAGGAATTTTTGGGTTTGGTCAATCCGTTCGCGAGATATGGGACTTTGAAGCTAAGAAATGGTTGAGAAGACAACAAATTTTTCGCAATTCTGCTGCTCCAAACGCTTAACCAGAATGGGCTAGGGAAAAAATACACGTACCGTTGTAATCGGGCGAGTTTCTACTTTCACACGCAACAGGAATTTTTGGGTTAGGTCAATCCGTCCGCGAGATATGGGAGTTTGAAGCCAAGAAATGGTTGAGAAGACAAAAAATTTTTCGCAATTCTGCTGCTCCAAACGCTTAACCAGAATGGCCTATGGAAAAAATACAAATACCGTTGTAATCGGGCGAGTTTCTACTTTCAGATGCAACAGGAATTTTTGGGTTCGGTCAATCCGTTCGCGAGATATGGGAGTTTGAAGCCAAGAAATGGTTGAGAAGACAAAAAATTTTTCGCAATTCTGCTGCTCCAAACGCTTAACCAGAATGGCCTATGGAAAAAATACACATACCGTTGTAATCGGGTGAGTTTCTACTTTCAGATGCAACAGGAATTTTTGGGTTAGGTCAATCCGTTCGCGAGATATGGGAGTTTGAAGCCAAGAAATGGTTGAGAAGGCAAAAAATTTTTCGCAATTCTGCTGCTCCAAACGCTTAACCGGAATAGCCTAGGGAAAAAATACACATACCGCTGTAATCGGGCGAGTTTCTACTTTCAGATGCAACAGGAATTTTGGGTTAGGTCAATCCGTTCGCGAGATATGGGAGTTTGAAGCCAAGAAATGGTTGAGAAGGCAAAAAATTTTTCGCAATTCTGCTGCTCCAAACGCTTAACCAGAATGGCCTAGGGAGAAAATACGCATACCGTTGTAATCGGGCGAGTTTCTACTTTCAGATGCAATAGGAATTTTTGGGATAGATCAAACCGTTCGCGAGATATGAGACTTTGAAGCCAAGAAATGGTTGAGAAGGCAAAAAATTTTTCGCAATTCTGCTGCTCCAAACGCTTAACCAGAATGGCCTAGGGAAAAAATACACATACCGTTGTAATCGGGCGAGTTTCTACTTTCAGATGCAATAGGAAATTTTGGGTTACGTCAATCCGTTCGCGAGGTATGGGAGTTTGAAGCTAAGAAATGGTTGAGAAGACAACAAATTTTTCGCAATTCTGCTGCTCCAAACGCTTAACCAGAATGGGCTAGGGAAAAAATACACGTACCGCTGTAATCGGGCGAGATTCTACTTTCAGATGCAATAGGAATTTTTGGGTTAGGTCAATCCGTTCGCGAGATATGAGACTTTGAAGCCAAGAAATGGTTGAGAAGGCAAAAAATTTTTCGCAATTCTGCTGTTCCAAACGCTTAAGCAGAATGGCCTAGGGAAAAAATACACATACCGTTGTAATCGGGCGAGTTTCTACTTTCAGATGCAACAGGAATTTTTGGGTTAGGTCAATCCGTTCGCGAGATATGGGAGTTTGAAGCCAAGAAATGGTTGAGAAGACAAAAAATTTTTCGCAATTCTGCTGCTCCAAACGCTTAACCAGAATGGCCTATGGAAAAAATACACATACCGTTGTAATCGGGTGAGTTTCTACTTTCAGATGCAACAGGAATTTTTGGGTTAGGTCAATCCGTTCGCGAGATATGGGAGTTTGAAGCCAAGAAATGGTTGAGAAGGCAAAAAATTTTTCGCAATTCTGCTGCTCCAAACGCTTAACCGGAATGGCCTAGGGAAAAAATACACATACCGCTGTAATCGGGCGAGTTTCTACTTTCAGATGCAACAGGAATTTTGGGTTAGGTCAATCCGTTCGCGAGATATGAGACTTTGAAGCCAAGAAATGGTTGAGAAGGCAAAAAATTTTTCGCAATTCTGCTGTTCCAAACGCTTAACCAGAATGGCCTAGGGAAAAAATACACATACCGTTGTAATCGGGCGAGTTTCTACTTTCAGATGCAATAGGAAATTTTGGGTTACGTCAATCCGTTCGCGAGATATGGGAGTTTGAAGCTAAGAAATGGTTGAGAAGACAACAAATTTTTCGCACTTCTGCTGCTCCAAACGCTTAACCAGAATGGCCTAGGAAAAAAATACACAAACCGTTGTAATCGGGCGAGTTTCTACTTTCAGGTGCAATAGGAATTTTTGGGTTAGGTCAATCCGTTCGCGAGATATGGGAGTTTGAAGCTAAGAAATGGTTGAGAAGGCAAAAAATTTTTCGCAATTCTGCTGCTCCAAACGCTTAACCAGAATGGCCTATGGAAAAAATACAAATACCGTTGTAATCGGGCGAGTTTCTACTTTCAGATGCAATAGGAATTTTTGGGATAGATCAATCCGTTCGCGAGATATGAGACTTTGAAGCCAAGAAATGGTTGAGAAGGCAAAAAATTTTTCGCAATTCTGCTGCTCCAAACGCTTAACCAGAATGGCCTATGGAAAAAATACAAATACCGTTGTAATCGGGCGAGTTTCTACTTTCAGATGCAACAGGAATTTTTGGGTTAGGTCAATCCGTTCGCGAGATATGGGAGTTTGAAGCCAAGAAATGGTTGAGAAGACAAAAAATTTTTCGCAATTCTGCTGCTCCAAACGCTTAACCAGAATGGCCTATGGAAAAAATACACATACCGTTGTAATCGGGTGAGTTTCTACTTTCAGATGCAACAGGAATTTTTGGGTTAGGTCAATCCGTTCGCGAGATATGGGAGTTTGAAGCCAAGAAATGGTTGAGAAGGCAAAAAATTTTTCGCAATTCTGCTGCTCCAAACGCTTAACCGGAATGGCCTAGGGAAAAAATACACATACCGCTGTAATCGGGCGAGTTTCTACTTTCAGATGCAACAGGAATTTTGGGTTAGGTCAATCCGTTCGCGAGATATGGGAGTTTGAAGCCAAGAAATGGTTGAGAAGGCAAAAAATTTTTCGCAATTCTGCTGCTCCAAACGCTTAACCAGAATGGCCTAGGGAGAAAATACACATACCGTTGTAATCGGGCGAGTTTCTACTTTCAGATGCAATAGGAATTTTTGGGATAGATCAATCCGTTCGCGAGATATGAGACTTTGAAGCCAAGAAATGGTTGAGAAGGCAAAAAATTTTTCGCAATTCTGCTGCTCCAAACGCTTAACCAGAATGGCCTAGGGAAAAAATACACATACCGTTGTAATCGGGCGAGTTTCTACTTTCAGATGCAATAGGAAATTTTGGGTTACGTCAATCCGTTCGCGAGGTATGGGAGTTTGAAGCTAAGAAATGGTTGAGAAGACAACAAATTTTTCGCAATTCTGCTGCTCCAAACGCTTAACCAGAATGGGCTAGGGAAAAAATACACGTACCGCTGTAATCGGGCGAGATTCTACTTTCAGATGCAATAGGAATTTTTGGGTTAGGTCAATCCGTTCGCGAGATATGAGACTTTGAAGCCAAGAAATGGTTGAGAAGGCAAAAAATTTTTCGCAATTCTGCTGTTCCAAACGCTTAAGCAGAATGGCCTAGGGAAAAAATACACATACCGTTGTAATCGGGCGAGTTTCTACTTTCAGATGCAATAGGAAATTTTGAGTTACGTCAATCCGTTCGCGTGATATGGGAGTTTGAAGCTAAGAAATGGTTGAGAAGACAACAAATTTTTCGCAATTCTGCTGCTCCAAACGCTTAACCAGAATGGGCTAGGGAAAAAATACACGTACCGCTGTAATCGGGCGAGATTCTACTTTCAGATGCAATAGGAATTTTTGGGTTAGTTCAATCCGTTCGCGAGATATGAGACTTTGAAGCCAAGAAATGGTTGAGAAGGCACAAAATTTTTCGCAATTCTGCTGTTCCAAACGCTTAACCAGAATGGCCTAGGGAAAAAATACACATACCCTTGTAATCGGGCGAGTTTCTACTTTCAGATGCAATAGGAAATTTTGGGTTACGTCAATCCGTTCGCGAGATATGGGAGTTTGAAGCTAAGAAATGGTTGAGAAGACAACAAATTTTTCGCACTTCTGCTGCTCCAAACGCTTAACCAGAATGGCCTAGGAAAAAAATACACAAACCGTTGTAATCGGGCGAGTTTCCACTTTCAGGTGCAATAGGAATTTTTGGGTTAGGTCAATCCGTTCGCGAGATATGGGAGTTTGAAGCTAAGAAATGGTTGAGAAGGCAAAAAATTTTTCGCAATTCTGCTGCTCCAAACGCTTAACCAGAATGGCCTATGGAAAAAATACAAATACCGTTGTAATCGGGCGAGTTTCTACTTTCAGATGCAATAGGAATTTTTGGGATAGATCAATCCGTTCGCGAGATATGAGACTTTGAAGCCAAGAAATGGTTGAGAAGGCAAAAAATTTTTCGCACTTCTGCTGCTCCAAACGCTTAACCAGAATGGCCTAGGAAAAAAATACACAAACCGTTGTAATCGGGCGAGTTTCTACTTTCAGGTGCAATAGGAATTTTTGGGTTAGGTCAATCCGTTCGCGAGATGTGGGAGTTTGAAGCTAAGAAATGGTTGAGAAGGCAAAAAATTTTTCGCAATTCTGCTGCTCCAAACGCTTAACCAGAATGGCCTATGGAAAAAATACAAATACCGTTGTAATCGGGCGAGTTTCTACTTTCAGATGCAACAGGAATTTTTGGGTTAGATCAATCCGTTCGCGAGATATGGGAGTTTGAAGCCAAGAAATGGTTGAGAAGGCAAAACATTTTTCGCAATTCTGCTGCTCCAAACGCTTAACCAGAATGGCCTAGGGAAAAAATACGCATATCGTTATAATCGGGCGAGTTCCTACTTTCAGACGCAGCAGGAATTTTCGGGTTTGGTCAATCCGTTCGCGAGATATGGGACTTTGAAGCTAAGAAATGCTTGAGAAGACAGCAAATTTTTCGCAATTCTGCTGCTCCAAACGCTTAACCAGAATGGGCTAGGGAAAAAATACACGTACCGTTGTAATCGGGCGAGTTTCTACTTTCACACGCAACAGGAATTTTTGGGTTAGGTCAATCCGTCCGCGAGATATGGGAGTTTGAAGCCAAGAAATGGTTGAGAAGACAAAAAATTTTTCGCAATTCTGCTGCTCCAAACGCTTAACCAGAATGGCCTATGGAAAAAATACAAATACCCTTGTAATCGGGCGAGTTTCTACTTTCAGGTGCAACAGGAATTTTTGGGTTAGGTCAATCCGTTCGTGAGAAATGGGAGTTTGAAGCCAAGAAATGGTTGAGAAGACAAACAATTTTTCGCAATTCTGCTGCTCCAAACGCTTAACCAGAATGGCCTATGGAAAAAATACACATACCGTTGTAATCGGGTGAGTTTCTACTTTCAGGTGCAACAGGAATTTTTGGGTTAGGTCAATCCGTTCGCGAGATATGGGAGTTTGAAGCCAAGAAATGGTTGAGAAGGCAAAAAATTTTTCGCAATTCTGCTGCTCCAAACGCTTAACCGGAATGGCCTAGGGAAAAAATACACATACCGCTGTAATCGGGCGAGTTTCTACTTTCAGATGCAACAGGAATTTTGGGTTAGGTCAATCCGTTCGCGAGATATGGGAGTTTGAAGCCAAGAAATGGTTGAGAAGGCAAAAAATTTTTCGCAATTCTGCTGCTCCAAACGCTTAACCAGAATGGCCTAGGGAAAAAATACACATACCGTTGTAACCGGGCGAGTTTCTACTTTCAGATGCAATAGGAATTTTTGGGTTAGGTCATTCCGTTCGCGAGATATGGGAGTTTGAAGCCAAGAAATGGTTGAGAAGGCAAAAAATTTTTCGCAATTCTGCTGCTCCAAACGCTTAACCAGCATGGCCTATGGAGAAAATACACATACCGTTGTAATCGGGCGAGTTTCTACTTTCAGATGCAATAGGAATTTTTGGGATAGGTCAATCCGTTCGCGAGATATGAGACTTTGAAGCCAAGAAATGGTTGAGAAGGCAAAAAATTTTTCGCAATTCTGCTGCTACAAACGCTTAACCAGAATGGCCTAGGGAAAAAATACACATACCGTTGTAATCGGGCGAGTTTCTACTTTCAGATGCAATAGGAATTTTTGGGTTAGGTCAATCCGTTCGCGAGATATGGGAGTTTGAAGCTAAGAAATGGTTGAGAAGGCAAAAAATTTTTCGCAATTCTGCTGCTCCAAACGCTTAACCAGAATGGCCTATGGAAAAAATACACATACCGTTGTAATCGGGCGAGTTTCTACTTTCAGATGCAACAGGAATTTTTGGGTTAGGTCAATCCGTCCGCGAGATATGGGAGTTTGAAGCCAAGAAATGGTTGAGAAGACAAAAAATGTTTCGCAATTCTGATGCTCCAAACGCTTAACCAGAATGGCCTATGGAAAAAATACACATACCGTTGTAATCGGGCGAGTTTCTACTTTCAGATGCAACAGGAATTTTTGGGTAAGGTCATTCCGTTCGCGAGATATGGGAGTTTGAAGCCAAGAAATGGTTGAGAACACAAAAAATTTTTCGCAATTCGTCTGCTCCAAACGCTTAACCAGAATGGCCTATGGAAAAAATACACATACCGTTGTAATCGGGTGAGTTTCTACTTTCAGATGCAACAGGAATTTTTGGGTTAGGTCAATCCGTTCGCGAGATATGGGAGTTTGAAGCCAAGAAATGGTTGAGAAGGCACAAAATTTTTCGCAATTCTGCTGCTCCAAACGCTTAACCAGAATGGCCTAGGGAAAAAATATACATACCCCTGTAATCGGGCGAGTTTCTACTTTCAGATGCAACAGGAATTTTTGGGTTAGGTCAATCCGTTCGCGAGATATGGGAGTTTGAATCCAAGAAATGGTTGAGAAGGCAAAAAATTTTTCGCAATTCTGCTGCTCCAAACGCTTAACCAGAATGGCCTAGGGAAAAAATACACATACCGTTGTAATCGGGCGAGTTTCTACTTTCAGATGCAATAGGAATTTTTGGGTTAGGTCAAGCCGTTCGCGAGATATGGGAGTTTGGAGCCAAGAAATGGTAGAGAAGGCAAAAAATTTTTCGCAATTCTGCTGCTCCAAACGCTTAACCAGAATGGCCTAGGGAAAAAATACACATACCGTTGTAATCGGGCGAGTTTCTACTTTCAGATGCAATAGGAATTTTTGGGTTAGGTCAATCCGTTCGCGAGATATGAGACTTTGAAGCCAAGAAATGGTTGAGAAGGCAAAAAATTTTTCGCAATTCTGCTGTTCCAAACGCTTAACCAGAATGGCCTAGGGAAAAAATACACATACCGTTGTAATCGGGCGAGTTTCTACTTTCAAATGCAATAGGAATTTTTGGGTTAGGTCAAGCCGTTCGCGAGATATGGGAGTTTGAAGCCAAGAAATGGTAGAGAAGGCAAAAAATTTTTCGCAATTCTGCTGCTCCAAACGCTTAACCAGAATGGCCTATGGAAAAAATACACATACCGTTGTAATCGGGTGAGTTTCTACTTTCAGATGCAACAGGAATTTTTGGGTTAGGTCAAGCCGTTCGCGAGATATGGGAGTTTGAAGCCAAGAAATGGTAGAGAAGGCAACAAATTTTTCGCAATTCTGCTGCTCCAAACGCTTAACCAGAATGGGCTAGGGAAAAAATACACGTACCGTTGTAATCGGGCGAGTTTCTACTTTCACACGCAAGAGGAATTTTTGGGTTAGGTCAATCCGTCCGCGAGATATGGGAGTTTGAAGCCAAGAAATGGTTGAGAAGACAAAAAATTTTTCGCAATTCTGCTGCTCCAAACGCTTAACCAGAATGGCCTATGGAAAAGATACACATACCGTTGTAATCGGGCGAGTTTCTACTTTCAGATGCAACAGGAATTTTTGGGTTAGGTCAATCCGTTCGCGAGATATGGGAGTTTGTAGCCAAGAAATGGTTGAGAAGACAAAAAATTTTTCGCAATTCTGCTGCTCCAAACGCTTAACCAGAATGGCCTAGGGAAAAAATACACATACCGTTGTAATCGGGCGAGTTTCTACTTTCAGATGCAATAGGAAATGTTGGGTTACGTCAATCCGTTCGCGAGATATGGGAGTTTGAAGCTAAGAAATGGTTGAGAAGACAACAAATTTTTCGCACTTCTGCTGCTCCAAACGCTTAACCAGAATGGCCTAGGGAAAAAATACACATACCGTTGTAATCGGGCGAGTTTCTACTTTCAGATGCAATAGGAATTTTTGGGATAGGTCAGTCCGTTCGCGAGATATGAGACTTTGAAGCCAAGAAATGGTTGAGAAGGCAAAAAATTTTTCGCAATTCTGCTGCTCCAAACGCTTAACCAGAATGGCCTAGGGAAAAAATACACATACCGTTGTAATCGAGCGAGCTTCTACTTTCAGATGCAATAGGAAATTTTGGGTTACGTCAATCCGTTCGCGAGGTATGGGGGTTTGAAGCTAAGAAATGGTTGAGAAGACAACAAATTTTTCGCAATTCTGCTGCTCCAAACGCTTAACCAGAATGGGCTAGGGAAAAAATACACGTACCGTTGTAATCGGGCGAGTTTCTACTTTCACACGCAAGAGGAATTATTGGGTTAGGTCAATCCGTCCGCGAGATATGGGAGTTTGAAGCCAAGAAATGGTTGAGAAGACAAAAAATTTTTCGCAATTCTGCTGCTCCAAACGCTTAACCAGAATGGCTATGGAAAAAATACACATACCGTTGTAATCGGGCGAGTTTCTACAGTCAGATGCAGCAGGAATTTTTGGGTTAGGTCAATCCGTTCGCGAGATATGGGAGTTTGAAGCCAGGAAATGGTTGAGAAGGCAAAAAATTTTTCGCAATTCTGCTGCTCCAAACGCTTAACCAGAATGGCCTAGGGAAAAAATACACATACCGTTGTAATCGGGCGAGTTTCTACTTTCAGATGAAATAGGAATTTTTGGGTTAGGTCAAGCCGTTCGCGAGATATGGGAGTTTGAAGCCAAGAAATGGTAGAGAAGGCAAAAAATTTTTCGCAATTCTGCTGCTCCAAACGCTTAACCAGAATGGCCTAGGGAAAAAATACACATACCGTTGTAATCGGGCGAGTTTCTACTTTCAGATGCAATAGGAAATGTTGGGTTACGTCAATCCGTTCGCGAGATATGGGAGTTTGAAGCTAAGAAATGGTTGAGAAGACAACAAATTTTTCGCACTTCTGCTGCTCCAAACGCTTAACCAGAATGGCCTAGGGAAAAAATACACATACCGTTGTAATCGGGCGAGTTTCTACTTTCAGATGCAATAGGAATTTTTGGGATAGGTCAATCCGTTCGCGAGATATGAGACTTTGAAGCCAAGAAATGGTTGAGAAGGCAAAAAATTTTACGCAATTCTGCTGCTCCAAACGCTTAACCAGAATGGCCTAGGGAAAAAATACACATACCGTTGTAATCGGGCGAGTTTCTACTTTCAGATGCAATAGGAAATTTTGGGTTACGTCAATCCGTTCGCGAGGTATGGGAGTTTGAAGCTAAGAAATGGTTGAGAAGACAACAAATTTTTCGCAATTCTGCTGCTCCAAACGCTTAACCAGAATGGGCTAGGGAAAAAATACTCGTACCCTTGTAATCGGGCGAGTTTCTACTTTCACACGCAACAGGAATTTTTGGGTTAGGTCAATCCGTCCGCGAGATATGGGAGTTTGAAGCCAAGAAATGGTTGAGAAGGCAAAAAATTTTTCGCAATTCTGCTGCTCCAAACGCTTAACCAGAATGGCCTAGGGAAAAAATACACATACCGTTGTAATCGAGCGAGTTTCTACTTTCAGATGCAATAGGAAATTTTGGGTTACGTCAATCCGTTCGCGAGGTATGGGGGTTTGAAGCTAAGAAATGGTTGAGAAGACAACAAATTTTTCGCAATTCTGCTGCTCCAAACGCTTAACCAGAATGGGCTAGGGAAAAAATACACGTACCGTTGTAATCGGGCGAGTTTCTACTTTCACACGCAAGAGGAATTATTGGGTTAGGTCAATCCGTCCGCGAGATATGGGAGTTTGAAGCCAAGAAATGGTTGAGAAGACAAAAAATTTTTCGCAATTCTGCTGCTCCAAACGCTTAACCAGAGTGGCCTATGGAAAAAATACACATACCGTTGTAATCGGGCGAGTTTCTACTTTCAGATGCAGCAGGAATTTTTGGGTTAGGTCAATCCGTTCGCGAGATATGGGAGTTTGAAGCCAAGAAATGGTTGAGAAGGCAAAAAATTTTTCGCAATTCTGCTGCTCCAAACGCTTAACCAGAATGGCCTAGGAAAAAAATACACAAACCGTTGTAATCGGGCGAGTTTCTACTTTCAGGTGAAATAGGAATTTTTGGGTTAGGTCTATCCGTTCGCGAGATATGGGAGTTTGAAGCTAAGAAATGGTTGAGAAGGCAAAAAATTTTTCGCAATTCTGCTGCTCCAAACGCTTAACCAGAATGGCCTAGGGAAAAAATACACATACCGTTGTAATCGGGCGAGTTTCTACTTTCAGATGCAATAGGAATTTTTGGGATAGGTCAGTCCGTTCGCGAGATATGAGACTTTGAAGCCAAGAAATGGTTGAGAAGGCAAAAAATTTTTCGCAATTCTGCTGCTCCAAACGCTTAACCAGAATGGCCTAGGGAAAAAATACACATACCGTTGTAATCGGGCGAGTTTCTACTTTCAGATGCAATAGGAAATTTTGGGTTACGTCAATCCGTTCGCGAGGTATGGGAGTTTGAAGCTAAGAAATGGTTGAGAAGACAACAAATTTTTCGCAATTCTGCTGCTCCAAACGCTTAACCAGAATGGGCTAGGGAAAAAATACACGTACCGTTGTAATCGGCCGAGTTTCTACTTTCACACGCAAGAGGAATTTTTGGGTTAGGTCAATCCGTCCGCGAGATATGGGAGTTTGAAGCCAAGAAATGGTTGAGAAGACAAAAAATTTTTCGCAATTCTGCTGCTCCAAACGCTTAACCAGAATGGCCTATGGAAAAAATACACATACCGTTGTAATCGGGCGAGTTTCTACTTTCAGATGCAACAGGAATTTTTGGGTTAGGTCAATCCGTTCGCGATATATGGGAGTTTGAAGCCAAGAAATGGTTGAGAAGGCAAAAAATTTTTCGCAATTCTGCTGCTCCAAACGCTTAACCAGAATGGCCTAGGGAAAAAATACACATACCGTTGTAATCGGGCGAGTTTCTACTTTCAGATGCAATAGGAAATTTTGGGTTACGTCAATCCGTTCGCGAGGTATGGGGGTTTGAAGCTAAGAAATGGTTGAGAAGACAACAAATTTTTCGCAATTCTGCTGCTCCAAACGCTTAACCAGAATGGGCTAGGGAAAAAATACACGTACCGTTGTAATCGGGCGAGTTTCTACTTTCACACGCAAGAGGAATTATTGGGTTAGGTCAATCCGTCCGCGAGATATGGGAGTTTGAAGCCAAGAAATGGTTGAGAAGACAAAAAATTTTTCGCAATTCTGCTGCTCCAAACGCTTAACCAGAATGGCCTATGGAAAAAATACACATACCGTTGTAATCGGGCGAGTTTCTACTTTCAGATGCAACAGGAATTTTTGGGTTAGGTCAATCCGTTCGCGATATATGGGAGTTTGAAGCCAAGAAATGGTTGAGAAGGCAAAAAATTTTTCGCAATTCTGCTGCTCCAAACGCTTAACCAGAATGCCCTAGGGAAAAAATACACATACCGTTGTAATCGGGCGAGTTTCTACTTTCAGATGCAATAGGGAATTTTGGGTTACGTCAATCCGTTCGCGAGGTATGGGGGTTTGAAGCTAAGAAATGGTTGAGAAGACAACAAATTTTTCGCAATTCTGCTGCTCCAAACGCTTAACCAGAATGGGCTAGGGAAAAAATACACGTACCGTTGTAATCGGGCGAGTTGCTACTTTCACACGCAAGAGGAATTATTGGGTTAGGTCAATCCGTCCGCGAGATATGGGAGTTTGAAGCCAAGAAATGGTTGAGAAGACAAAAAATTTTTCGCAATTCTGCTGCTCCAAACGCTTAACCAGAATGGCCTATGGAAAAAATACACATACCGTTGTAATCGGGCGAGTTTCTACTTTCAGATGCAACAGGAATTTTTGGGTTAGGTCAATCCGTTCGCGAGATATGGGAGTTTGAAGCCAAGAAATGGTTGAGAAGACAAAAAATTTTTCGCAATTCTGCTGCTCCAAACGCTTAACCAGAATGGCCTAGGGAGAAAATATACATACCGCTGTAATCGGGCGAGTTTCTACTTTCAGATGCAACAGGAATTTTTGGGTTAGGTCAATCCGTTAGCGAGATATGGGAGTTTGAAGCCAAGAAATGGTTGAGAAGGCAAAAAATTTGTCGCAATTCTGCTGCTCCAAACGCTTAACCAGAATGGCCTAGGGAAAAAATACACATACCGTTGTAATCGGGCGAGTTTCTACTTTCAGATGAAATAGGAATTTTTGGGTTAGGTCAAGCCGTTCGCGAGATATGGGAGTTTGAAGCCAAGAAATGGTAGACAAGGCAAAAAATTTTTCGCAATTCTGCTGCTCCAAACGCTTAACCAGAATGGCCTAGGGAAAAAATACACATACCGTTGTAATCGGGCGAGTTTCTACTTTCAGATGCAATAGGAAATTTTGGGTTAGGTCAATCCGTTCGCGAGATATGGGAGTTTGAAGCCAAGAAATGCTTGAGAAAGCAAAAAATTTTCGCAATTCTGCTGCTCCAAACGCTTAACCAGAATGGCCTAGGGAAAAAATGCACATACTCTTGTAATCGGGCGAGTTTCTACTTTCAGATGCAATAGGAATTTTTGGGTTAGGTCAATCCGTTCGCGAGATATGGGAGTTTGAAGCCAAGAAATGGTAGAGAAGGCAAAAAATTTTTCACAATTCTGCTGCTCCAAACGCTTAACCAGAATGACCTAGGGAAAAAATACACATACCGTTGTAATCGGGCGAGTTTCTACTTTCAGATGCAATAGGAATTTTTGGGTTAGGTCAATCCGTTCGCGAGATATGGGAGTTTGAAGCCAAGAAATGGTAGAGAAGGCAAAAAATTTTTCACAATACTGCTGCTCCAAACGCTTAACCAGAATGACCTAGGGAAAAAATACACATACCGTTGTAATCGGGCGAGTTTCTACTTTCAGATGCAATAGGAATTTTTGGGTTAGGTCAATCCGTTCGCGAGATATGGGACTTTGAAGCCAAGAAATGGTTGAGAAGGCAAAAAATTTTTCGCAATTCTGCTGCTCCAAACGCTTAACCAGAATGGCCTAGGGAAAAAATACACATACCTTTGTAATCGGACGAGTTTCTACTTTCAGATGCAATAGGAAATTTTGGGTTACGTCAATCCGTTCGCGAGATATGGGAGTTTGAAGCTAAGAAATGGTTGAGAAGACAACAAATTTTTCGCACTTCTGCTGCTCCAAACGCTTAACCAGAATGGCCTAGGGAAAAAATACACATACCGTTGTAATCGGGCGAGTTTCTACTTTCAGATGCAATAGGAATTTTTTGGGATAGGTCAGTCCGTTCGCGAGATATGAGACTTTGAAGCCAAGAAATGGTTGAGAAGGCAAAAAATTTTTCGCAATTCTGCTGCTCCAAACGCTTAACCAGAATGGCCTAGGGAAAAAATACACATACCGTTGTAATCGGGCGAGTTTCTACTTTCAGATGCAATAGGAAATTTTGGGTTACGTCAATCCGTTCGCGAGGTGTGGGAGTTTGAAGCTAAGAAATGGTTGAGAAGACAACAAATTTTTCGCAATTCTGCTGCTCCAAACGCTTAACCAGAATGGGCTAGGGAAAAAATACACGTACCGTTGTAATCGGGCGAGTTTCTACTTTCACACGCAAGAGGAATTTTTGGGTTAGGTCAATCCGTCCGCGAGATATGGGAGTTTGAAGCCAAGAAATGGTTGAGAAGACAAAAAATTTTTCGCAATTCTGCTGCTCCAAACGCTTAACCAGAATGGCCTATGGAAAAAATACACATACCGTTGTAATCGGGCGAGTTTCTACTTTCAGATGCAACAGGAATTTTTGGGTTAGGTCAATCCGTTCGCGATATATGGGAGTTTGAAGCCAAGAAATGGTTGAGAAGGCAAAAAATTTTTCGCAATTCTGCTGCTCCAAACGCTTAACCAGAATGGCCTAGGGAAAAAATACACATACCATTGTAATCGGGCGAGTTTCTACTTTCAGATGCAATAGGAAATTTTGGGTTACGTCAATCCGTTCGCGAGGTATGGGGGTTTGAAGCTAAGAAATGGTTGAGAAGACAACAAATTTTTCGCAATTCTGCTGCTCCAAACGCTTAACCAGAATGGGCTAGGGAAAAAATACACGTACCGTTGTAATCGGGCGAGTTTCTACTTTCACACGCAAGAGGAATTATTGGGTTAGGTCAATCCGTCCGCGAGATATGGGAGTTTGAAGCCAAGAAATGGTTGAGAAGACAAAAAATTTTTCGCAATTCCGCTGCTCCAAACGCTTAACCAGAATGGCCTATGGAAAAAATACACATACCGTTGTAATCGGGCGAGTTTCTACTTTCAGATGCAACAGGAATTTTTGGGTTAGGTCAATCCGTTCGCGAGATATGGGAGTTTGAAGCCAAGAAATGGTTGAGAAGACAAAAAATTTTTCGCAATTCTGCTGCTCCAAACGCTTAACCAGAATGGCCTATGGAAAAAATACACATACCGTTGTAATCGGGTGAGTTTCTACTTTCAGATGCAACAGGAATTTTTGGGTTAGGTCAATCCGTTCGCGAGATATGGGAGTTTGAAGCCAAGAAATGGTTGAGAAGGCAAAAAATTTTTCGCAATTCTGCTGCTCCAAACGCTTAACCAGAATGGCCTAGGGAGAAAATATACATACCGCTGTAATCGGGCGAGGTTCTACTTTCAGATGCAACAGGAATTTTTGGGTTAGGTCAATCCGTTCGCGAGATATGGGAGTTTGAAGCCAAGAAATGGTTGAGAAGGCAAAAAATTTTTCGCAGTTCTGCTGCTCCAAACGCTTAACCAGAATGGCCTAGGGAAAAAATACACATACCGTTGTAATCGGGCCAGTTTCTACTTTCAGATGAAATAGGAATTTTTGGGTTAGGTCAAGCCGTTCGCGCGATATGGGAGTTTGAAGCCAAGAAATGCGTGAGAAAGCAAAAAATTTTCGCAATTCTGCTGCTCCAAACGCTTAACCAGAATGGCCTAGGGAAAAAATGCACATACTCTTGTAATCGGGCGAGTTTCTACTTTCAGATGCAATAGGAATTTTTGGGTTAGGTCAATCCGTTCGCGAGATATGGGAGTTTGAAGCCAAGAAATGGTAGAGAAGGCAAAAAATTTTTCACAATTCTGCTGCTCCAAACGCTTAACCAGAATGACCTAGGGAAAAAATACACATACCGTTGTAATCGGGCGAGTTTCTACTTTCAGATGCAATAGGAATTTTTGGGTTAGGTCAATCCGTTCGCGAGATATGGGAGTTTGAAGCCAAGAAATGGTAGAGAAGGCAAAAAATTTTTCACAATACTGCTGCTCCAAACGCTTAACCAGAATGACCTAGGGAAAAAATACACATACCGTTGTAATCGGGCGCGTTTCTACTTTCAGATGCAATAGGAATTTTTGGGTTAGGTCAATCCGTTCGCGAGATATGGGACTTTGAAGCCAAGAAATGGTTGAGAAGGCAAAAAATTTTTCGCAATTCTGCTGCTCCAAACGCTTAACCAGAATGGCCTAGGGAAAAAATACACATACCTTTGTAATCGGGCGAGTTTCTACTTTCAGATGCAATAGGAAATTTTGGGTTACCTCATTCCGTTCGCGAGATATGGGAGTTTGAAGCTAAGAAATGGTTGAGAAGACAACAAATTTTTCGCACTTCTGCTGCTCCAAACGCTTAACCAGTATGGCCTAGGAAAAAAATACACATACCGTTGTAATCGGGCGAGTTTCTACTTTCAGGTGAAATAGGAATTTTTGGGTTAGGTCAATCCGTTCGCGAGATATGGGACTTTGAAGCCAAGAAATGGTTGAGAAGGCAAAAAATTTTTCGCAATTCTGCTGCTCCAAACGCTTAACCAGAATGGCCTAGGGAAAAAATACACACACCGTTGTAATCGGGCGAGTTTCTACTTTCAGATGCAATAGGAATTTTTGGGTTAGGTCAATCCGTTCGCGAGATATGGGAGTTTGAAGACAAGAAATGGTTGCGAAGGCAAAAAATTTTTCGCAATTCTGCTGCTCCGAACGCTTAACCAGAATGGCCTAGGGAAAAAATACACATACCGTTGTAATGGGGCGAGTTTCTACTTTCAGATGCAATAGGAAATTTTGGGTTACGTCAATCCGTTCGCGAGATATGGGAGTTTGAAGCTAAGAAATGGTTGAGAAGACAACAAATTTTTCGCACTTCTGCTGCTCCAAACGCTTAACCAGAATGGCCTAGGGAAAAAATACACATACCGTTGTAATCGGGCGAGTTTCTACTTTCAGATGCAATAGGAATTTTTTGGGATAGGTCAGTCCGTTCGCGAGATATGAGACTTTGAAGCCAAGAAATGGTTGAGAAGGCAAAAAATTTTTCGCAATTCTGCTGCTCCAAACGCTTAACCAGAATGGCCTAGGGAAAAAATACACATACCGTTGTAATCGGGCGAGTTTCTACTTTCAGATGCAATAGGAAATTTTGGGTTACGTCAATCCGTTCGCGAGGTGTGGGAGTTTGAAGCTAAGAAATGGTTGAGAAGACAACAAATTTTTCGCAATTCTGCTGCTCCAAACGCTTAACCAGAATGGCCTATGGAAAAAATACACATACCGTTGTAATCGGGTGAGTTTCTACTTTCAGATGCAACAGGAATTTTTGGGTTAGGTCAATCCGTTCGCGAGATATGGGAGTTTGAAGCCAAGAAATGGTTGAGAAGGCAAAAAATTTTTCGCAATTCTGCTGCTCCAAACGCTTAACCAGAATGGCCTAGGGAGAAAATATACATACCGCTGTAATCGGGCGAGGTTCTACTTTCAGATGCAACAGGAATTTTTGGGTTAGGTCAATCCGTTCGCGAGATATGGGAGTTTGAAGCCAAGAAATGGTTGAGAAGGCAAAAAATTTTTCGCAATTCTGCTGCTCCAAACGCTTAACCAGAATGGCCTAGGGAAAAAATACACATACCGTTGTAATCGGGCCAGTTTCTACTTTCAGATGAAATAGGAATTTTTGGGTTAGGTCAATCCGTTCGCGAGATATGGGAGTTTGAAGCCAAGAAATGGTTGAGAAGACAAAAAATTTTTCGCAATTCTGCTGCTCCAAACGCTTAACCAGAATGGCCTATGGAAAAAATACCCATACCGTTGTAATCGGGTGAGTTTCTACTTTCAGATGCAACAGGAATTTTTGGGTTAGGTCAATCCGTTCGCGAGATATGGGAGTTTGAAGCCAAGAAATGGTTGAGAAGGCAAAAAATTTTTCGCAATTCTGCTGCTCCAAACGCTTAACCAGAATGGCCTAGGGAGAAAATATACATACCGCTGTAATCGGGCGAGGTTCTACTTTCAGATGCAACAGGAATTTTTGGGTTAGGTCAATCCGTTCGCGAGATATGGGAGTTTGAAGCCAAGAAATGGTTGAGAAGGCAAAAAATTTTTCGCAATTCTGCTGCTCCAAACGCTTAACCAGAATGGCCTAGGGAAAAAATACACATACCGTTGTAATCGGGCCAGTTTCTACTTTCAGATGAAATAGGAATTTTTGGGTTAGGTCAAGCCGTTCGCGAGATATGGGAGTTTGAAGCCAAGAAATGCGTGAGAAAGCAAAAAATTTTCGCAATTCTGCTGCTCCAAACGCTTAACCAGAATGGCCTAGGAAAAAAATACACAAACCGTTGTAATCGGGCGAGTTTCTACTTTCAGGTGAAATAGGAATTTTTGGGTTAGGTCTATCCGTTCGCGAGATATGGGAGTTTGAAGCTAAGAAATGGTTGAGAAGGCAAAAAATTTTTCGCAATTCTGCTGCTCCAAACGCTTAACCAGAATGGCCTAGGGAAAAAATACACATACCGTTGTAATCGGGCGAGTTTCTACTTTCAGATGCAATAGGAATTTTTGGGATAGGTCAGTCCGTTCGCGAGATATGAGACTTTGAAGCCAAGAAATGGTTGAGAAGGCAAAAAATTTTTCGCAATTCTGCTGCTCCAAACGCTTAACCAGAATGGCCTAGGGAAAAAATACACATACCGTTGTAATCGGGCGAGTTTCTACTTTCAGATGCAATAGGAAATTTTGGGTTACGTCAATCCGTTCGCGAGGTATGGGAGTTTGAAGCTAAGAAATGGTTGAGAAGACAACAAATTTTTCGCAATTCTGCTGCTCCAAACGCTTAACCAGAATGGGCTAGGGAAAAAATACACGTACCGTTGTAATCGGCCGAGTTTCTACTTTCACACGCAAGAGGAATTTTTGGGTTAGGTCAATCCGTCCGCGAGATATGGGAGTTTGAAGCCAAGAAATGGTTGAGAAGACAAAAAATTTTTCGCAATTCTGCTGCTCCAAACGCTTAACCAGAATGGCCTATGGAAAAAATACACATACCGTTGTAATCGGGCGAGTTTCTACTTTCAGATGCAACAGGAATTTTTGGGTTAGGTCAATCCGTTCGCGATATATGGGAGTTTGAAGCCAAGAAATGGTTGAGAAGGCAAAAAATTTTTCGCAATTCTGCTGCTCCAAACGCTTAACCAGAATGGCCTAGGGAAAAAATACACATACCGTTGTAATCGGGCGAGTTTCTACTTTCAGATGCAATAGGAAATTTTGGGTTACGTCAATCCGTTCGCGAGGTATGGGGGTTTGAAGCTAAGAAATGGTTGAGAAGACAACAAATTTTTCGCAATTCTGCTGCTCCAAACGCTTAACCAGAATGGGCTAGGGAAAAAATACACGTACCGTTGTAATCGGGCGAGTTTCTACTTTCACACGCAAGAGGAATTATTGGGTTAGGTCAATCCGTCCGCGAGATATGGGAGTTTGAAGCCAAGAAATGGTTGAGAAGACAAAAAATTTTTCGCAATTCTGCTGCTCCAAACGCTTAACCAGAATGGCCTATGGAAGAAATACACATACCGTTGTAATCGGGCGAGTTTCTACTTTCAGATGCAACAGGAATTTTTGGGTTAGGTCAATCCGTTCGCGATATATGGGAGTTTGAAGCCAAGAAATGGTTGAGAAGGCAAAAAATTTTTCGCAATTCTGCTGCTCCAAACGCTTAACCAGAATGGCCTAGGGAAAAAATACACATACCGTTGTAATCGGGCGAGTTTCTACTTTCAGATGCAATAGGGAATTTTGGGTTACGTCAATCCGTTCGCGAGGTATGGGGGTTTGAAGCTAAGAAATGGTTGAGAAGACAACAAATTTTTCGCAATTCTGCTGCTCCAAACGCTTAACCAGAATGGGCTAGGGAAAAAATACACGTACCGTTGTAATCGGGCGAGTTGCTACTTTCACACGCAAGAGGAATTATTGGGTTAGGTCAATCCGTCCGCGAGATATGGGAGTTTGAAGCCAAGAAATGGTTGAGAAGACAAAAAATTTTTCGCAATTCTGCTGCTCCAAACGCTTAACCAGAATGGCCTATGGAAAAAATACACATACCGTTGTAATCGGGCGAGTTTCTACTTTCAGATGCAACAGGAATTTTTGGGTTAGGTCAATCCGTTCGCGAGATATGGTAGTTTGAAGCCAAGAAATGGTTGAGAAGACAAAAAATTTTTCGCAATTCTGCTGCTCCAAACGCTTAACCAGAATGGCCTAGGGAGAAAATATACATACCGCTGTAATCGGGCGAGTTTCTACTTTCAGATGCAACAGGAATTTTTGGGTTAGGTCAATCCGTTAGCGAGATATGGGAGTTTGAAGCCAAGAAATGGTTGAGAAGGCAAAAAATTTGTCGCAATTCTGCTGCTCCAAACGCTTAACCAGAATGGCCTAGGGAAAAAATACACATACCGTTGTAATCGGGCGAGTTTCTACTTTCAGATGAAATAGGAATTTTTGGGTTAGGTCAAGCCGTTCGCGAGATATGGGAGTTTGAAGCCAAGAAATGGTAGACAAGGCAAAAAATTTTTCGCAATTCTGCTGCTCCAAACGCTTAACCAGAATGGCCTAGGGAAAAAATACACATACCGTTGTAATCGGGCGAGTTTCTACTTTCAGATGCAATAGGAAATTTTGGGTTAGGTCAATCCGTTCGCGAGATATGGGAGTTTGAAGCCAAGAAATGCTTGAGAAAGCAAAAAATTTTCGCAATTCTGCTGCTCCAAACGCTTAACCAGAATGGCCTAGGGAAAAAATGCACATACTCTTGTAATCGGGCGAGTTTCTACTTTCAGATGCAATAGGAATTTTTGGGTTAGGTCAATCCGTTCGCGAGATATGGGAGTTTGAAGCCAAGAAATGGTAGAGAAGGCAAAAAATTTTTCACAATTCTGCTGCTCCAAACGCTTAACCAGAATGACCTAGGGAAAAAATACACATACCGTTGTAATCGGGCGAGTTTCTACTTTCAGATGCAATAGGAATTTTTGGGTTAGGTCAATCCGTTCGCGAGATATGGGAGTTTGAAGCCAAGAAATGGTAGAGAAGGCAAAAAATTTTTCACAATACTGCTGCTCCAAACGCTTAACCAGAATGACCTAGGGAAAAAATACACATACCGTTGTAATCGGGCGAGTTTCTACTTTCAGATGCAATAGGAATTTTTGGGTTAGGTCAATCCGTTCGCGAGATATGGGACTTTGAAGCCAAGAAATGGTTGAGAAGGCAAAAAATTTTTCGCAATTCTGCTGCTCCAAACGCTTAACCAGAATGGCCTAGGGAAAAAATACACATACCTTTGTAATCGGACGAGTTTCTACTTTCAGATGCAATAGGAAATTTTGGGTTACGTCAATCCGTTCGCGAGATATGGGAGTTTGAAGCTAAGAAATGGTTGAGAAGACAACAAATTTTTCGCACTTCTGCTGCTCCAAACGCTTAACCAGAATGGCCTAGGGAAAAAATACACATACCGTTGTAATCGGGCGAGTTTCTACTTTCAGATGCAATAGGAATTTTTTGGGATAGGTCAGTCCGTTCGCGAGATATGAGACTTTGAAGCCAAGAAATGGTTGAGAAGGCAAAAAATTTTTCGCAATTCTGCTGCTCCAAACGCTTAACCAGAATGGCCTAGGGAAAAAATACACATACCGTTGTAATCGGGCGAGTTTCTACTTTCAGATGCAATAGGAAATTTTGGGTTACGTCAATCCGTTCGCGAGGTGTGGGAGTTTGAAGCTAAGAAATGGTTGAGAAGACAACAAATTTTTCGCAATTCTGCTGCTCCAAACGCTTAACCAGAATGGGCTAGGGAAAAAATACACGTACCGTTGTAATCGGGCGAGTTTCTACTTTCACACGCAAGAGGAATTTTTGGGTTAGGTCAATCCGTCCGCGAGATATGGGAGTTTGAAGCCAAGAAATGGTTGAGAAGACAAAAAATTTTTCGCAATTCTGCTGCTCCAAACGCTTAACCAGAATGGCCTATGGAAAAAATACACATACCGTTGTAATCGGGCGAGTTTCTACTTTCAGATGCAACAGGAATTTTTGGGTTAGGTCAATCCGTTCGCGATATATGGGAGTTTGAAGCCAAGAAATGGTTGAGAAGGCAAAAAATTTTTCGCAATTCTGCTGCTCCAAACGCTTAACCAGAATGGCCTAGGGAAAAAATACACATACCATTGTAATCGGGCGAGTTTCTACTTTCAGATGCAATAGGAAATTTTGGGTTACGTCAATCCGTTCGCGAGGTATGGGGGTTTGAAGCTAAGAAATGGTTGAGAAGACAACAAATTTTTCGCAATTCTGCTGCTCCAAACGCTTAACCAGAATGGGCTAGGGAAAAAATACACGTACCGTTGTAATCGGGCGAGTTTCTACTTTCACACGCAAGAGGAATTATTGGGTTAGGTCAATCCGTCCGCGAGATATGGGAGTTTGAAGCCAAGAAATGGTTGAGAAGACAAAAAATTTTTCGCAATTCCGCTGCTCCAAACGCTTAACCAGAATGGCCTATGGAAAAAATACACATACCGTTGTAATCGGGCGAGTTTCTACTTTCAGATGCAACAGGAATTTTTGGGTTAGGTCAATCCGTTCGCGAGATATGGGAGTTTGAAGCCAAGAAATGGTTGAGAAGACAAAAAATTTTTCGCAATTCTGCTGCTCCAAACGCTTAACCAGAATGGCCTATGGAAAAAATACACATACCGTTGTAATCGGGTGAGTTTCTACTTTCAGATGCAACAGGAATTTTTGGGTTAGGTCAATCCGTTCGCGAGATATGGGAGTTTGAAGCCAAGAAATGGTTGAGAAGGCAAAAAATTTTTCGCAATTCTGCTGCTCCAAACGCTTAACCAGAATGGCCTAGGGAGAAAATATACATACCGCTGTAATCGGGCGAGGTTCTACTTTCAGATGCAACAGGAATTTTTGGGTTAGGTCAATCCGTTCGCGAGATATGGGAGTTTGAAGCCAAGAAATGGTTGAGAAGGCAAAAAATTTTTCGCAATTCTGCTGCTCCAAACGCTTAACCAGAATGGCCTAGGGAAAAAATACACATACCGTTGTAATCGGGCCAGTTTCTACTTTCAGATGAAATAGGAATTTTTGGGTTAGGTCAAGCCGTTCGCGAGATATGGGAGTTTGAAGCCAAGAAATGCGTGAGAAAGCAAAAAATTTTCGCAATTCTGCTGCTCCAAACGCTTAACCAGAATGGCCTAGGGAAAAAATGCACATACTCTTGTAATCGGGCGAGTTTCTACTTTCAGATGCAATAGGAATTTTTGGGTTAGGTCAATCCGTTCGCGAGATATGGGAGTTTGAAGCCAAGAAATGGTAGAGAAGGCAAAAAATTTTTCACAATTCTGCTGCTCCAAACGCTTAACCAGAATGACCTAGGGAAAAAATACACATACCGTTGTAATCGGGCGAGTTTCTACTTTCAGATGCAATAGGAATTTTTGGGTTAGGTCAATCCGTTCGCGAGATATGGGAGTTTGAAGCCAAGAAATGGTAGAGAAGGCAAAAAATTTTTCACAATACTGCTGCTCCAAACGCTTAACCAGAATGACCTAGGGAAAAAATACACATACCGTTGTAATCGGGCGCGTTTCTACTTTCAGATGCAATAGGAATTTTTGGGTTAGGTCAATCCGTTCGCGAGATATGGGACTTTGAAGCCAAGAAATGGTTGAGAAGGCAAAAAATTTTTCGCAATTCTGCTGCTCCAAACGCTTAACCAGAATGGCCTAGGGAAAAAATACACATACCTTTGTAATCGGGCGAGTTTCTACTTTCAGATGCAATAGGAAATTTTGGGTTACCTCATTCCGTTCGCGAGATATGGGAGTTTGAAGCTAAGAAATGGTTGAGAAGACAACAAATTTTTCGCACTTCTGCTGCTCCAAACGCTTAACCAGTATGGCCTAGGAGAAAAATACACATACCGTTGTAATCGGGCGAGTTTCTACTTTCAGGTGAAATAGGAATTTTTGGGTTAGGTCAATCCGTTCGCGAGATATGGGACTTTGAAGCCAAGAAATGGTTGAGAAGGCAAAAAATTTTTCGCAATTCTGCTGCTCCAAACGCTTAACCAGAATGGCCTAGGGAAAAAATACACACACCGTTGTAATCGGGCGAGTTTCTACTTTCAGATGCAATAGGAATTTTTGGGTTAGGTCAATCCGTTCGCGAGATATGGGAGTTTGAAGACAAGAAATGGTTGCGAAGGCAAAAAATTTTTCGCAATTCTGCTGCTCCGAACGCTTAACCAGAATGGCCTAGGGAAAAAATACACATACCGTTGTAATGGGGCGAGTTTCTACTTTCAGATGCAATAGGAAATTTTGGGTTACGTCAATCCGTTCGCGAGATATGGGAGTTTGAAGCTAAGAAATGGTTGAGAAGACAACAAATTTTTCGCACTTCTGCTGCTCCAAACGCTTAACCAGAATGGCCTAGGGAAAAAATACACATACCGTTGTAATCGGGCGAGTTTCTACTTTCAGATGCAATAGGAATTTTTTGGGATAGGTCAGTCCGTTCGCGAGATATGAGACTTTGAAGCCAAGAAATGGTTGAGAAGGCAAAAAATTTTTCGCAATTCTGCTGCTCCAAACGCTTAACCAGAATGGCCTAGGGAAAAAATACACATACCGTTGTAATCGGGCGAGTTTCTACTTTCAGATGCAATAGGAAATTTTGGGTTACGTCAATCCGTTCGCGAGGTGTGGGAGTTTGAAGCTAAGAAATGGTTGAGAAGACAACAAATTTTTCGCAATTCTGCTGCTCCAAACGCTTAACCAGAATGGCCTATGGAAAAAATACACATACCGTTGTAATCGGGTGAGTTTCTACTTTCAGATGCAACAGGAATTTTTGGGTTAGGTCAATCCGTTCGCGAGATATGGGAGTTTGAAGCCAAGAAATGGTTGAGAAGGCAAAAAATTTTTCGCAATTCTGCTGCTCCAAACGCTTAACCAGAATGGCCTAGGGAGAAAATATACATACCGCTGTAATCGGGCGAGGTTCTACTTTCAGATGCAACAGGAATTTTTGGGTTAGGTCAATCCGTTCGCGAGATATGGGAGTTTGAAGCCAAGAAATGGTTGAGAAGGCAAAAAATTTTTCGCAATTCTGCTGCTCCAAACGCTTAACCAGAATGGCCTAGGGAAAAAATACACATACCGTTGTAATCGGGCCAGTTTCTACTTTCAGATGAAATAGGAATTTTTGGGTTAGGTCAATCCGTTCGCGAGATATGGGAGTTTGAAGCCAAGAAATGGTTGAGAAGACAAAAAATTTTTCGCAATTCTGCTGCTCCAAACGCTTAACCAGAATGGCCTATGGAAAAAATACACATACCGTTGTAATCGGGTGAGTTTCTACTTTCAGATGCAACAGGAATTTTTGGGTTAGGTCAATCCGTTCGCGAGATATGGGAGTTTGAAGCCAAGAAATGGTTGAGAAGGCAAAAAATTTTTCGCAATTCTGCTGCTCCAAACGCTTAACCAGAATGGCCTAGGGAGAAAATATACATACCGCTGTAATCGGGCGAGGTTCTACTTTCAGATGCAACAGGAATTTTTGGGTTAGGTCAATCCGTTCGCGAGATATGGGAGTTTGAAGCCAAGAAATGGTTGAGAAGGCAAAAAATTTTTCGCAATTCTGCTGCTCCAAACGCTTAACCAGAATGGCCTAGGGAAAAAATACACATACCGTTGTAATCGGGCCAGTTTCTACTTTCAGATGAAATAGGAATTTTTGGGTTAGGTCAAGCCGTTCGCGAGATATGGGAGTTTGAAGCCAAGAAATGCGTGAGAAAGCAAAAAATTTTCGCAATTCTGCTGCTCCAAACGCTTAACCAGAATGGCCTAGGGAAAAAATGCACATACTCTTGTAATCGGGCGAGTTTCTACTTTCAGATGCAATAGGAATTTTTGGGTTAGGTCAATCCGTTCGCGAGATATGGGAGTTTGAAGCCAAGAAATGGTAGAGAAGGCAAAAAATTTTTCACAATTCTGCTGCTCCAAACGCTTAACCAGAATGACCTAGGGAAAAAATACACATACCGTTGTAATCGGGCGAGTTTCTACTTTCAGATGCAATAGGAATTTTTGGGTTAGGTCAATCCGTTCGCGAGATATGGGAGTTTGAAGCCAAGAAATGGTAGAGAAGGCAAAAAATTTTTCACAATACTGCTGCTCCAAACGCTTAACCAGAATGACCTAGGGAAAAAATACACATACCGTTGTAATCGGGCGCGTTTCTACTTTCAGATGCAATAGGAATTTTTGGGTTAGGTCAATCCGTTCGCGAGATATGGGACTTTGAAGCCAAGAAATGGTTGAGAAGGCAAAAAATTTTTCGCAATTCTGCTGCTCCAAACGCTTAACCAGAATGGCCTAGGGAAAAAATACACATACCTTTGTAATCGGGCGAGTTTCTACTTTCAGATGCAATAGGAAATTTTGGGTTACCTCATTCCGTTCGCGAGATATGGGAGTTTGAAGCTAAGAAATGGTTGAGAAGACAACAAATTTTTCGCACTTCTGCTGCTCCAAACGCTTAACCAGTATGGCCTAGGAAAAAAATACACATACCGTTGTAATCGGGCGAGTTTCTACTTTCAGGTGAAATAGGAATTTTTGGGTTAGGTCAATCCGTTCGCGAGATATGGGACTTTGAAGCCAAGAAATGGTTGAGAAGGCAAAAAATTTTTCGCAATTCTGCTGCTCCAAACGCTTAACCAGAATGGCCTAGGGAAAAAATACACACACCGTTGTAATCGGGCGAGTTTCTACTTTCAGATGCAATAGGAATTTTTGGGTTAGGTCAATCCGTTCGCGAGATATGGGAGTTTGAAGACAAGAAATGGTTGCGAAGGCAAAAAATTTTTCGCAATTCTGCTGCTCCGAACGCTTAACCAGAATGGCCTAGGGAAAAAATACACATACCGTTGTAATGGGGCGAGTTTCTACTTTCAGATGCAATAGGAAATTTTGGGTTACGTCAATCCGTTCGCGAGATATGGGAGTTTGAAGCTAAGAAATGGTTGAGAAGACAACAAATTTTTCGCACTTCTGCTGCTCCAAACGCTTAACCAGAATGGCCTAGGGAAAAAATACACATACCGTTGTAATCGGGCGAGTTTCTACTTTCAGATGCAATAGGAATTTTTTGGGATAGGTCAGTCCGTTCGCGAGATATGAGACTTTGAAGCCAAGAAATGGTTGAGAAGGCAAAAAATTTTTCGCAATTCTGCTGCTCCAAACGCTTAACCAGAATGGCCTAGGGAAAAAATACACATACCGTTGTAATCGGGCGAGTTTCTACTTTCAGATGCAATAGGAAATTTTGGGTTACGTCAATCCGTTCGCGAGGTGTGGGAGTTTGAAGCTAAGAAATGGTTGAGAAGACAACAAATTTTTCGCAATTCTGCTGCTCCAAACGCTTAACCAGAATGGCCTATGGAAAAAATACACATACCGTTGTAATCGGGTGAGTTTCTACTTTCAGATGCAACAGGAATTTTTGGGTTAGGTCAATCCGTTCGCGAGATATGGGAGTTTGAAGCCAAGAAATGGTTGAGAAGGCAAAAAATTTTTCGCAATTCTGCTGCTCCAAACGCTTAACCAGAATGGCCTAGGGAGAAAATATACATACCGCTGTAATCGGGCGAGGTTCTACTTTCAGATGCAACAGGAATTTTTGGGTTAGGTCAATCCGTTCGCGAGATATGGGAGTTTGAAGCCAAGAAATGGTTGAGAAGGCAAAAAATTTTTCGCAATTCTGCTGCTCCAAACGCTTAACCAGAATGGCCTAGGGAAAAAATACACATACCGTTGTAATCGGGCCAGTTTCTACTTTCAGATGAAATAGGAATTTTTGGGTTAGGTCAATCCGTTCGCGAGATATGGGAGTTTGAAGCCAAGAAATGGTTGAGAAGACAAAAAATTTTTCGCAATTCTGCTGCTCCAAACGCTTAACCAGAATGGCCTATGGAAAAAATACACATACCGTTGTAATCGGGTGAGTTTCTACTTTCAGATGCAACAGGAATTTTTGGGTTAGGTCAATCCGTTCGCGAGATATGGGAGTTTGAAGCCAAGAAATGGTTGAGAAGGCAAAAAATTTTTCGCAATTCTGCTGCTCCAAACGCTTAACCAGAATGGCCTAGGGAGAAAATATACATACCGCTGTAATCGGGCGAGGTTCTACTTTCAGATGCAACAGGAATTTTTGGGTTAGGTCAATCCGTTCGCGAGATATGGGAGTTTGAAGCCAAGAAATGGTTGAGAAGGCAAAAAATTTTTCGCAATTCTGCTGCTCCAAACGCTTAACCAGAATGGCCTAGGGAAAAAATACACATACCGTTGTAATCGGGCCAGTTTCTACTTTCAGATGAAATAGGAATTTTTGGGTTAGGTCAAGCCGTTCGCGAGATATGGGAGTTTGAAGCCAAGAAATGGTAGAGAAGGCAAAAAATTTTTCGCAATTCTGCTGCTCCAAACGCTTAACCAGAATGGCCTAGGGAAAAAATACACATACCGTTGTAATCGGGCGAGTTTCTACTTTCAGATGCAATAGGAAATTTTGGGTTAGGTCAATCCGTTCGCGAGATATGGGAGTTTGAAGCCAAGAAATGCGTGAGAAAGCAAAAAATTTTCGCAATTCTGCTGCTCCAAACGCTTAACCAGTATGGCCTAGGAAAAAAATACACATACCGTTGTAATCGGGCGAGTTTCTACTTTCAGGTGAAATAGGAATTTTTGGGTTAGGTCAATCCGTTCGCGAGATATGGGACTTTGAAGCCAAGAAATGGTTGAGAAGGCAAAAAATTTTTCGCAATTCTGCTGCTCCAAACGCTTAACCAGAATGGCCTAGGGAAAAAATACACACACCGTTGTAATCGGGCGAGTTTCTACTTTCAGATGCAATAGGAATTTTTGGGTTAGGTCAATCCGTTCGCGAGATATGGGAGTTTGAAGACAAGAAATGGTTGCGAAGGCAAAAAATTTTTCGCAATTCTGCTGCTCCGAACGCTTAACCAGAATGGCCTAGGGAAAAAATACACATACCGTTGTAATGGGGCGAGTTTCTACTTTCAGATGCAATAGGAAATTTTGGGTTACGTCAATCCGTTCGCGAGATATGGGAGTTTGAAGCTAAGAAATGGTTGAGAAGACAACAAATTTTTCGCACTTCTGCTGCTCCAAACGCTTAACCAGAATGGCCTAGGGAAAAAATACACATACCGTTGTAATCGGGCGAGTTTCTACTTTCAGATGCAATAGGAATTTTTTGGGATAGGTCAGTCCGTTCGCGAGATATGAGACTTTGAAGCCAAGAAATGGTTGAGAAGGCAAAAAATTTTTCGCAATTCTGCTGCTCCAAACGCTTAACCAGAATGGCCTAGGGAAAAAATACACATACCGTTGTAATCGGGCGAGTTTCTACTTTCAGATGCAATAGGAAATTTTGGGTTACGTCAATCCGTTCGCGAGGTGTGGGAGTTTGAAGCTAAGAAATGGTTGAGAAGACAAAAAATTTTTCGCAATTCTGCTGCTCCAAACGCTTAACCAGAATGGCCTATGGAAAAAATACACATACCGTTGTAATCGGGCGAGTTTCTACTTTCAGATGCAACAGGAATTTTTGGGTTAGGTCAATCCGTTCGCGATATATGGGAGTTTGAAGCCAAGAAATGGTTGAGAAGGCAAAAAATTTTTCGCAATTCTGCTGCTCCAAACGCTTAACCAGAATGGCCTAGGGAAAAAATACACATACCATTGTAATCGGGCGAGTTTCTACTTTCAGATGCAATAGGAAATTTTGGGTTACGTCAATCCGTTCGCGAGGTATGGGGGTTTGAAGCTAAGAAATGGTTGAGAAGACAACAAATTTTTCGCAATTCTGCTGCTCCAAACGCTTAACCAGAATGGCCTATGGAAAAAATACACATACCGTTGTAATCGGGTGAGTTTCTACTTTCAGATGCAACAGGAATTTTTGGGTTAGGTCAATCCGTTCGCGAGATATGGGAGTTTGAAGCCAAGAAATGGTTGAGAAGGCAAAAAATTTTTCGCAATTCTGCTGCTCCAAACGCTTAACCAGAATGGCCTAGGGAGAAAATATACATACCGCTGTAATCGGGCGAGTTTCTACTTTCAGATGCAACAGGAATTTTTGGGTTAGGTCAATCCGTTCGCGAGATATGGGAGTTTGAAGCCAAGAAATGGTTGAGAAGGCAAAAAATTTTTCGCAATTCTGCTGCTCCAAACGCTTAACCAGAATGGCCTTGGGAAAAAATACACATACCGTTGTAATCGGGCCAGTTTCTACTTTCAGATGAAATAGGAATTTTTGGGTTAGGTCAAGCCGTTCGCGAGATATGGGAGTTTGAAGCCAAGAAATGGTAGAGAAGGCAAAAAATTTTTCGCAATTCTGCTGCTCCAAACGCTTAACCAGAATGGCCTAGGGAAAAAATACACATACCGTTGTAATCGGGCGAGTTTCTACTTTCAGATGCAATAGGAAATTTTGGGTTAGGTCAATCCGTTCGCGAGATATGGGAGTTTGAAGCCAAGAAATGCGTGAGAAAGCAAAAAATTTTCGCAATTCTGCTGCTCCAAACGCTTAACCAGAATGGCCTAGGGAAAAAATGCACATACTCTTGTAATCGGGCGAGTTTCTACTTTCAGATGCAATAGGAATTTTTGGGTTAGGTCAATCCGTTCGCGAGATATGGGAGTTTGAAGCCAAGAAATGGTAGAGAAGGCAAAAAATTTTTCACAATTCTGCTGCTCCAAACGCTTAACCAGAATGACCTAGGGAAAAAATACACATACCGTTGTAATCGGGCGAGTTTCTACTTTCAGATGCAATAGGAATTTTTGGGTTAGGTCAATCCGTTCGCGAGATATGGGAGTTTGAAGCCAAGAAATGGTAGAGAAGGCAAAAAATTTTTCACAATACTGCTGCTCCAAACGCTTAAACAGAATGGCCTAGGGAAAAAATACACATACCTTTGTAATCGGGCGAGTTTCTACTTTCAGATGCAATAGGAAATTTTGGGTTACCTCATTCCGTTCGCGAGATATGGGAGTTTGAAGCTAAGAAATGGTTGAGAAGACAACAAATTTTTCGCACTTCTGCTGCTCCAAACGCTTAACCAGTATGGCCTAGGAAAAAAATACACATACCGTTGTAATCGGGCGAGTTTCTACTTTCAGGTGAAATAGGAATTTTTGGGTTAGGTCAATCCGTTCGCGAGATATGGGACTTTGAAGCCAAGAAATGGTTGAGAAGGCAAAAAATTTTTCGCAATTCTGCTGCTCCAAACGCTTAACCAGAATGGCCTAGGGAAAAAATACACACACCGTTGTAATCGGGCGAGTTTCTACTTTCAGATGCAATAGGAATTTTTGGGTTAGGTCAATCCGTTCGCGAGATATGGGAGTTTGAAGACAAGAAATGGTTGCGAAGGCAAAAAATTTTTCGCAATTCTGCTGCTCCGAACGCTTAACCAGAATGGCCTAGGGAAAAAATACACATACCGTTGTAATGGGGCGAGTTTCTACTTTCAGATGCAATAGGAAATTTTGGGTTACGTCAATCCGTTCGCGAGATATGGGAGTTTGAAGCTAAGAAATGGTTGAGAAGACAACAAATTTTTCGCACTTCTGCTGCTCCAAACGCTTAACCAGAATGGACTAGGGAAAAAATACACATACCGTTGTAATCGGGCGAGTTTCTACTTTCACACGCAACAGGAATTTTTGGGTTAGGTCTATCCGTTCGCGAGATATGGCAGTTTGAAGCCAAGAAATGGTTGAGAAGGCAAAAAATTTTTCGCACTTCTGCTGCTCCAAACGCTTAACCAGAATGGCCTAGGAAAAAAATACACATACCGCTGTAGTCGGGCGAGTTTATACTTTCAGATGTAATAGGACTTTTTGGGTTAGGTCCATCCGTTCGCGAGATATGGCAGTTTGAAGCCAAGAAATGGTTGAGAAGGCAAAAAATTTTTCGCAATTCTGCTGCTCCAAACGCTTAACCAGAATGGCCTAGGGAAAAAATACACACACCGTTGTAATCGGGCGAGTTTCTATTTTCAGATGCAATAGGAATTTTTGGGTTAGGTCAATCCGTTCGCGAGATATGGGAGTGAGAAGACAAGAAATGGTTGAGAAGGCAAAAAATTTTTCGCAATTCTGCTGCTCCAAACGCTTAACCAGAATGGCCTAGGGAAAAAATACACATACCGTTGTAATCGGGCGAGTTTCTACTTTCAGATGCAATAGGAATTTTTTGGATAGGTCAATCCGTTCGCGAGATATGAGACTTTGAAGCCAAGAAATGGTTGAGAAGGCAAAAAATTTTTCGCAATTCTGCTGCTCCAAACGCTTAACCAGAATGGCCTAGGGAAAAAATACGCATACCGTTGTAATCGGGCGAGTTTCTACTTTCAGATGCAATAGGAATTTTTGGGTTATGTCAATCCATTCGCGAGATATGAGAGTTTGAAGACAAGAAATGGTTGAGAAGGCAAAAAATTTTTCGCAATTCTGCTGCTGCAAACGCTTAACCAGAATGCCCTAGGGAAAAAATACACATACCGTAGTAGTCGGGCTAGGTTCTAGTTTCAGATGCAATAGGAATTTTTGGGTTAGGTCAATCCGTTCGCGAGATATGGGAGTTTGAAGCAACGAAATGGTTGAGAAGGCAACAAATTTTTCGCAATTCTGCTGCTCCAAACGCTTAACCAGAATGGCCTAGGGAAAAAATACACATACCGTTGTAATCGGGCGAGTTTCTACTTTCAGATGCAATAGGAATTTTTGGGTTAGGTCAATCCGTTCGCGAGATATGGGAGTTTGAAGCCAAGAAATGGTTGAGAAGGCAAAAAATTTTTCGCAATTCTGCTGCTCCAAACGCTTAACCAGAATGGCCTAGGGAAAAAATACACATACCGTTGTAATCGGACGAGTTTCTACTTTCAGGTGCAATAGGAATTTTTGGGTTAGGTCAATCCGTCGCGAGATATGGGACTTTGAAGCCAAGAAATGGTTGAGAAGACAACAAATTTTTCGCAATTCTGCTGCTCCAAACGCTTAACCAGAATGGACTAGGGAAAAAATACACATACCGTTGTAATCGGGCGAGTTTCTACTTTCACACGCAACAGGAATTTTTGGGTTAGGTCTATCCGTTCGCGAGATATGGGAGTTTGAAGCCAAGAAATGGTTGAGAAGGCATACAATTTTTCGCAATTCTGCAGATCCAAACGCTTAACCAGAATGCCCTAGGGAAAAAATACACATACCGCTGTAGTCGGGCGAGTTTATACTTTCAGATGCAATTGGAATTTTTGGGTTAGGTCCATCCGTTCGCGAGATATGGCAGTTTGAAGCCAAGAAATGGTTGAGAAGGCAAAAAATTTTTCGCAATTCTGCTGCTCCAAACGCTTAACCAGAATGGCCTAGGGAAAAAATACACATACCGTTGTAATCGGGCGAGTTTCTACTTTCAGATGCAATAGGAGTTTTTGGGTTAGGTCAATCCGTTCGCGAGATATGGGAGTTTGTAGCCAAGAAATGGTTGAGGAGGCAACTAATTTTTCGCAATTCTGCTGCTCCAAACGCTTAATCAGAATGGCCTAGGGAAAAAATACACATACCGTTGTAATCGGGCGAGTTTCTACTTTCAGACGCAGCAGGAATTTTTGGGTTTGGTCAATCCGTTCGCGAGATATGGGACTTTGAAGCCAAGAAATGGTTGAGAAGACAACAAATTTTTCGCAATTCTGCTGCTCCAAACGCTTAACCAGAATGGACTAGGGAAAAAATACACATACCGTTGTAATCGGGCGAGTTTCTACTTTCACACGCAACAGGAATTTTTGGGTTAGGTCTATCCGTTCGCGAGATATGAGAGTTTGAAGCCAAGAAATGGTTGAGAAGGCATACAATTTTTCGCAATTCTGCAGATCCAAACGCTTAACCAGATTGCCCTAGGGAAAAAATACACATACCGCTGTAGCCGGGCGAGTTTATACTTTCAGATGCAATTGGAATTTTTGGGTTAGGTCCATCCGTTCGCGAGATATGGCAGTTTGAAGCCAAGAAATGGTTGAGAAGGCAAAAAATTTTTCGCAATTCTGCTGCTCCAAACGCTTAACCAGAATGGCCTAGGGAAAAAATACACATACCGTTGTAATCGGGCGAGTTTCTACTTTCAGATGCAATAGGAATTTTTGGGTTAGGTCAATCCGTTCGCGAGATATGAGAGTTTGAAGACAAGAAATGCTTGAGAAAGCAAAACATTTTTCGCAGTTCTGCTGCTCCAAACGCTTAACCAGAATGGCCTTGGGAAAAAATACACATACCCTTGTAATCGGGCGAGTTTCAACTTTCAGATGCAATAGGAATTTTTGGGTTAGGTCAATCCGTTCGCGAGATATGGGAGTTTGAAGCCAAGAAATGGTAGAGAAGGCAAAAAATTTTTCACAATTCTGCTGCTCCAAACGCTTAACCAGAATGACCTAGGGAAAAAATACACATACCGTTATAATCGGGCGAGTTTCTACTTTCAGATGCAATAGGAATTTTTGGGTTAGGTCAATCCGTTCGCGAGATATGGGACTTTGAAGCCAAGAAATGGTTGAGAAGGCAAAAAACTTTTCGCAATTCTGCTGCCCCAAACGCTTAACCAGAATGGCCTAGGGAAAAAATACCCACACCGTTGTAATCGGGCGAGTATCTACTTTCAGATGCAATAGGAATTTTTGGGTTAGGTCGATCCGTTCGCGAGATATGGGAGTTTGAAGACAAGAAATGGTTGAGAAGGCAAAAAATTTTTCGCAATTCTGCTGCTCCGAACGCTTAACCAGAATGGCCTAGGGAAAAAATACACATACCGTTGTAATCGGGCGAGTTTCTACTTTCAGATGCAACAGGAATTTTTGGGTTAGGTCAATCCGTTCGCGAGATATGGGAGTTTGACGACAAGAAATGGTTGAGAAGGCAAAAAATTTTTCGCAATTCTGCTGCTGCAAACGCTTAACCAGAATGCCCTAGGGAAAAAATACACATACCGAAGTAGTCGGGCGAGTTTCTACTTTCAGATGCAATAGGAATTTTTGGGTTAGTTCAATCCGTTCGCGAGATATGGGAGTTTGAAGCCAAGAAGTGGTTGAGAAGGCAAAAAATTTTTCGCAATTCTGCTGCTGCAAACGCTTAACCAGAATGGCCTAGGGAAAAAATACACATACCGTTGTAATCGGGCGAGTTTCTACTTTCAGATGCAATAGGAATTTTTGGGATATGTCAATCCGTTCGCGAGATATGGGAGTTTGAAGCCAAGAAATGGTTGAGAAGGCATACAATTTTTCGCAATTCTGCAGATCCAAACGCTTAACCAGAATGCCCTAGGGAAAAAATACACATACCGTAGTAGTCGGGCGAGGTTCTACTTTCAGATGCAATAGGAATTTTTGGGTTAGGTCAATCCGTTCGCGAGATATGGGAGTTTGAAGACAAGAAATGGTTGAGAAGGCAAAAAATTTTTCGCAATTCTGCTGCTCCAAACGCTTAACCAGAATGGCCTATGGAAAAAATACACATACCGCTGTAATCGGGCGAGTTTCTACTTTCAGATGCAATAGGAATTTTTGGGTTAGGTCAATCCGTTCGCGAGATATGAGAGTTTGAAGACAAGAAATGCTTGAGAAAGCAAAAAATTTTTCGCAATTCTGCTGCTCCAAACGCTTAACCAGAATGGCCTTGGGAAAAAATACACATACCCTTGTAATCGGGCGAGTTTCTACTTTCAGATGCAATAGGAATTTTTGGGTTAGGTCAATCCGTTCGCGAGATATGGGAGTTTGAAGCCAAGAAATGGTAGAGAAGGCAAAAAATTTTTCACAATTCTGCTGCTCCAAACGCTTAACCAGAATGACCTAGGGAAAAAATACACATACCGTTATAATCGGGCGAGTTTCTACTTTCAGATGCAATAGGAATTTTTGGGTTAGGTCAATCCGTTCGCGAGATATGGGACTTTGAAGCCAAGAAATGGTTGAGAAGGCAAAAAACTTTTCGCAATTCTGCTGCCCCAAACGCTTAACCAGAATGGCCTTGGGAAAAAATACACACACCGTTGTAATCGGGCGAGTATCTACTTTCAGATGCAATAGGAATTTTTGGGTTAGGTCGATCCGTTCGCGAGATATGGGAGTTTGAAGACAAGAAATGGTTGAGAGGGCAAAAAATTTTTCGCAATTCTGCTGCTCCGAACGCTTAACCAGAATGGCCTAGGGAAAAAATACACATACCGTTGTAATCGGGCGAGTTTCTACTTTCAGATGCGACAGGAATTTTTGGGTTAGGTCAATCCGTTCGCGAGATATGGGAGTTTGACGACAAGAAATGGTTGAGAAGGCAAAAAATTTTTCGCAATTCTGCTGCTGCAAACGCTTAACCAGAATGCCCTAGGGAAAAAATACACATACCGAAGTAGTCGGGCGAGTTTCTACTTTCAGATGCAATAGGAATTTTTGGGTTAGTTCAATCCGTTCGCGAGATATGGGAGTTTGAAGCCAAGAAGTGGTTGAGAAGGCAAAAAATTTTTCGCAATTCTGCTGGTCCAAACGCTTAACCAGAATGGCCTAGGGAAAAAATACGCATATCGTTCTAATCGGGCGAGTTTCTACTTTCAGACGCAGCAGGAATTTTTGGGTTTGTCAATCCGTTCGCGAGATATGGGACTTTGAAGCTAAGAAATGGTTGAGAAGACAACAAATTTTTCGCAATTCTGCTGCTCCAAACGCTTAACCAGAATGGACTAGGGAAAAAATACACATACCTTTGTAATCGGGCGAGTTTCTACTTTCACACGCAACAGGAATTTTTGGGTTTGTCAATCCGTTCGCGAGATATGGGACTTTGAAGCTAAGAAATGGTTGAGAAGACAACAAATTTTTCACAATTCTGCAGATCCAAACGCTTAACCAGAATGCCCTAGGGAAAAAATACACATACCGCTGTAGTCGGGCGAGTTTATACTTTCAGATGCAATTGGAATTTTTGGGTTAGGTCCATCCGTTCGCGAGATATGGCAGTTTGAAGCCAAGAAATGGTTGAGAAGGCAATAAATTTTTCACACTTCTGCTGCTCCAATCGCTTAACCAGAATGGCCTAAGGGAAAAATACACGTACCGATGTAATCGGGCGAGTTTCTACTTTCAGATGCAATAGCAATTTTTGGGTTATGTCAATCCATTCGCGAGATATGAGAGTTTGACGACAAGAAATGGTTGAGAAGGCGAAAAATTTTTCGCAATTCTGCTGCTGCAAACGCTTAACCAGAATGCCCTAGGGAAAAAATACGCATATCGTTCTAATCGGGCGAGTTTCTACTTTCAGACGCAGCAGGAATTTTTGGGTTTGGTCAATCCGTTCGCGAGATAAGGGACTTTGAAGCTAAGAAATGGTTGAGAAGACAACAAATTTTTCGCAATTCTGCTGCGCCAAACGCTTAACCAGAATGGACTAGGGAAAAAATACACATACTCTTGTAATCGGGCGAGTTTCTACTTTCACACGCAACAGGAATTTTTGGGTTAGGTCAATCCGTCCGCGAGATATGGGAGTTTGAAGCCAAGAAATGGTTGAGAAGACAAAAAATTTTTCGCAATTCTGCTGCTCCAAACGCTTAACCAGAATGGCCTATGGAAAAAATACACATACCGTTGTAATCGGGCGAGTTTCTACTTTCAGATGCAACAGGAATTTTTGGGTTAGGTCAATCCGTTCGCGAGATATGGGAGTTTGAAGCCAAGAAATGGTTGAGAAGACAAAAAATTTTTCGCAATTCTGCTGCTCCAAACGCTTAACCAGAATGGCCTATGGAAAAAATACACATACCGTTGTAATCGGGTGAGTTTCTACTTTCAGATGCAACAGGAATTTTTGGGTTAGGTCAATCCGTTCGCGAGATATGGGAGTTTGAAGCCAAGAAATGGTTGAGAAGGCAAAAAATTTTTCGCAATTCTGTTGCTCCAAACGCTTAACCAGAATGGCCTAGGGAAAAAATACACATACCGTTGTAATCGGGCGAGTTTCTACTTTCAGATGCAATAGGAATTTTTGGGATAGGTCAGTCCGTTCGCGAGATATGCCAAGAAATGGTTGAGAAGGCAAAAAATTTTTCGCATTCTGCTGCTCCAAACGCTTAACCAGAATGGCCTAGGGAAAAAATACACATACCGTTGTAATCGAGCGAGTTTCTACTTTCAGATGCAATAGGAAATTTTGGGTTACGTCAATCCGTTCGCGAGGTATGGGGGTTTGAAGCTAAGAAATGGTTGAGAAGACAACAAATTTTTCGCATTCTGCTGCTCCAAACGCTTAACCACAATGGGCTAGGGAAAAAATACACGTACCGTTGTAATCGGGCGAGTTTCTACTTTCACACGCAAGAGGAATTATTGGGTTAGGTCAATCCGTCCGCGAGATATTGGAGTTTGAAGCCAAGAAATGGTTGAGAAGACAAAAAATTTTTCGCAATTCTGCTGCTCCAAACGCTTAACCAGAATGGCCTATGGAAAAAATACACATACCGTTGTAATCGGGCGAGTTTCTACTTTCAGATGCAGCAGGAATTTTGGGTTAGGTCAATCCGTTCGCGAGATATGGGAGTTTGAAGCCAAGAAATGGTTGAGAAGACAAAAAATTTTTCGCAATTCTGCTGCTCCAAACGCTTAACCAGAATGGCCTAGGAAAAAAATACACAAACCGTTGTAATCGGGCGAGTTTCTACTTCAGGTGAAATAGGAATTTTTGGGATAGGTCTATCCGTTCGCGAGATATGGGAGTTTGAAGCTAAGAAATGGTTGAGAAGGCAAAAAATTTTTCGCAATTCTGCTGCTCCAAACGCTTAACCAGAATGGCCTAGGGAAAAAATACACATACCGTTGTAATCGGGCGAGTTTCTACTTTCAGATGCAATAGGAAATTTTGGGTTGCGTCAATCCGTTCGCGAGATATGGGAGTTTGAAGCTAAGAAATGGTTGAGAAGACAACAAATTTTTCGCACTTCTGCTGCTCCAAACGCTTAACCAGAATGGCCTAGGGAAAAATACACATACCGTTGTAATCGGGCGAGTTTCTACTTTCAGATGCAATAGGAATTTTTGGGATAGGTCAGTCCGTTCGCGAGATATGAGACTTTGAAGCCAAGAAATGGTTGAGAAGGCAAAAAATTTTTCGCAATTCTGCTGCTCCAAACGCTTAACCAGAATGGCCTAGGGAAAAAATACACATACCGTTGTAATCGGGCGAGTTTCTACTTTCAGATGTAATAGGAAATTTTGGGTTACGTCAATCCGTTCGCGAGGTATGGAGTTTGAAGCTAAGAAATGGTTTGAGAAGACAACAAATTTTTCGCAATTCTGCTGCTCAAACGCTTAACCAGAATGGGCTAGGGAAAAAATACACGTACCGTTGTAATCGGCGAGTTTCTACTTTCACACGCAAGAGGAATTTTTGGGTTAGGTCAATCCGTCCGCGAGATATGGGAGTTTGAAGCCAAGAAATGGTTGAGAAGACAAAAAATTTTCGCAATTCTGCTGCTCCAAACGCTTAACCAGAATGGCCTATGGAAAAGATACACATACCGTTGTAATCGGGCGAGTTTCTACTTTCAGATGCAACAGGAATTTTTGGGTTAGGTCAATCCGTTCGCGAGATATGGGAGTTTGAAGCCAAGAAATGGTTGAGAAGACAAAAAATTTTTCGCAATTCTGCTGCTCCAAACGCTTAACCAGAATGGCCTATGGAAAAAATACACATACCGTTGTAATCGTGTGAGTTTCTACTTTCAGATGCAACAGGAATTTTTGGGTTAGGTAAATCCGTTCGCGAGATATGGGAGTTTGAAGCCAAGAAATGTTTGAGAGGGCAAAAAATTTTTCGCAATTCTGCTGCTCCAAACGCTTAATCAGAATGGCCTAGGGAAAAAATATACATACCGCTGTAATCGGGCGAGTTTCTACTTTCAGATGCAACAGGAATTTTTGGGTTAAGTCAATCCGTTCGCGAGATGTGGGAGTTTGAAGCCAAGAAATGGTTGAGAAGGCAAAAAATTTTTCGCAATTCTGCTGCTCCAAACGCTTAACCAGAATGGCCTAGGGAAAAAATACACATACCGTTGTAATCGGGCGAGTTTCTACTTTCAGATGAAATAGGAATTTTTGGGTTAGGTCAAGCCGTTCGCTAGATATGGGAGTTTGAAGCCAAGAAATGGTAGAGAAGGCAAAAAATTTTTCGCAATTCTGCTGCTCCACAACGCTTAACCAGAATGGCCTAGGGAAAAAATACACATACCGTTGTAATCGGGCGAGTTTCTACTTTCAGATGCAATAGGAAATTTTGGGTTACGTCAATCCGTTCGCGAGATATGGGAGTTTGAAGCTAAGAAATGGTTGAGAAGACAACAAATTTTTCGCACTTCTGCTGCTCCAAACGCTTAACCAGAATGGCCTAGGGAAAAAATACACATACCGTTGTAATCGGGCGAGTTTCTACTTTCAGATGCAATAGGAATTTTTGGGATAGGTCAGTCCGTTCGCGAGATATGAGACTTTGAAGCCAAGAAATGGTTGAGAAGGCAAAAAATTTTTCGCAATTCTGCTGCTCCAAACGCTTAACAAGAATGGCCTAGGGAAAAAATACACGTACCGTTGTAATCGGGCGAGTTTCTACTTTCACACGCAAGAGGAATTATTGGGTTAGGTCAATCCGTCCGCGAGATATGGGAGTTTGAAGCCAAGAAATGGTTGAGAAGACAAAAAATTTTTCGCAATTCTGCTGCTCCAAACGCTTAACCAGAATGGCTATGGAAAAAATACACATACCGTTGTAATCGGGCGAGTTTCTACTTTCAGATGCAGCAGGAATTTTTGGGTTAGGTCAATCCGTTCGCGAGATATGGGAGTTTGAAGCCAGGAAATGGTTGAGAAGGCAAAAAATTTTTCGCAATTCTGCTGCTCCAAACGCTTAACCAGAATGGCCTAGGGAAAAAATACACATACCGTTGTAATCGGGCGAGTTTCTACTTTCAGATGAAATAGGAATTTTTGGGTTAGGTCAAGCCGTTCGCGAGATATGGGAGTTTGAAGCCAAGAAATGGTAGAGAAGGCAAAAAATTTTTCGCAATTCTGCTGCTCCAATCGCTTAACCAGAATGGCCTAGGGAAAAAATACACATACCGTTGTAATCGGGCGAGTTTCTACTTTCAGATGCAATAGGAAATGTTGGGTTACGTCAATCCGTTCGCGAGATATGGGAGTTTGAAGCTAAGAAATGGTTGAGAAGACAACAAATTTTTCGCACTTCTGCTGCTCCAAACGCTTAACCAGAATGGCCTAGGGAAAAAATACACATACCGTTGTAATCGGGCGAGTTTCTACTTTCAGATGCAATAGGAATTTTTGGGATAGGTCAATCCGTTCGCGAGATATGAGACTTTGAAGCCAAGAAATGGTTGAGAAGGCAAAAAATTTTTCGCAATTCTGCTGCTCCAAACGCTTAACCAGAATGGCCTAGGGAAAAAATACACATACCGTTGTAATCGAGCGAGTTTCTACTTTCAGATGCAATAGGAAATTTTGGGTTACGTCAATCCGTTCGCGAGGTATGGGGGTTTGAAGCTAAGAAATGGTTGAGAAGACAACAAATTTTTCGCAATTCTGCTGCTCCAAACGCTTAACCAGAATGGGCTAGGGAAAAAATACACGTACCGTTGTAATCGGGCGAGTTTCTACTTTCACACGCAAGAGGAATTATTGGGTTAGGTCAATCCGTCCGCGAGATATGGGAGTTTGAAGCCAAGAAATGGTTGAGAAGACAAAAAATTTTTCGCAATTCTGCTGCTCCAAACGCTTAACCAGAATGGCTATGGAAAAAATACACATACCGTTGTAATCGGGCGAGTTTCTACTTTCAGATGCAGCAGGAATTTTTGGGTTAGGTCAATCCGTTCGCGAGATATGGGAGTTTGAAGCCAGGAAATGGTTGAGAAGGCAAAAAATTTTTCGCAATTCTGCTGCTCCAAACGCTTAACCAGAATGGCCTAGGGAAAAAATACACATACCGTTGTAATCGGGCGAGTTTCTACTTTCAGATGAAATAGGAATTTTTGGGTTAGGTCAAGCCGTTCGCGAGATATGGGAGTTTGAAGCCAAGAAATGGTAGAGAAGGCAAAAAATTTTTCGCAATTCTGCTGCTCCAAACGCTTAACCAGAATGGCCTAGGGAAAAAATACACATACCGTTGTAATCGGGCGAGTTTCTACTTTCAGATGCAATAGGAATTTTTGGGATAGGTCAATCCGTTCGCGAGATATGAGACTTTGAAGCCAAGAAATGGTTGAGAAGGCAAAAAATTTTTCGCAATTCTGTTGCTCCAAACGCTTAACCAGAATGGCCTAGGGAAAAAATACACATACCGTTGTAATCGGGCGAGTTTCTACTTTCAGATGCAATAGGAAATTTTGGGTTACGTCAATCCGTTCGCGAGGTATGGGAGTTTGAAGCTAAGAAATGGTTGAGAAGACAACAAATTTTTCGCAATTCTGCTGCTCCAAACGCTTAACCAGAATGGGCTAGGGAAAAAATACACGTACCGTTGTAATCGGGCGAGTTTCTACTTTCACACGCAAGAGGAATTTTTGGGTTAGGTCAATCCGTCCGCGAGATATGGGAGTTTGAAGCCAAGAAATGGTTGAGAAGACAAAAAATTTTTCGCAATTCTGCTGCTCCAAACGCTTAACCAGAATGGCCTATGGAAAAAATACACATACCGTTGTAATCGGGCGAGTTTCTACTTTCAGATGCAACAGGAATTTTTGGGTTAGGTCAATCCGTTCGCGATATATGGGAGTTTGAAGCCAAGAAATGGTTGAGAAGGCAAAAAATTTTTCGCAATTCTGCTGCTCCAAACGCTTAACCAGAATGGCCTAGGGAAAAAATACACATACCGTTGTAATCGGGCGAGTTTCTACTTTCAGATGCAATAGGAAATTTTGGGTTACGTCAATCCGTTCGCGAGGTATGGGGGTTTGAAGCTAAGAAATGGTTGAGAAGACAACAAATTTTTCGAAATTCTGCTGCTCCAAACGCTTAACCAGAATGGGCTAGGGAAAAAATACACGTACCGTTGTAATCGGGCGAGTTTCTACTTTCACACGCAAGAGGAATTATTGGGTTAGGTCAATCCGTCCGCGAGATATGGGAGTTTGAAGCCAAGAAATGGTTGAGAAGACAAAAAATTTTTCGCAATTCTGCTGCTCCAAACGCTTAACCAGAATGGCCTATGGAAAAAATACACATACCGTTGTAATCGGGCGAGTTTCTACTTTCAGATGCAACAGGAATTTTTGGGTTAGGTCAATCCGTTCGCGATATATGGGAGTTTGAAGCCAAGAAATGGTTGAGAAGGCAAAAAATTTTTCGCAATTCTGCTGCTCCAAACGCTTAACCAGAATGGCCTAGGGAAAAAATACACATACCGTTGTAATCGGGCGAGTTTCTACTTTCAGATGCAATAGGGAATTTTGGGTTACGTCAATCCGTTCGCGAGGTATGGGGGTTTGAAGCTAAGAAATGGTTGAGAAGACAACAAATTTTTCGCAATTCTGCTGCTCCAAACGCTTAACCAGAATGGGCTAGGGAAAAAATACACGTACCGTTGTAATCGGGCGAGTTGCTACTTTCACACGCAAGAGGAATTATTGGGTTAGGTCAATCCGTCCGCGAGATATGGGAGTTTGAAGCCATGAAATGGTTGAGAAGACAAAAAATTTTTCGCAATTCTGCTGCTCCAAACGCTTAACCAGAATGGCCTATGGAAAAAATACACATACCGTTGTAATCGGGCGAGTTTCTACTTTCAGATGCAACAGGAATTTTTGGGTTAGGTCAATCCGTTCGCGAGATATGGGAGTTTGAAGCCAAGAAATGGTTGAGAAGACAAAAAATTTTTCGCAATTCTGCTGCTCCAAACGCTTAACCAGAATGGCCTATGGAAAAAATACACATACCGTTGTAATCGGGTGAGTTTCTACTTTCAGATGCAACAGGAATTTTTGGGTTAGGTCAATCCGTTCGCGAGATATCGGAGTTTGAAGCCAAGAAATGGTTGAGAAGGCAAAAAATTTTTCGCAATTCTGCTGCTCCAAACGCTTAACCAGAATGGCCTAGGGAGAAAATATACATACCGCTGTAATCGGGCGAGTTTCTACTTTCAGATGCAACAGGAATTTTTGGGTTAGGTCAATCCGTTCGCGAGATATGGGAGTTTGAAGCCAAGAAATGGTTGAGAAGGCAAAAAATCTGTCGCAATTCTGCTGCTCCAAACGCTTAACCAGAATGGCCTAGGGAAAAAATACACATACCGTTGTAATCGGGCGAGTTTCTACTTTCAGATGAAATAGGAATTTTTGGGTTAGGTCAAGCCGTTCGCGAGATATGGGAGTTTGAAGCCAAGAAATGGTAGACAAGGCAAAAAATTTTTCGCAATTCTGCTGCTCCAAACGCTTAACCAGAATGGCCTAGGGAAAAAATACACATACCGTTGTAATCGGGCGAGTTTCTACTTTCAGATGCAATAGGAAATTTTGGGTTAGGTCAATCCGTTCGCGAGATATGGGAGTTTGAAGCCAAGAAATGCTTGAGAAAGCAAAAAATTTTCGCAATTCTGCTGCTCCAAACGCTTAACCAGAATGGCCTAGGGAAAAAATGCACATACTCTTGTAATCGGGCGAGTTTCTACTTTCAGATGCAATAGGAATTTTTGGGTTAGGTCAATCCGTTCGCGAGATATGGGAGTTTGAAGCCAAGAAATGGTAGAGAAGGCAAAAAATTTTTCACAATTCTGCTGCTCCAAACGCTTAACCAGAATGACCTAGGGAAAAAATACACATACCGTTGTAATCGGGCGAGTTTCTACTTTCAGATGCAATAGGAATTTTTTGGGATAGGTCAGTCCGTTCGCGAGATATGAGACTTTGAAGCCAAGAAATGGTTGAGAAGGCAAAAAATTTTTCGCAATTCTGCTGCTCCAAACGCTTAACCAGAATGGCCTAGGGAAAAAATACACATACCGTTGTAATCGGGCGAGTTTCTACTTTCAGATGCAATAGGAAATTTTGGGTTACGTCAATCCGTTCGCGAGGTGTGGGAGTTTGAAGCTAAGAAATGGTTGAGAAGACAACAAATTTTTCGCAATTCTGCTGCTCCAAACGCTTAACCAGAATGGGCCAGGGAAAAAATACACGTACCGTTGTAATCGGGCGAGTTTCTACTTTCACACGCAAGAGGAATTTTTGGGTTAGGTCAATCCGTCCGCGAGATATGGGAGTTTGAAGCCAAGAAATGGTTGAGAAGACAAAAAATTTTTCGCAATTCTGCTGCTCCAAACGCTTAACCAGAATGGCCTATGGAAAAAATACACATACCGTTGTAATCGGGCGAGTTTCTACTTTCAGATGCAACAGGAATTTTTGGGTTAGGTCAATCCGTTCGCGATATATGGGAGTTTAAAGCCAAGAAATGGTTGAGAAGGCAAAAAATTTTTCGCAATTCTGCTGCTCCAAACGCTTAACCAGAATGGCCTAGGGAAAAAATACACATACCATTGTAATCGGGCGAGTTTCTACTTTCAGATGCAATAGGAAATTTTGGGTTACGTCAATCCGTTCGCGAGGTATGGGGGTTTGAAGCTAAGAAATGGTTGAGAAGACAACAAATTTTTCGCAATTCTGCTGCTCCAAACGCTTAACCAGAATGGGCTAGGGAAAAAATGCACATACTCTTGTAATCGGGCGAGTTTCTACTTTCAGATGCAATAGGAATTTTTGGGTTAGGTCAATCCGTTCGCGAGATATGGGAGTTTGAAGCCAAGAAATGGTAGAGAAGGCAAAAAATTTTTCACAATTCTGCTGCTCCAAACGCTTAACCAGAATGACCTAGGGAAAAAATACACATACCGTTGTAATCGGGCGAGTTTCTACTTTCAGATGCAATAGGAATTTTTGGGTTAGGTCAATCCGTTCGCGAGATATGGGAGTTTGAAGCCAAGAAATGGTAGAGAAGGCAAAAAATTTTTCACAATACTGCTGCTCCAAACGCTTAACCAGAATGACCTAGGGAAAAAATACACATACCGTTGTAATCGGGCGAGTTTCTACTTTCAGATGCAATAGGAATTTTTGGGTTAGGTCAATCCGTTCGCGAGATATGGGACTTTGAAGCCAAGAAATGGTTGAGAAGGCAAAAAATTTTTCGCAATTCTGCTGCTCCAAACGCTTAACCAGAATGGCCTAGGGAAAAAATACACATACCTTTGTAATCGGGCGAGTTTCTACTTTCAGATGCAATAGGAAATTTTGGGTTACCTCATTCCGTTCGCGAGATATGGGAGTTTGAAGCTAAGAAATGGTTGAGAAGACAACAAATTTTTCGCACTTCTGCTGCTCCAAACGCTTAACCAGTATGGCCTAGGAAAAAAATACACATACCGTTGTAATCGGGCGAGTTTCTACTTTCAGGTGAAATAGGAATTTTTGGGTTAGGTCAATCCGTTCGCGAGATATGGGACTTTGAAGCCAAGAAATGGTTGAGAAGGCAAAAAATTTTTCGCAATTCTGCTGCTCCAAACGCTTAACCAGAATGGCCTAGGGAAAAAATACACACACCGTTGTAATCGGGCGAGTTTCTACTTTCAGATGCAATAGGAATTTTTGGGTTAGGTCAATCCGTTCGCGAGATATGGGAGTTTGAAGACAAGAAATGGTTGCGAAGGCAAAAAATTTTTCGCAATTCTGCTGCTCCGAACGCTTAACCAGAATGGCCTAGGGAAAAAATACACATACCGTTGTAATGGGGCGAGTTTCTACTTTCAGATGCAATAGGAAATTTTGGGTTACGTCAATCCGTTCGCGAGATATGGGAGTTTGAAGCTAAGAAATGGTTGAGAAGACAACAAATTTTTCGCACTTCTGCTGCTCCAAACGCTTAACCAGAATGGACTAGGGAAAAAATACACATACCGTTGTAATCGGGCGAGTTTCTACTTTCACACGCAACAGGAATTTTTGGGTTAGGTCTATCCGTTCGCGAGATATGGCAGTTTGAAGCCAAGAAATGGTTGAGAAGGCAAAAAATTTTTCGCACTTCTGCTGCTCCAAACGCTTAACCAGAATGGCCTAGGAAAAAAATACACATACCGCTGTAGTCGGGCGAGTTTATACTTTCAGATGTAATAGGACTTTTTGGGTTAGGTCCATCCGTTCGCGAGATATGGCAGTTTGAAGCCAAGAAATGGTTGAGAAGGCAAAAAATTTTTCGCAATTCTGCTGCTCCAAACGCTTAACCAGAATGGCCTAGGGAAAAAATACACACACCGTTGTAATCGGGCGAGTTTCTATTTTCAGATGCAATAGGAATTTTTGGGTTAGGTCAATCCGTTCGCGAGATATGGGAGTGAGAAGACAAGAAATGGTTGAGAAGGCAAAAAATTTTTCGCAATTCTGCTGCTCCAAACGCTTAACCAGAATGGCCTAGGGAAAAAATACACATACCGTTGTAATCGGGCGAGTTTCTACTTTCAGATGCAATAGGAATTTTTTGGATAGGTCAATCCGTTCGCGAGATATGAGACTTTGAAGCCAAGAAATGGTTGAGAAGGCAAAAAATTTTTCGCAATTCTGCTGCTCCAAACGCTTAACCAGAATGGCCTAGGGAAAAAATACGCATACCGTTGTAATCGGGCGAGTTTCTACTTTCAGATGCAATAGGAATTTTTGGGTTATGTCAATCCATTCGCGAGATATGAGAGTTTGAAGACAAGAAATGGTTGAGAAGGCAAAAAATTTTTCGCAATTCTGCTGCTGCAAACGCTTAACCAGAATGCCCTAGGGAAAAAATACACATACCGTAGTAGTCGGGCTAGGTTCTAGTTTCAGATGCAATAGGAATTTTTGGGTTAGGTCAATCCGTTCGCGAGATATGGGAGTTTGAAGCCACGAAATGGTTGAGAAGGCAACAAATTTTTCGCAATTCTGCTGCTCCAAACGCTTAACCAGAATGGCCTAGGGAAAAAATACACATACCGTTGTAATCGGGCGAGTTTCTACTTTCAGATGCAATAGGAATTTTTGGGTTAGGTCAATCCGTTCGCGAGATATGGGAGTTTGAAGCCAAGAAATGGTTGAGAAGGCAAAAAATTTTTCGCAATTCTGCTGCTCCAAACGCTTAACCAGAATGGCCTAGGGAAAAAATACACATACCGTTGTAATCGGGCGAGTTTCTACTTTCAGATGCAATAGGAATTTTTGGGATAGGCCAATCCGTTCGCGAGATATGGGAGTTTGAAGGAAAGAAATGGTTGAGAAGGCAAAAAATTTTTCGCAATTCTGTGCTCCAAACGCTTAACCAGAATGGCCTAGGGAAAAAATACACATACCGTTGTAATCGGGCGAGTTTCTACCTTCAGATGCAACAGGAATTTTTGGGTTAGGTCAATCCGTTCGCGAGATATGAGACTTTGAAGCCAAGAAATTGTTGAGAAGGCAAAAAATTTTTCGCAATTCTGCTGCTCCAAACGCTTAACCAGAATGGCCTAGGGAAAAAATACACATACCGTTGTAATCGGGCGTGTTCCTACTTTCAGGTGCAATAGGAATTTTTGGGTTAGGTCAATCCGTTCGCGAGATATTGGAGTTTGAAGCCAAGAAATGCTTGAGATAGCAAAAAATTTTTCGCAATTCTGCTGCTCCAAACGCTTAACCAGAATGGCCTAGGGAAAAAATACACATACCCTTGCAATCGGGCGAGTTTCTACTTTCAGATGCAATAGGAATTTTTGGGTTAGGTCAATCCGTTCGCGAGATATGGGAGTTTGAAGACAAGAAATGGTTGAGAAGGCAAAAAATTTTTCGCAATTCTGCTGCTCCGAACGCTTAACCAGAATGGCCTAGGGAAAAAATACACATACCGTTGTAATCGGGCGAGTTTCTACTTTCAGATGCAATAGGAATTTTTGGGATAGGTCAATCCGTTCGCGAGATATGAGACTTTGAAGCCAAGAAATGGTTGAGAAGGCAAAAAATTTTTCGCAATTCTGCTGCTCCAAACGCTTAACGAGAATGGCCTAGGGAAAAAATACACATACCGTTGTAATCGGGCGAGTTTCTACTTTCAGATGCAATAGGAAATTTTGGGTTACGTCAATCCGTTCGTGAGGTATGGGAGTTTGAAGCTAAGAAATGGTTGAGAAGACAACAAATTTTTCGCAATTCTGCTGCTCCAAACGCTTAACCAGAATGGCCTAGGGAAAAAATACACATACCGTTGTAATCGGGCGAGATTCTACTTTCAGATGCAACAGGAATTTTTGGGTTAGGTCAATCCGTTCGCGAGATATGGGAGTTTGAAGGTAAGAAATGGTTGAGAAGGCAAAAAATTTTTCGCAATTCTGCTGCTCCAAACGTTTTACCAGAATGGCCTAGGGAAAAAATACACATACCGTTGTAATCGGGCGAGTTTCTACTTTCAGATGCAATAGGAATTTTTTGGGTTAAGTCAATCCGTTCGCGAGATATGGGAGTTTGTAGCCAAGAAATGGTTGAGAAGGCATACAATTTTTCGCAATTCTGCAGATCCAAACGCTTAACCAGAATGCCCTAGGGAAAAAATACACATACCGCTGTAGTCGGGCGAGTTTATACTTTCAGATGCAATTGGAATTTTTGGGTTAGGTCCATCCGTTCGCGAGATATGGCAGTTTGAAGCCAAGAAATGGTTGAGAAGGCAAAAAATTTTTCGCAATTCTGCTGCTCCAAACGCTTAACCAGAATGGCCTAGGGAAAAAATACACATACCGTTGTAATCGGGCGAGTTTCTACTTTCAGATGCAATAGGAGTTTTTGGGTTATGTCAATCCGTTCGCGAGATATGGGAGTTTGTAGCCAAGAAATGGTTGAGAAGGCAACTAATTTTTCGCAATTCTGCTGCTCCAAACGCTTAATCAGAATGGCCTAGGGAAAAAATACACATACCCTTGTAATCGGGCGAGTTTCTACTTTCAGATGCAATAGGAATTTTTGGGTTAGGTCAATCCGTTCGCGAGATATGGGACTTTGAAGCCAAGAAATGGTAGAGAAGGCAAAAAATCTTTCACAATTCTGCTGCTCCAAACGCTTAACCAGAATGACCTAGGGAAAAAATACACATACCGTTATAATCGGGCGAGTTTCTACTTTCAGATGCAATAGGAATTTTTGGGTTAGGTCAATCCGTTCGCGAGATATGGGACTTTGTAGCCAAGAAATGGTTGAGAAGGCAACTAATTTTTCGCAATTCTGCTGCTCCAAACGCTTAATCAGAATGGCCTAGGGAAAAAATACACATACCCTTGTAATCGGGCGAGTTTCTACTTTCAGATGCAACAGGAATTTTTGGGTTAGGTCAATCCGTTCGCGAGATATGGGAGTTTGACGACAAGAAATGGTTGAGAAGGCAAAAAATTTTTCGCAATTCTGCTGCTGCAAACGCTTAACCAGAATGCCCTAGGGAAAAAATACACATACCGAAGTAGTCGGGCGAGTTTCTACTTTCAGATGCAATAGGAATTTTTGGGTTAGTTCAATCCGTTCGCGAGATATGGGAGTTTGAAGCCAAGAAGTGGTTGAGAAGGCAAAAAATTTTTCGCAATTCTGCTGGTCCAAACGCTTAACCAGAATGGCCTAGGGAAAAAATACGCACATCGTTCTAATCGGGCGAGTTTCTACTTTCAGACGCAGCAGGAATTTTTGGGTTTGTCAATCCGTTCGCGAGATATGGGACTTTGAAGCTAAGAAATGGTTGAGAAGACAACAAATTTTTCGCAATTCTGCTGCTCCAAACGCTTAACCAGAATGGACTAGGGAAAAAATACACATACCTTTGTAATCGGGCGAGTTTCTACTTTCACACGCAACAGGAATTTTTGGGTTAGGTCTATCCGTTCGCGAGATATGGGAGTTTGAAGTCAAGAAATGGTTGAGAAGGCATACAATTTTTCACAATTCTGCAGATCCAAACGCTTAACCAGAATGCCCTAGGGAAAAAACACACATACCGCTGTAGTCGGGCGAGTTTATACTTTTAGATGCAATTGGAATTTTTGGGTTACGTCCATCCGTTCGCGAGATATGGCAGTTTGAAGCCAAGAAATGGTTGAGAAGGCAATAAATTTTTCACACTTCTGCTGCTCCAATCGTTTAACCAGAATGGCCTAAGGGAAAAATACACGTACCGATGTAATCGGGCGAGTTTCTACTTTCAGATGCAATAGCAATTTTTGGGTTATGTCAATCCATTCGCGAGATATGAGAGTTTGACGACAAGAAATGGTTGAGAAGGCAAAAAATTTTTCGCAATTCTGTGGCTGCAAACGCTTAACCAGAATGCCCTAGGGAAAAAATACGCATATCGTTCCAATCGGGCGAGTTTCTACTTTCAGACGCAGCAGGAATTTTTGGGTTTGGTCAATCCGTTCGCGAGATAAGGGACTTTGAAGCTAAGAAATGGTTGAGAAGACAACAAATTTTTCGCAATTCTGCTGCGCCAAACGCTTAACCAGAATGGACTAGGGAAAAAATACACATACCGTTGTAATCGGGCTAGTTTCTACTTTCACATGCAACAGGAATTTTTGGGTTAGGTCTATCCGTTCGCGAGATATGGGAGTTTGAAGCCAAGAAATGGTTGAGAAGGCATACAATTTTACGCAATTCTGCAGATCCAAACGCTTAACCAGATTGCCCTAGGGAAAAAATACACATACCGCTGTAGCCGGGCGAGTTTATACTTTCAGATGCAATAGGAATTTTTGGGTTAGGTCGATCCGTTCGCGAGATATGGGAGTTTGAAGACAAGAAATGGTTGAGAAGGCAAAAAATTTTTCGCAATTCTGCTGCTCCGAACGCTTAACCAGAATGGCCTAGGGAAAAAATACACATACCGTTGTAATCGGGCGAGTTTCTACTTTCAGGTGCAACAGGAATTTTTGGGTTAGGTCAATCCGTTCGCGAGATATGGGAGTTTGACGACAAGAAATGGTTGAGAAGGCAAAAAATTTTTCGCAATTCTGCTGCTGCAAACGCTTAACCAGAATGCCCTAGGGAAAAAATACACATACCGAAGTAGTCGGGCGAGTTTCTACTTTCAGATGCAATAGGAATTTTTGGGTTAGTTCAATCCGTTCGCGAGATATGGGAGTTTGAAGCCGAGAAGTGGTTGAGAAGGCAAAAAATTTTTCGCAATTCTGCTGGTCCAAACGCTTAACCAGAATGGCCTAGGGAAAAAATACGCATATCGTTCTAATCGGGCGAGTTTCTACTTTCAGACGCAGCAGGAATTTTTGGGTTTGTCAATCCGTTCGCGAGATATGGGACTTTGAAGCTAAGAAATGGTTGAGAAGACAACAAATTTTTCGCAATTCTGCTGCTCCAAACGCTTAACCAGAATGGACTAGGGAAAAAATACACATACCTTTGTAATCGGGCGAGTTTCTACTTTCACACGCAACAGGAATTTTTGGGTTAGGTCTATCCGTTCGCGAGATATGGGAGTTTGAAGTCAAGAAATGGTTGAGAAGGCATACAATTTTTCACAATTCTGCAGATCCAAACGCTTAACCAGAATGCCCTAGGGAAAAAACACACATACCGCTGTAGTCGGGCGAGTTTATACTTTTAGATGCAATTGGAATTTTTGGGTTACGTCCATCCGTTCGCGAGATATGGCAGTTTGAAGCCAAGAAATGGTTGAGAAGGCAAAAAATTTTTCGCAATTCTGCTGCTCCAAACGCTTAACCAGAATGGCCTAGGGAAAAAATACACATACCGTTGTAATCGGGCGAGTTTCTACTTTCAGATGCAATAGGAATTTTTGGGATATGTCAATCCGTTCGCGAGATATGGGAGTTTGAAGCCAAGAAATGGTTGAGAAGGCATACAATTTTTCGCAATTCTGCAGATCCAAACGCTTAACCAGAATGCCCTAGGGAAAAAATACACATACCGTAGTAGTCGGGCGAGGTTCTACTTTCAGATGCAATAGGAATTTTTGGGTTAGGTCAATCCGTTCGCGAGATATGGGAGTTTGAGGCCAAGAAATGGTTGAGAAGGCAACAAATTTTTCGCAATTCTGCTGCTCCAAACGCTTAACCAGAATGGCCTAGGGAAAAAATACACATACCGTTGTAATCGGGCGAGTTTCTACTTTCAGATGCAATAGGAATTTTTGGGTTAGGTCGATCCCTTCGCGAGATATGGGAGTTTGAAGACAAGAAATGGTTGAGAAGGCAAAAAATTTTTCGCAATTCTGCTGCTCCAAACGCTTAACCAGTATGGCCTAGGGAAAAAATACACATACCGTTGTAATCGGGCGAGTTTCTACTTTCAGACGCAATAGGAATTTTTGGGTTAGGTCAATCCGTCCGCGAGATATGGGAGTTTGAAGACAAGAAATGGTTGAGAAGGCAAAAAATTTTTCGCAATTCTGCTGCTCCAAACGCTTAACCAGAATGGCCTATGGAAAAAATACACATACCGCTGTAATCGGGCGAGTTTCTACTTTCAGATGCAATAGGAATTTTTGGGTTAGGTCAATCCGTTCGCGAGATATGAGAGTTTGAAGACAAGAAATGCTTGAGAATGCAAAAAATTTTTCGCAATTCTGCTGCTCCAAACGCTTAACCAGAATGGCCTTGGGAAAAAATACACATACCCTTGTAATCGGGCGAGTTTCTACTTTCAGATGCAATAGGAATTTTTGGGTTAGGTCAATCCGTTCGCGAGATATGGGAGTTTGAAGCCAAGAAATGGTAGAGAAGGCAAAAAATTTTTCACAATTCTGCTGCTCCAAACGCTTAACCAGAATGACCTAGGGAAAAAATACACATACCGTTATAATCGGGCGAGTTTCTACTTTCAGATGCAATAGGAATTTTTGGGTTAGGTCAATCCGTTCGCGAGATATGGGACTTTGAAGCCAAGAAATGGTTGAGAAGGCAAAAAACTTTTCGCAATTCTGCTGCCCCAAACGCTTAACCAGAATGGCCTAGGGAAAAAATACACACACCGTTGCAATCGGGCGAGTATCTACTTTCAGATGCAATAGGAATTTTTGGGTTAGGTCGATCCGTTCGCGAGATATGGGAGTTTGAAGACAAGAAATGGTTGAGAAGGCAAAAAATTTTTCGCAATTCTGCTGCTCCGAACGCTTAACCAGAATGGCCTAGGGAAAAAATACACATACCGTTGTAATCGGGCGAGTTTCTACTTTCAGATGCAACAGGAATTTTTGGGTTAGGTCAATCCGTTCGCGAGATATGGGAGTTTGACGACAAGAAATGGTTGAGAAGGCAAAAAATTTTTCGCAATTCTGCTGCTGCAAACGCTTAACCAGAATGCCCTAGGGAAAAAATACACATACCGAAGTAGTCGGGCGAGTTTCTACTTTCAGATGCAATAGGAATTTTTGGGTTAGTTCAATCCGTTCGCGAGATATGGGAGTTTGAAGCCAAGAAGTGGTTGAGAAGGCAAAAAATTTTTCGCAATTCTGCTGGTCCAAACGCTTAACCAGAATGGCCTAGGGAAAAAATACGCATATCGTTCTAATCGGGCGAGTTACTACTTTCAGACGCAGCAGGAATTTTTGGGTTTGTCAATCCGTTCGCGAGATATGGGACTTTGAAGCTAAGAAATGGTTGAGAAGACAACAAATTTTTCGCAATTCTGCTGCTCCAAACGCTTAACCAGAATGCCCTAGGGAAAAAATACACATACCGCTGTAGTCGGGCGAGTTTATACTTTCAGATGCAATTGGAATTTTTGGGTTAGGTCCATCCGTTCGCGAGATATGGCAGTTTGAAGCCAAGAAATGGTTGAGAAGGCAATAAATTTTTCACACTTCTGCTGCTCCAATCGCTTAACCAGAATGGCCTAAGGGAAAAATACACGTACCGATGTAATCGGGCGAGTTTCTACATTCAGATGCAATAGCAATTTTTGGGTTATGTCAATCCATTCGCGAGATATGAGAGTTTGACGACAAGAAATGGTTGAGAAGGCAAAAAATTTTTCGCAATTCTGCTGCTGCAAACGCTTAACCAGAATGCCCTAGGGAAAAAATACGCATATCGTTCTAATCGGGCGAGTTTCTACTTTCAGACGCAGCAGGAATTTTTGGGTTTGGTCAATCCGTTCGCGAGATAAGGGACTTCGAAGCTAAGAAATGGTTGAGAAGACAACAAATTTTTCGCAATTCTGCTGCGCCAAACGATTAACCAGAATGGACTAGGGAAAAAATACACATACCGTTGTAATCGGGCTAGTTTCTACTTTCACATGCAACAGGAATTTTTGGGTTAGGTCTATCCGTTCGCGAGATATGGGAGTTTGAAGCCAAGAAATGGTTGAGAAGGCATACAATTTTTCGCAATTCTGCAGATCCAAACGCTTAACCAGATTGCCCTAGGGAAAAAATACACATACCGCTGTAGCCGGGCGAGTTTATACTTTCAGATGCAATTGGAATTTTTGGGTTAGGTCCATCCGTTCGCGAGATATGGCAGTTTGAAGCCAAGAAATGGTTGAGAAGGCAAAAAATTTTTCGCAATTCTGCTGCTCCAAACGCTTAACCAGAATGGCCTAGGGAAAAAATACACATACCGTTGTAATCGGGCGAGTTTCTACTTTCAGATGCAATAGGAATTTTTGGGATATGTCAATCCGTTCGCGAGATATGGGAGTTTGAAGCCAAGAAATGGTTGAGAAGGCATACAATTTTTCGCAATTCTGCAGATCCAAACGCTTAACCAGAATGCCCTAGGGAAAAAATACACATACCGTAGTAGTCGGGCGAGGTTCTACTTTCAGATGCAATAGGAATTTTTGGGTTAGGTCAATCCGTTCGCGAGATATGGGAGTTTGAAGACAAGAAATGGTTGAGAAGGCAAAAAATTTTTCGCAATTCTGCTGCTCCAAACGCTTAACCAGAATGGCCTATGGAAAAAATACACATACCGCTGTAATCGGGCGAGTTTCTACTTTCAGATGCAATAGGAATTTTTGGGTTAGGTCAATCCGTTCGCGAGATATGAGAGTTTGAAGACAAGAAATGCTTGAGAAAGCAAAAAATTTTTCGCAATTCTGCTGCTCCAAACGCTTAACCAGAATGGCCTTGGGAAAAAATACGCATATCGTTCTAATCGGGCGAGTTTCTACTTTCAGACGCAGCAGGAATTTTTGGGTTTGGTCAATCCGTTCGCGAGATAAGGGACTTTGAAGCTAAGAAATGGTTGAGAAGACAACAAATTTTTCGCAATTCTGCTGCTCCAAACGCTTAACCAGAATGGACTAGGGAAAAAATACACATACCTTTGTAATCGGGCGAGTTTCTACTTCCACACGCAACAGGAATTTTTGGGTTAGGTCTATCCGTTCGCGAGATATGGGAGTTTGACGACAAGAAATGGTTGAGAAGGCAAAAAATTTTTCGCAATTCTGCTGCTGCAAACGCTTAACCAGAATGCCCTAGGGAAAAAATACACATACCGAAGTAGTCGGGCGAGTTTCTACTTTCAGATGCAATAGGAATTTTTGGGTTAGTTCAATCCGTTCGCGAGATATGGGAGTTTGAAGCCGAGAAGTGGTTGAGAAGGCAAAAAATTTTTCGCAATTCTGCTGGTCCAAACGCTTAACCAGAATGGCCTAGGGAAAAAATACGCATATCGTTCTAATCGGGCGAGTTTCTACTTTCAGACGCAGCAGGAATTTTTGGGTTTGTCAATCCGTTCGCGAGATATGGGACTTTGAAGCTAAGAAATGGTTGAGAAGACAACAAATTTTTCGCAATTCTGCTGCTCCAAACGCTTAACCAGAATGGACTAGGGAAAAAATACACATACCTTTGTAATCGGGCGAGTTTCTACTTTCACACGCAACAGGAATTTTTGGGTTAGGTCTATCCGTTCGCGAGATATGGGAGTTTGAAGTCAAGAAATGGTTGAGAAGGCATACAATTTTTCACAATTCTGCAGATCCAAACGCTTAACCAGAATGCCCTAGGGAAAAAACACACATACCGCTGTAGTCGGGCGAGTTTATACTTTTAGATGCAATTGGAATTTTTGGGTTACGTCCATCCGTTCGCGAGATATGGCAGTTTGAAGCCAAGAAATGGTTGAGAAGGCAATAAATTTTTCACACTTCTGCTGCTCCAATCGTTTAACCAGAATGGCCTAAGGGAAAAATACACGTACCGATGTAATCGGGCGAGTTTCTACTTTCAGATGCAATAGCAATTTTTGGGTTATGTCAATCCATTCGCGAGATATGAGAGTTTGACGACAAGAAATGGTTGAGAAGGCAAAAAATTTTTCGCAATTCTGTGGCTGCAAACGCTTAACCAGAATGCCCTAGGGAAAAAATACGCATATCGTTCCAATCGGGCGAGTTTCTACTTTCAGACGCAGCAGGAATTTTTGGGTTTGGTCAATCCGTTCGCGAGATAAGGGACTTTGAAGCTAAGAAATGGTTGAGAAGACAACAAATTTTTCGCAATTCTGCTGCGCCAAACGCTTAACCAGAATGGACTAGGGAAAAAATACACATACCGTTGTAATCGGGCTAGTTTCTACTTTCACATGCAACAGGAATTTTTGGGTTAGGTCTATCCGTTCGCGAGATATGGGAGTTTGAAGCCAAGAAATGGTTGAGAAGGCATACAATTTTACGCAATTCTGCAGATCCAAACGCTTAACCAGATTGCCCTAGGGAAAAAATACACATACCGCTGTAGCCGGGCGAGTTTATACTTTCAGATGCAATAGGAATTTTTGGGTTAGGTCGATCCGTTCGCGAGATATGGGAGTTTGAAGACAAGAAATGGTTGAGAAGGCAAAAAATTTTTCGCAATTCTGCTGCTCCGAACGCTTAACCAGAATGGCCTAGGGAAAAAATACACATACCGTTGTAATCGGGCGAGTTTCTACTTTCAGGTGCAACAGGAATTTTTGGGTTAGGTCAATCCGTTCGCGAGATATGGGAGTTTGACGACAAGAAATGGTTGAGAAGGCAAAAAATTTTTCGCAATTCTGCTGCTGCAAACGCTTAACCAGAATGCCCTAGGGAAAAAATACACATACCGAAGTAGTCGGGCGAGTTTCTACTTTCAGATGCAATAGGAATTTTTGGGTTAGTTCAATCCGTTCGCGAGATATGGGAGTTTGAAGCCGAGAAGTGGTTGAGAAGGCAAAAAATTTTTCGCAATTCTGCTGGTCCAAACGCTTAACCAGAATGGCCTAGGGAAAAAATACGCATATCGTTCTAATCGGGCGAGTTTCTACTTTCAGACGCAGCAGGAATTTTTGGGTTTGTCAATCCGTTCGCGAGATATGGGACTTTGAAGCTAAGAAATGGTTGAGAAGACAACAAATTTTTCGCAATTCTGCTGCTCCAAACGCTTAACCAGAATGGACTAGGGAAAAAATACACATACCTTTGTAATCGGGCGAGTTTCTACTTTCACACGCAACAGGAATTTTTGGGTTAGGTCTATCCGTTCGCGAGATATGGGAGTTTGAAGTCAAGAAATGGTTGAGAAGGCATACAATTTTTCACAATTCTGCAGATCCAAACGCTTAACCAGAATGCCCTAGGGAAAAAACACACATACCGCTGTAGTCGGGCGAGTTTATACTTTTAGATGCAATTGGAATTTTTGGGTTACGTCCATCCGTTCGCGAGATATGGCAGTTTGAAGCCAAGAAATGGTTGAGAAGGCAAAAAATTTTTCGCAATTCTGCTGCTCCAAACGCTTAACCAGAATGGGCTAGGGAAAAAATACACATACCGTTGTAATCGGGCGAGTTTCTACTTTCAGATGCAATAGGAATTTTTGGGATATGTCAATCCGTTCGCGAGATATGGGAGTTTGAAGCCAAGAAATGGTTGAGAAGGCATACAATTTTTCGCAATTCTGCAGATCCAAACGCTTAACCAGAATGCCCTAGGGAAAAAATACACATACCGTAGTAGTCGGGCGAGGTTCTACTTTCAGATGCAATAGGAATTTTTGGGTTAGGTCAATCCGTTCGCGAGATATGGGAGTTTGAGGCCAAGAAATGGTTGAGAAGGCAACAAATTTTTCGCAATTCTGCTGCTCCAAACGCTTAACCAGAATGGCCTAGGGAAAAAATACACATACCGTTGTAATCGGGCGAGTTTCTACTTTCAGATGCAATAGGAATTTTTGGGTTAGGTCGATCCCTTCGCGAGATATGGGAGTTTGAAGACAAGAAATGGTTGAGAAGGCAAAAAATTTTTCGCAATTCTGCTGCTCCAAACGCTTAACCAGTATGGCCTAGGGAAAAAATACACATACCGTTGTAATCGGGCGAGTTTCTACTTTCAGACGCAATAGGAATTTTTGGGTTAGGTCAATCCGTCCGCGAGATATGGGAGTTTGAAGACAAGAAATGGTTGAGAAGGCAAAAAATTTTTCGCAATTCTGCTGCTCCAAACGCTTAACCAGAATGGCCTATGGAAAAAATACACATACCGCTGTAATCGGGCGAGTTTCTACTTTCAGATGCAATAGGAATTTTTGGGTTAGGTCAATCCGTTCGCGAGATATGAGAGTTTGAAGACAAGAAATGCTTGAGAATGCAAAAAATTTTTCGCAATTCTGCTGCTCCAAACGCTTAACCAGAATGGCCTTGGGAAAAAATACACATACCCTTGTAATCGGGCGAGTTTCTACTTTCAGATGCAATAGGAATTTTTGGGTTAGGTCAATCCGTTCGCGAGATATGGGAGTTTGAAGCCAAGAAATGGTAGAGAAGGCAAAAAATTTTTCACAATTCTGCTGCTCCAAACGCTTAACCAGAATGACCTAGGGAAAAAATACACATACCGTTATAATCGGGCGAGTTTCTACTTTCAGATGCAATAGGAATTTTTGGGTTAGGTCAATCCGTTCGCGAGATATGGGACTTTGAAGCCAAGAAATGGTTGAGAAGGCAAAAAACTTTTCGCAATTCTGCTGCCCCAAACGCTTAACCAGAATGGCCTAGGGAAAAAATACACACACCGTTGCAATCGGGCGAGTATCTACTTTCAGATGCAATAGGAATTTTTGGGTTAGGTCGATCCGTTCGCGAGATATGGGAGTTTGAAGACAAGAAATGGTTGAGAAGGCAAAAAATTTTTCGCAATTCTGCTGCTCCGAACGCTTAACCAGAATGGCCTAGGGAAAAAATACACATACCGTTGTAATCGGGCGAGTTTCTACTTTCAGATGCAACAGGAATTTTTGGGTTAGGTCAATCCGTTCGCGAGATATGGGAGTTTGACGACAAGAAATGGTTGAGAAGGCAAAAAATTTTTCGCAATTCTGCTGCTGCAAACGCTTAACCAGAATGCCCTAGGGAAAAAATACACATACCGAAGTAGTCGGGCGAGTTTCTACTTTCAGATGCAATAGGAATTTTTGGGTTAGTTCAATCCGTTCGCGAGATATGGGAGTTTGAAGCCAAGAAGTGGTTGAGAAGGCAAAAAATTTTTCGCAATTCTGCTGGTCCAAACGCTTAACCAGAATGGCCTAGGGAAAAAATACGCATATCGTTCTAATCGGGCGAGTTACTACTTTCAGACGCAGCAGGAATTTTTGGGTTTGTCAATCCGTTCGCGAGATATGGGACTTTGAAGCTAAGAAATGGTTGAGAAGACAACAAATTTTTCGCAATTCTGCTGCTCCAAACGCTTAACCAGAATGCCCTAGGGAAAAAATACACATACCGCTGTAGTCGGGCGAGTTTATACTTTCAGATGCAATTGGAATTTTTGGGTTAGGTCCATCCGTTCGCGAGATATGGCAGTTTGAAGCCAAGAAATGGTTGAGAAGGCAATAAATTTTTCACACTTCTGCTGCTCCAATCGCTTAACCAGAATGGCCTAAGGGAAAAATACACGTACCGATGTAATCGGGCGAGTTTCTACATTCAGATGCAATAGCAATTTTTGGGTTATGTCAATCCATTCGCGAGATATGAGAGTTTGACGACAAGAAATGGTTGAGAAGGCAAAAAATTTTTCGCAATTCTGCTGCTGCAAACGCTTAACCAGAATGCCCTAGGGAAAAAATACGCATATCGTTCTAATCGGGCGAGTTTCTACTTTCAGACGCAGCAGGAATTTTTGGGTTTGGTCAATCCGTTCGCGAGATAAGGGACTTCGAAGCTAAGAAATGGTTGAGAAGACAACAAATTTTTCGCAATTCTGCTGCGCCAAACGATTAACCAGAATGGACTAGGGAAAAAATACACATACCGTTGTAATCGGGCTAGTTTCTACTTTCACATGCAACAGGAATTTTTGGGTTAGGTCTATCCGTTCGCGAGATATGGGAGTTTGAAGCCAAGAAATGGTTGAGAAGGCATACAATTTTTCGCAATTCTGCAGATCCAAACGCTTAACCAGATTGCCCTAGGGAAAAAATACACATACCGCTGTAGCCGGGCGAGTTTATACTTTCAGATGCAATTGGAATTTTTGGGTTAGGTCCATCCGTTCGCGAGATATGGCAGTTTGAAGCCAAGAAATGGTTGAGAAGGCAAAAAATTTTTCGCAATTCTGCTGCTCCAAACGCTTAACCAGAATGGCCTAGGGAAAAAATACACATACCGTTGTAATCGGGCGAGTTTCTACTTTCAGATGCAATAGGAATTTTTGGGATATGTCAATCCGTTCGCGAGATATGGGAGTTTGAAGCCAAGAAATGGTTGAGAAGGCATACAATTTTTCGCAATTCTGCAGATCCAAACGCTTAACCAGAATGCCCTAGGGAAAAAATACACATACCGTAGTAGTCGGGCGAGGTTCTACTTTCAGATGCAATAGGAATTTTTGGGTTAGGTCAATCCGTTCGCGAGATATGGGAGTTTGAAGACAAGAAATGGTTGAGAAGGCAAAAAATTTTTCGCAATTCTGCTGCTCCAAACGCTTAACCAGAATGGCCTATGGAAAAAATACACATACCGCTGTAATCGGGCGAGTTTCTACTTTCAGATGCAATAGGAATTTTTGGGTTAGGTCAATCCGTTCGCGAGATATGAGAGTTTGAAGACAAGAAATGCTTGAGAAAGCAAAAAATTTTTCGCAATTCTGCTGCTCCAAACGCTTAACCAGAATGGCCTTGGGAAAAAATACACATACCCTTGTAATCGGGCGAGTTTCTACTTTCAGATGCAATAGGAATTTTTGGGTTAGGTCAATCCGTTCGCGAGATATGGGAGTTTGAAGCCAAGAAATGGTAGAGAAGGCAAAAAATTGTTCACAATTCTGCTGCTCCAAACGCTTAACCAGAATGACCTAGGGAAAAAATACACATACCGTTATAATCGGGCGAGTTTCTACTTTCAGATGCAATAGGAATTTTTGGGTTAGGTCAATCCGTTCGCGAGATATGGGACTTTGAAGCCAAGAAATGGTTGAGAAGGCAAAAAACTTTTCGCAATTCTGCTGCCCCAAACGCTTAACCAGAATGGCCTAGGGAAAAAATACACACACCGTTGTAATCGGGCGAGTATCTACTTTCAGATGCAATAGGAATTTTTGGGTTAGGTCGATCCGTTCGCGAGATATGGGTGTTTGAAGACAAGAAATGGTTGAGAAGGCAAAAAATTTTTCGCAATTCTGCTGCTCCGAACGCTTAACCAGAATGGCCTAGGGAAAAAATACACATACCGTTGTAATCGGGCGAGTTTCTACTTTCAGATGCAATAGGAATTTTTGGGATATGTCAATCCGTTCGCGAGATATGGGAGTTTGAAGCCAAGAAATGGTTGACAAGGCATACAATTTTTCGCAATTCTGCAGATCCAAACGCTTAACCAGAATGCCCTAGGGAAAAAATACACATACTGTAGTAGTCGGGCGAGGTTCTACTTTCAGATGCAATAGGAATTTTTGGGTTAGGTCAATCCGTTCGCGAGATATGGGACTTTGAAGCCAAGAAATGGTTGAGAAGACAACAAATTTTTCGCAATTCTGCTGCTCCAAACGCTTAACCAGAATGGACTAGGGAAAAAATACACATACCGTTGTAATCGGGCGAGTTTCTGCTTTCACACGCAACAGGAATTTTTGGGTTAGGTCTATCCGTTCGCGAGATATGGGAGTTTGAAGCCAAGAAATGGTTGAGAAGGCATACAATTTTTCGCAATTCTGCAGATCCAAACGCTTAACCAGTTTGCCCTAGGGAAAAAATACACATACCGCTGTAGCCGGGCGAGTTTATACTTTCAGATGCAATTGGAATTTTTGGGTTAGGTCCATCCGTTCGCGAGATATGGCAGTTTGAAGCCAAGAAATGGTTGAGAAGGCAAAAAATTTTTCGCAATTCTGCTGCTCCAAACGCTTAACCAGAATGGCCTAGGGAAAAAATACACATACCGTTGTAAGCGGGCGAGTTTCTACTTTCAGATGCAATAGGAATTTATGGGATATGTCAATCCGTACGCGAGATATGGGAGTTTGAAGCCAAGAAATGGATGAGAAGGCATACAATTTTTCGCAATTCTGCAGATCCAAACGCTTAACCAGAATGCCCTAGGGAAAAAATACACATACCGCTGTAGTCGGGCGAGTTTATACTTTCAGATGCAATTGGAATTTTTGGGTTAGGTCCATCCGTTCGCGAGGTATGGCAGTTTGAAGCCAAGAAATGGTTGAGAAGGCAAAAAATTTTTCGCAATTCTGCTGCTCCAAACGCTTAACCAGAATGGCCTAGGGAAAAAATACACATACCGTTGTAATCGGGCGAGTTTCTACTTTCAGATGCAATAGGAATTTTTGGGTTAGGTCAATCCGTTCGCGAGATATGGGAGTTTGAAGCCAAGAAATGGTTGAGAAGGCAAAAAATTTTTCGCAATTCTGCTGCTCCAAACGCTTAACCAGAATGGCCTAGGGAAAAAATACACATACCGCTGTAGTCGGGCGAGTTTATACTTTCAGATGCAATTGGAATTTTTGGGTTAGGTCGATCCGTTCGCGAGATATGGCAGTTTGAAGCCAAGAAATGGTTGAGAAGGCAAAAAATTTTTCGCAATTCTGCTGCTCCAAACGCTTAACCAGAATGGCCTAGGGAAAAAATACACATACCGTTGTAATCGGGCGAGTTTCTACTTTCAGATGCAATAGGAATTTTTGGGATATGTCAATCCGTTCGCGAGATATGGGAGTTTGAAGCCAAGAAATGGTTGAGAAGGCATACAATTTTTCGCAATTCTGCAGATCCAAACGCTTAACCAGAATGCCCTAGGGAAAAAATACACATACCGTAGTAGTCGGGCGAGGTTCTACTTTCAGATGCAATAGGAATTTTTGGGTTAGGTCAATCCGTTCGCGAGATATGGGAGTTAGAGGCCAAGAAATGGTTGAGAAGGCAACAAATTTTTTGCAATTCTGCTGCTCCAAACGCTTAACCAGAATGGCCTAGGGAAAAAATACACATACCGTTGTAATCGGGCGAGTTTCTACTTTCAGATGCAATAGGAATTTTTGGGTTAGGTCAATCCGTTCGCGAGATATGGGAGTTTGAAGCCAAGAAATGGTTGAGAAGGCAAAAAATTTTTCGCAATTCTGCTGCTCCAAACGCTTAACCAGAATGGCCTAGGGAAAAAATACACATACCGCTGTAGTCGGGCGAGTTTATACTTTCAGATGCAATTGGAATTTTTGGGTTAGGTCGATCCGTTCGCGAGATATGGCAGTTTGAAGCCAAGAAATGGTTGAGAAGGCAAAAAATTTTTCGCAATTCTGCTGCTCCAAACGCTTAACCAGAATGGCCTAGGGAAAAAATACACATACCGTTGTAATCGGGCGAGTTTCTACTTTCAGATGCAATAGGAATTTTTGGGATAGGTCAATCCGTTCGCGAGATATGGGAGTTTGAAGCCAAGAAATGGTAGAGAAGGCAAAAAATTTTTCGCAATTCTGCTGCTCCAAACGCTTAACCAGTATGGCCTAGGGAAAAAATACACATACCGTTGTAATCGGGCGAGTTTCTACTTTCAGACGCAATAGGAATTTTTGGGTTAGGTCAATCCGTCCGCGAGATATGGGAGTTTGAAGACAAGAAATGGTTGAGAAGGCAAAAAATTTTTCGCAATTCTGCTGCTCCAAACGCTTAACCAGAATGGCCTATGGAAAAAATACACATACCGCTGTAATCGGGCGAGTTTCTACTTTCAGATGCAATAGGAATTTTTGGGTTAGGTCAATCCGTTCGCGAGATATGAGAGTTTGAAGACAAGAAATGCTTGAGAAAGCAAAAAATTTTTCGCAATTCTGCTGCTCCAAACGCTTAACCAGAATGGCCTTGGGAAAAAATACACATACCCTTGTAATCGGGCGAGTTTCTACTTTCAGATGCAATAGGAATTTTTGGGTTAGGTCAATCCGTTCGCGAGATATGGGAGTTTGAAGCCAAGAAATGGTAGAGAAGGCAAAAAATTTTTCACAATTCTGCTGCTCCAAACGCTTAACCAGAATGACCTAGGGAAAAAATACACATACCGTTATAATCGGGCGAGTTTCTACTTTCAGATGCAATAGGAATTTTTGGGTTAGGTCAATCCGTTCGGGAGATATGGGACTTTGAAGCCAAGAAATGGTTGAGAAGGCAAAACACTTTTCGCAATTCTGCTGCCCCAAACGCTTAACCAGAATGGCCTAGGGAAAAAATACACACACCGTTGTAATCGGGCGAGTATCTACTTTCAGATGCAATAGGAATTTTTGGGTTAGGTCGATCCGTTCGCGAGATATGGGAGTTTGAAGCCAAGAAATGGTTGAGAAGGCATACAATTTTTCGCAATTCTGCAGATCCAAACGCTTAACCAGTTTGCCCTAGGGAAAAAATACACATACCGCTGTAGCCGGGCGAGTTTATACTTTCAGATGCAATTGGAATTTTTGGGTTAGGTCCATCCGTTCGCGAGATATGGCAGTTTGAAGCCAAGAAATGGTTGAGAAGGCAAAAAATTTTTCGCAATTCTGCTGCTCCAAACGCTTAACCAGAATGGCCTAGGGAAAAAATACACATACCGCTGTAATCGGGCGAGTTTCTACTTTCAGATGCAATAGGAATTTTTGGGTTAGGTCAATCCGTTCGCGAGATATGAGAGTTTGAAGACAAGAAATGCTTGAGAATGCAAAAATTTTTTCGCAATTCTGCTGCTCCAAACGCTTAACCAGAATGGCCTTGGGAAAAAATACACATACCCTTGTAATCGGGCGAGTTTCTACTTTCAGATGCAATAGGAATTTTTGGGTTAGGTCGATCCGTTCGCGAGATATGGGAGTTTGAAGACAAGAAATGGTTGAGAAGGCAAAAAATTTTTCGCAATTCTGCTGCTCCGAACGCTTAACCAGAATGGCCTAGGGAAAAAATACACATACCGTTGTAATCGGGCGAGTTTCTACTTTCAGATGCAACAGGAATTTTTGGGTTAGGTCAATCCGTTCGCGAGATATGGGAGTTTGACGACAAGAAATGGTTGAGAAGGCAAAAAATTTTTCGCAATTCTGCTGCTGCAAACGCTTAACCAGAATGCCCTAGGGAAAAAATACACATACCGAAGTAGTCGGGCGAGTTTCTACTTTCAGATGCAATAGGAATTTTTGGGTTAGTTCAATCCGTTCGCGAGATATGGGAGTTTGAAGCCAAGAAGTGGTTGAGAAGGCAAAAAATTTTTCGCAATTCTGCTGGTCCAAACGCTTAACCAGAATGGCCTAGGGAAAAAATACGCATATCGTTCTAATCGGGCGAGTTACTACTTTCAGACGCAGCAGGAATTTTTGGGTTTGTCAATCCGTTCGCGAGATATGGGACTTTGAAGCTAAGAAATGGTTGAGAAGACAACAAATTTTTCGCAATTCTGCTGCTCCAAACGCTTAACCAGAATGCCCTAGGGAAAAAATACACATACCGCTGTAGTCGGGCGAGTTTATACTTTCAGATGCAATTGGAATTTTTGGGTTAGGTCCATCCGTTCGCGAGATATGGCAGTTTGAAGCCAAGAAATGGTTGAGAAGGCAATAAATTTTTCACACTTCTGCTGCTCCAATCGCTTAACCAGAATGGCCTAAGGGAAAAATACACGTACCGATGTAATCGGGCGAGTTTCTACATTCAGATGCAATAGCAATTTTTGGGTTATGTCAATCCATTCGCGAGATATGAGAGTTTGACGACAAGAAATGGTTGAGAAGGCAAAAAATTTTTCGCAATTCTGCTGCTGCAAACGCTTAACCAGAATGCCCTAGGGAAAAAATACGCATATCGTTCTAATCGGGCGAGTTTCTACTTTCAGACGCAGCAGGAATTTTTGGGTTTGGTCAATCCGTTCGCGAGATAAGGGACTTTGAAGCTAAGAAATGGTTGAGAAGACAACAAATTTTTCGCAATTCTGCTGCGCCAAACGCTTAACCAGAATGGACTAGGGAAAAAATACCCATACCGTTGTAATCGGGCTAGTTTCTACTTTCACATGCAACAGGAATTTTTGGGTTAGGTCTATCCGTTCGCGAGATATGGGAGTTTGAAGCCAAGAAATGGTTGAGAAGGCATACAATTTTTCGCAATTCTGCAGATCCAAACGCTTAACCAGATTGCCCTAGGGAAAAAATACACATACCGCTGTAGCCGGGCGAGTTTATACTTTCAGATGCAATTGGAATTTTTGGGTTAGGTACATCCGTTCGCGAGATATGGCAGTTTGAAGCCAAGAAATGGTTGAGAAGGCAAAAAATTTTTCGCAATTCTGCTGCTCCAAACGCTTAACCAGAATGGCCTAGGGAAAAAATACACATACCGTTGTAATCGGGCGAGTTTCTACTTTCAGATGCAATAGGAATTTTTGGGATATGTCAATCCGTTCGCGAGATATGGGAGTTTGAAGCCAAGAAATGGTTGAGAAGGCATACAATTTTTCGCAATTCTGCAGATCCAAACGCTTAACCAGAATGCCCTAGGGAAAAAATACACATACCGTAGTAGTCGGGCGAGGTTCTACTTTCAGATGCAATAGGAATTTTTGGGTTAGGTCAATCCGTTCGCGAGATATGGGAGTTTGAAGACAAGAAATGGTTGAGAAGGCAAAAAATTTTTCGCAATTCTGCTGCTCCAAACGCTTAACCAGAATGGCCTATGGAAAAAATACACATACCGCTGTAATCGGGCGAGTTTCTACTTTCAGATGCAATAGGAATTTTTGGGTTAGGTCAATCCGTTCGCGAGATATGAGAGTTTGAAGACAAGAAATGCTTGAGAAAGCAAAAAATTTTTCGCAATTCTGCTGCTCCAAACGCTTAACCAGAATGGCCTTGGGAAAAAATACACATACCCTTGTAATCGGGCGAGTTTCTACTTTCAGATGCAATAGGAATTTTTGGGTTAGGTCAATCCGTTCGCGAGATATGGGAGTTTGAAGCCAAGAAATGGTAGAGAAGGCAAAAAATTGTTCACAATTCTGCTGCTCCAAACGCTTAACCAGAATGACCTAGGGAAAAAATACACATACCGTTATAATCGGGCGAGTTTCTACTTTCAGATGCAATAGGAATTTTTGGGTTAGGTCAATCCGTTCGCGAGATATGGGACTTTGAAGCCAAGAAATGGTTGAGAAGGCAAAAAACTTTTCGCAATTCTGCTGCCCCAAACGCTTAACCAGAATGGCCTAGGGAAAAAATACACACACCGTTGTAATCGGGCGAGTATCTACTTTCAGATGCAATAGGAATTTTTGGGTTAGGTCGATCCGTTCGCGAGATATGGGTGTTTGAAGACAAGAAATGGTTGAGAAGGCAAAAAATTTTTCGCAATTCTGCTGCTCCGAACGCTTAACCAGAATGGCCTAGGGAAAAAATACACATACCGTTGTAATCGGACGAGTTTCTACTTTCAGATGCAATAGGAATTTTTGGGATATGTCAATCCGTTCGCGAGATATGGGAGTTTGAAGCCAAGAAATGGTTGACAAGGCATACAATTTTTCGCAATTCTGCAGATCCAAACGCTTAACCAGAATGCCCTAGGGAAAAAATACACATACTGTAGTAGTCGGGCGAGGTTCTACTTTCAGATGCAATAGGAATTTTTGGGTTAGGTCAATCCGTTCGCGAGATATGGGACTTTGAAGCCAAGAAATGGTTGAGAAGACAACAAATTTTTCGCAATTCTGCTGCTCCAAACGCTTAACCAGAATGGACTAGGGAAAAAATACACATACCGTTGTAATCGGGCGAGTTTCTGCTTTCACACGCAACAGGAATTTTTGGGTTAGGTCTATCCGTTCGCGAGATATGGGAGTTTGAAGCCAAGAAATGGTTGAGAAGGCATACAATTTTTCGCAATTCTGCAGATCCAAACGCTTAACCAGTTTGCCCTAGGGAAAAAATACACATACCGCTGTAGCCGGGCGAGTTTATACTTTCAGATGCAATTGGAATTTTTGGGTTAGGTCCATCCGTTCGCGAGATATGGCAGTTTGAAGCCAAGAAATGGTTGAGAAGGCAAAAAATTTTTCGCAATTCTGCTGCTCCAAACGCTTAACCAGAATGGCCTATGGAAAAAATACACATACCGCTGTAATCGGGCGAGTTTCTACTTTCAGATGCAATAGGAATTTTTGGGTTAGGTCAATCCGTTCGCGAGATATGAGAGTTTGAAGACAAGAAATGCTTGAGAAAGCAAAAAATTTTTCGCAATTCTGCTGCTCCAAACGCTTAACCAGAATGGCCTTGGGAAAAAATACACATACCCTTGTAATCGGGCGAGTTTCTACTTTCAGATGCAATAGGAATTTTTGGGTTAGGTCAATCCGTTCGCGAGATATGGGAGTTTGAAGCCAAGAAATGGTAGAGAAGGCAAAAAATTGTTCACAATTCTGCTGCTCCAAACGCTTAACCAGAATGACCTAGGGAAAAAATACACATACCGTTATAATCGGGCGAGTTTCTACTTTCAGATGCAATAGGAATTTTTGGGTTAGGTCAATCCGTTCGCGAGATATGGGACTTTGAAGCCAAGAAATGGTTGAGAAGGCAAAAAACTTTTCGCAATTCTGCTGCCCCAAACGCTTAACCAGAATGGCCTAGGGAAAAAATACACACACCGTTGTAATCGGGCGAGTATCTACTTTCAGATGCAATAGGAATTTTTGGGTTAGGTCGATCCGTTCGCGAGATATGGGTGTTTGAAGACAAGAAATGGTTGAGAAGGCAAAAAATTTTTCGCAATTCTGCTGCTCCGAACGCTTAACCAGAATGGCCTAGGGAAAAAATACACATACCGTTGTAATCGGGCGAGTTTCTACTTTCAGATGCAATAGGAATTTTTGGGATATGTCAATCCGTTCGCGAGATATGGGAGTTTGAAGCCAAGAAATGGTTGACAAGGCATACAATTTTTCGCAATTCTGCAGATCCAAACGCTTAACCAGAATGCCCTAGGGAAAAAATACACATACTGTAGTAGTCGGGCGAGGTTCTACTTTCAGATGCAATAGGAATTTTTGGGTTAGGTCAATCCGTTCGCGAGATATGGGACTTTGAAGCCAAGAAATGGTTGAGAAGACAACAAATTTTTCGCAATTCTGCTGCTCCAAACGCTTAACCAGAATGGACTAGGGAAAAAATACACATACCGTTGTAATCGGGCGAGTTTCTGCTTTCACACGCAACAGGAATTTTTGGGTTAGGTCTATCCGTTCGCGAGATATGGGAGTTTGAAGCCAAGAAATGGTTGAGAAGGCATACAATTTTTCGCAATTCTGCAGATCCAAACGCTTAACCAGTTTGCCCTAGGGAAAAAATACACATACCGCTGTAGCCGGGCGAGTTTATACTTTCAGATGCAATTGGAATTTTTGGGTTAGGTCCATCCGTTCGCGAGATATGGCAGTTTGAAGCCAAGAAATGGTTGAGAAGGCAAAAAATTTTTCGCAATTCTGCTGCTCCAAACGCTTAACCAGAATGGCCTAGGGAAAAAATACACATACCGTTGTAAGCGGGCGAGTTTCTACTTTCAGATGCAATAGGAATTTATGGGATATGTCAATCCGTACGCGAGATATGGGAGTTTGAAGCCAAGAAATGGATGAGAAGGCATACAATTTTTCGCAATTCTGCAGATCCAAACGCTTAACCAGAATGCCCTAGGGAAAAAATACACATACCGCTGTAGTCGGGCGAGTTTATACTTTCAGATGCAATTGGAATTTTTGGGTTAGGTCCATCCGTTCGCGAGGTATGGCAGTTTGAAGCCAAGAAATGGTTGAGAAGGCAAAAAATTTTTCGCAATTCTGCTGCTCCAAACGCTTAACCAGAATGGCCTAGGGAAAAAATACACATACCGTTGTAATCGGGCGAGTTTCTACTTTCAGATGCAATAGGAATTTTTGGGTTAGGTCAATCCGTTCGCGAGATATGGGAGTTTGAAGCCAAGAAATGGTTGAGAAGGCAAAAAATTTTTCGCAATTCTGCTGCTCCAAACGCTTAACCAGAATGGCCTAGGGAAAAAAATACACATACCGCTGTAGTCGGGCGAGTTTATACTTTCAGATGCAATTGGAATTTTTGGGTTAGGTCGATCCGTTCGCGAGATATGGCAGTTTGAAGCCAAGAAATGGTTGAGAAGGCAAAAAATTTTTCGCAATTCTGCTGCTCCAAACGCTTAACCAGAATGGCCTAGGGAAAAAATACACATACCGTTGTAATCGGGCGAGTTTCTACTTTCAGATGCAATAGGAATTTTTGGGATATGTCAATCCGTTCGCGAGATATGGGAGTTTGAAGCCAAGAAATGGTTGAGAAGGCATACAATTTTTCGCAATTCTGCAGATCCAAACGCTTAACCAGAATGCCCTAGGGAAAAAATACACATACCGTAGTAGTCGGGCGAGGTTCTACTTTCAGATG